>NC_134112.1:78683000-79024500 GCF_040939455.1 Microcebus murinus | reverse complement strand
TAAAAAATAGCAAAAACATTTACAAATAGCACTTCCTTGGGCTATCTGTGTTAATTTTAGTGATTGTGAACTTTGTATAGTCTTGGTCTCTGGTAAGAACTTGTCTTGTCCCTCAGCAGTGTCACATACTAAAATGGAATGAGTCTGATTGTCAATTATTTCAGAGGAGGAATCTTGCAATTTCTAGTCTTATTCAATATTCAATAACTAAATTATTCTCTAAAAATCTGTTTCATTCTGAATTGGATTTATATATTGAAATACATATATATTTTGCTTTTTATGCCTTTTTTCTTATGATTATTCATTCTAAAATTACACTGAAAAATAAGACATCATATTTGAATTTTAGGGCAGAGATTTATTTCATCACATCTTTCAAAAACCCAAAGGAATTATTTGTATCTTGATTTATTTTCTCTGGAATGTTAAGCATAAGTATAAATTTGACACAGAAAATTTTGCTATTCATATCTCTCTAATAGTCTGGCAATAATGAGTTTTACTTCACAGTAAGTTGGTAACAGAAAATTAAATATTCATTATTTTCTTTGCCTCTTTATTTATTTTCTAAACATCTTTATTTGTATCCTTTAAATGAAACCAAAACAAAAGTATGCACTGGCATTGCACATTTTTGTTTTAATGTTAGAAATATTCCATGGACTTGATATTTTACATGGTCACCTCTCGAGTATAAAATATCTTTTGTTTTTAAATGGAAGATATATTTATTCTCATAGTACAACTAATTATAATTAATTAACCCGTTTTTGGTCACAGACTCAAAGAAGTGAGGTCTTTCATTTAAGTTGTAAAAAACACTTTTTTGTATTTTGTAGGACAAATAATTTATCTATTGTTTTATTTTACATATATGTAAATATTAGTCAAAATATACATTTGAATTGAATTTTGCCTAAATTTATTAAAAGTATTACTTTTACATTTTTAGTTTTCTGCTAAATATCTATATACTATAAATGAGATTACTAGTTTTTATAGATTAGACTTGGTGCTGCATTTCGATTTTTATTATCATTGAATTTTTACTACAGTTGTGTGTTGCTTAATTACAAGGATACATTCTGAGAAATGCATCATCCGATGATTTTGTCTTTGTGTGAACATCATAGAGTGTACCTAAACAATTGTATAGTCTATTACACACCTAGGCTATATATATATGGTATAGCCTATTGCTCCTAGGCTACAAACCTATACAGCATGTTACTGTATGAATTCTGTAGGCAATTGTAACATAATGGTAAATATTTATGTATCTAAACATATTTAAACATAGAAAAGGTATAACAAAAGGTACAGTAAAAGTACAATATAAAATATAAAAAATGCTACACTCTATATAGGGCACTAATCATGATTGGAGCTTGTAAGACTGTGAAGTTACTCTGGGTGAGTCAGTGAGTGAGTTGTGAGTGAATGTGAAGTCCTAGAACATTACTATACACTATTGTTGACTTTATAAACATTGTACGCTTGGACTACACTAAATGTATTTAAAAATTTCCTTTTTTAATAATGTATTAACCTTAGCTTACTATAACTACTTTATAATTTTTTTTTAGCTTTTTGGCACTTTTGTAATAACACATAGCTCAAAACACAAACACTTTGTATAGCTATGCACAAGTATTTTTATCTTTATATTCTATATCCTAAAGGCTATACTTTATAAGCTTTTTTTATCTCTAAATTTTCTTTTTACATTTTAAACTTTTTTGCTAAAAGCTAAGACACAAATACACACATTAGCCTGGGCCTACACAGGGTCAGGATCATCAGTCTCACTGTCTTCCACCTCCACATCTGTTCCACTGGAAGGTTTCCAGGGGCAACAACATATATGAAGATGTCATCTCTTATGGTAACAATGCCTTCTTGTGGAATACCTCACGAAGGATCTACCTGAGGTTGTTTTATAGTTAATTTTTTAAATATATAAGTAGAAGGACTATACTCTAAAATAATGATAAAAAGTATAGTATAATAAATACATAAGCCAATATCATAGTCATTTACTATCATTATCAAGTATCATGCACAATATATAATTGTATGTGTTACACTTTAATACAACTGGCAGCATAGTAGGTTTGTTTACAACAGTGTCATCACAAACATGTGAGTAATGTAGTGGTGCATTATGACAGCTATAACTTCACTGGGCAATTTTTCAGCTCCATTATAATTTGACAGGACCCCCTTCGTATAGGTGGTCTGTCATCGAGGAAATGTCATTATGCTATGCAAGAATGTACACTTTTTAAAAATAATGAGTAATGTATTGTAAAAGCTGAATGTCATGAAACAGTCATCACAGAATTTGAATTTAAAATCATATTAACAGAATAATTTATTATTATATGCTCTTAATTTTTCCTAATTTGTCTTAACAGCTTCGTCTACCAAGACAACATATATCAGCTACAGCAATCATTCCATCTGAAACAGGAAAATGATTCAATCTGAAGAAATGTGGTATGTGATCTTAAACAATGAACATGAGACCACAAAAACTCACTCCTGGAGATCTCCGTAGACTACAATCAATAAAATCAATAGTCAGTCTCGTAAGGAACAAAATTAGCCATGAACCAAAAGTATCAATAATGGGAGTGAAGAAACCCATTTTATACAATACAACCAATGAGTGTCAAACTAAAATATTGCTTACTCATGAGCAGTTAAAAAAAATCACAAAGGGAAAACTAACGTTAGCTTGTGAAAAAAAAAATGCTGTTGAAATAAACCATGTCTGATGTTATTCTTGTAAGTATTTTTCTGTGATTGTGAGAACTCTCGTTCCTGTCCCACATTGTTCAACTTGTATAAGACAATGAGTCTGTTTCTTGTAATGGCTGACCGGATTGAAGCCCTGGGTTGTGCTAAAAATAAATGCAATGATTGATGCATGCAAATTTTTATACAAATAATTTATTTCTAATAATAAAGGAATGTTTTGCAAATGTTGAGAGTTGTTTCGTTCCAGTTTTAAAGCTAGAGAAAACTTCTTTCTAGTTGGCACTTCTGCTGTTATTTAGCTCCTTCTATAAAAGCCCTGGTGTTCTGAGGAATTATTATTTCTTTAAGGAATGTGTTTTTGTACATTCATGTGTATATGAGGAAAACTGTCTTTTATTCCCATATTAAAAGGCATTATTTGTGTAAGATTTTGTGAATATTTCACCATTTTTCTGTGGTAGCTTTTCATAGTAATAACTTCTTTCATGAACAATCAAGCAATAGTTTGAGGTAAATTGCTTCAAGTATTATAATTAACAAATGATAAGTTAAACTTTACTTCAGAGAATGTAATATGGAAATTACCATTTAAAAGCACATCAAAGTGCCACTGAAATTTTCCATTACACATCTAAATCAAAACTTTTGCATAACAAAATATCCTGTGGTGTGTAATATTAACCTTTTCTCATGTGGGCCTAGTATTCGCTGAAATCAGTGAAGTAATGGGCCTTACCCCGTACATCCTTCAAAGCACAGAATTAGCATATTTATTCCCTTGGCATCACTAAAGAAACCACAGTTCAGATAACATGTCAATGCTTTCTTATTTTCCAAATGAAAACATTCATTGGTTCATAGAACAGTATCATTAAAGATAGTGAAAACAGGGAGCCTGTCTCATGCTAATACTCCATGCCGGAATGGATAAAGGAGCCTGTTAATGGCCTTCAAATCTGTTACCATTTTTGTCATGGGCTCCTCTATGCCACACAATCCATACATCTATCAATTCAATGGGTCTCTACAATCATTCGGTTAGTGAATGTTCTCTCTGCTGAGTTAGCTTGGATGGCTCATTGCACTTCTTACAGATATAAAGAGCTATCTGTGCTCTGTAGCTGCAACCCAGATACTGACAGTCACTTTATTTAATAGAGAAGGTTGAAGTAGCATAGCACAGGCTCCTTCAACAGTCAATAACATTTCCTAGATACCTAAGAAGACAGATTGCTGCATATAGACGGAAATGTGTGTTTATCAGCCTTTGGTTGAGTTTCTCCTAATAGAACTGTATGTTTGGAGATACTGTTTAACTTAAGGAGTAAGAACATTATTTTCAAGCTTTTAGATAATCTGATTGCTGATAATATAATCCTGTAATCAGGATCTTAAACCCACCTCTAGGTGTGCCTTTCTAGATAAGACCTAGACTAAGTAAAATAAACCCTTAACTGCATATTTAGTATATTTTATTGTGCCATGTAGTTTAATACCAATAGCCATACCAAGAATTAATTATAATTATATTTTTATATTTAAGTTGACAGTTTCCTTTGTATTATAGATTAGTGGTTTCTAAGATTTTTTGACTTGATTTAGACTAAGTATCCATATATTTGGTTGAAAACAGTGCTTGCATTATGTAAGCTCTGCATGCCTTTCAGAGACCAAAACTCAAGTATATTTTCACTTACTAATTTCATTTACTAATTGACTCTAATCAGGTTAACTGGACATGACAGGGTGATTATGAGAGCAAAGCTGTCTCTCAAGACAAATGTGGATTTTTATTATTGTTGCTACTTTTTGTTTTTCACTTTAAGGCTTTAGAAAGGAAAATAAAGCATAGTTCTTGACATTTCAGAACTTTTCTTCCTATTACAAACTTGCCAATGAGTTATTTTTCCTAACTATTTTTATAAATAATTGATACTTGTTTGTTGTTATCCACAATCTTGTTTAACTCATAATAGAGTTGAATAATAATTCTTGTGGATTATAACATTGTCTCAATGGGAAGAGTTCTGCTAATGAAACTGCCATCCTTCCCAGGCAGTGGGAGGTAAAACTCCCTCAAGCTCTTACAATAAGGAGCTGGAGAATTCTGCCCTCCACTGTGGTTATTTTCTCAGGGATTTTGCTGAGAGTTCGGGAGGTAGTCATATTGGCCAGGGCAATGGTGGAGAGGAGGCATCCTGTAAGAAGGATTTAGTGTGTGCTAGTAGTGGTTCCTAAGTCCAATGTTTAAAAATGAACAGGCTGTGTACCATAGATAAGCAAATGCAAAGTTGCATGGAAAAAATACAGTATTATATTCTTTAGAATTGACCTTGTGTTTCATTCTGACCAAGAAATGTCATATCTAATCTCAGCATGCCAGAGGGAATGCTAAAAATGTAGCCTAAGGTAATATTCAGCAAATGTCACTAGTAGACAATGAGAGATATATTAGCATGACCTTGGGCTAAATCTGACCTCAGTTTTTTTTTTAATGAGTTTATAATAGTTAATATTTAAAGGTATCTAAATCATTGACAGTTGATCTGTTACAAATTTTATTTTTAAATAAAACTACTCATAAATTTAAACTTGAGGGATGACTATTTGAACATGAAAAGGAACTGAATGACTAATAATTTTTAGTGTTTATTAGAAATTTTAACAGAAAATTTGTCATTTCAGATGAACAGGATTTTATTTTTTTATTTATATTAAATACCACCTTATAGGAACTCTCACTAGGAAAAGAAGTTTTTGCCATTTAAGTGTTCTTCTCCTTTTAACTCAATATTCTGTATTATTTTCAATATTTCTTAAAAATTCTTGACAGTATAAAAAGTATATTAACAATTTTCTAAACTATATTAGCTAACATTGATATTTTATTCATTCAGCCAAGTAGAAGAAACAGCATTCTTGAATTTTATTATGTAATCTTACCATTTTTTCTTATATTATTTATTTAGTTTAATATTTTATTATAAGTATTTTCATCCATCTTCTAGAATGAAATGGTAACAGTGAGGCAGTATAAAAGGATGAATAAGAAATAATACCAAATTATAGACTATTCATATATAACAATCTTTAGAAATGTTTCTTTTTGCTTCATTATGGTTCTCCTTTAACAAAAATGAAAATAATGAAGACAAATTTGACCATAGATAGATTTCTTTAAGTCTTAAAGGTGAAATTATTATGTTTATAAATGCTTAGAGACTTGCTGATTGCCACTTTGAAAGTGTAATATTACAGGGATACTGGGAGGAAATAGCACATAATTTTATTTTTAAAAAACCTATTTTCTATGACTGTTCTATTACAGGTTTTTTCTTTTTGAAAACTTTTGTAGCATAATCTTCTATGGTAGTATAACTTTTGGGTGCCATTATTTTTCATTTAACTTAATCCTCCATAGGGCATTCAGAATATTTTTCTCTTTGTTGAACTCAGTCTACTATCACTGTAAAGTCTCATATCCCATTTTGATTCACATATCTGTTTGAAAGTCATAAGGATGGGAAAAATAAATTTGACCTATTAAATATTTTCTTCTAGTTACTTACTGCTTATGTAGTTTAGGTAAAGTTAATTTTAATAGATATCATGTTATAAAATCATAAAATACTAAGTAGGATCGGGGCCTGTGATAAACCATGAATTAACCATGTAATAACTTGAATGGGAGGTGGAGGTGATGTGGTTGTAGAAAACAGGAAAAATAAATGATAAGTATAATGTTTCAGGTTGGAAGTAAGCATATGAAGTGATTTACCAATAAACTAAATCCCATTGGGTAAATTCACTAGAATATAGGATGGTTTTGAAAGCTAATAAAAATATTAAAATATTAAAGTATAATTTTGAAATAAAGTTAAAAACAACTCTCATAACAAAAATAAAATGAACAAGTCAAGGATTTTTAACTCATTGCCTAATGAGGGAACTAATAAGATGTTTAAACTAGTCCAAAGAGCATTTGAGAAGCTAGTAATGTATATGGATTACATATAAATAAATATTGGGATAAGTCAGAGATTTATAGATACAAAACTGGTTTAGCATTTTCCAATATAATAAGCCATAAACTTTTAGCTTGTTCATTGGACATACATTATTCACATTCTGGATAAATCTCTACTAATTAACCATAAAGTAGCTGTTTTGATAGAAATTCAAATGTAGCCCTCTAAGGAAAGATCAACCATTAATATATTTTGCCTATTTCCAAGTTTTAGATAATTTTTGTATTAAGAGTGGTACATCATTACTTTATTTTCTCTAATTATAAGCATTACATTTGGCAACATAATAATAAGGATCATAAACATACTTAAAATATATGAAGATGACCAATGAAATGTTAGTAATGAAAGGGCTCTGGAATGAGCTCTGTTTTAATTATTCTTTCCTATCTTAACTATTTAACTGTATCTCCAATTCAGAAGTGAATTGTATAATATGATATGGAAAATAAACATGAATAAATGTGTAGCTGCCTTCAGATAACAGATCTGACACTTCCACAAATAATCTGTGAAAGTGTGACTTCTTCTTTTTATCCCTGAGGTAATTTTATCTCTAGTGAATATTTTTCTCTACGTTTTTGTAGTGTTTACCTTAAAAGGGGAAATTAGCTTTTTGAGAGTGTTCCCCAAAATGACAAATTATGGATGATTTTCATGTCCATGAGTTTCTTACATTTGTCATTGGCTACTAACCCTAGCCCTTCCCAACAAAGGACTTTTTAGAATCCTTCCCCTGGCATCTTCTAGGCAGGAGAAGCAAGAATGAAGGAAGCCTTCTAAATTAAAGGTGGAAAGAAAAAAAAGTATAAGTGGAGCTCTGCTTTTCCACAAACATCCTAGAATTTAGTAACTCCCATCTACTCCTCACTCTGGCACTCTAGGCTCTTCAGAATAGGGTAGTGGTGTCTATAGGGCTATGGGACTCCTTTCCCATGTGGAAACATTGTGTGAATGGAATACTAGCAGCTCTGAAGTTCAATGGTCCCTTTGAGGATCTTTACTAATCTCCTGGAAGAAGGAAGTAAAGGAAGCCTGCATGAGACAAAATTATAAAAGAGATGAAATGTAGTTTCTTCACTTTTCTGTTTTTTTTCCCTCATGATGTTCTCCAACTTCTTTGTACTTCTTGCCAATGTCTCCCAAGTGACCAATATCCTTAATATACATTCTAAGCACGCAAAGATCCACTTTTCCTACTTTCCATCTTCTGACTCACTATTACTTCCCTCTGTTCCAATAACTTACCCCCAAATTACTTTTCTATGTGAAACTTTCCTCCATTCACACTTCAAAAAGGCATATCGAAGGCCCCAAGGGAAGCTACTACAGCTGGATTTTAAGTAATAAACTATATAACTAAAGTAGCTTAATCATTTATTTTATTCAGAAATTACTGAGTACCTGCTATGTAGAAGACATTGTGTAGGTGTTGAGAATATGACAGTGAGCAAGAAAAAAAAATTGCCACCATCATGGCATGATCTATATTTCTGTAGGAGACATAAATAGTAAACAAAACAAATATATAAATATAGGATGTGTTAGATAGTTATAAGTGCTGAGAAGAAAAAATATGACTCAGGGAAAATGGACAGAAAAATAGAGTAAGAAATAACATTGTGAAGTAGTGGGCAGGATTGAAAATTTAGGTAGGATGGGTGGGGAAGATGACATTTAAGTTGAATTCTGAAAGCATGAAGGGTTAATCTATGCAGTGCCTTGGAGAAGAGAATTCCAGGCAAAGAACAGAAAGGAGACAGGCCCTGAGCCAGGAGATAGTCTAGACCAGGGAAAGATGAGGGAAGTTGGGGGTGGAATATAAGATCTTGTGGGGCCTGGTAAGCCAGTGGAAGACCTTTACTTCTACTCTTAGTGTTGGGGAACCACTAGAAGGTTTCGAGTGAAGGAGTGACATGATGGGTCTTAATTTTAACTGCCTTTTGACTTCTATAATTAGAAGCCTCAAGGAAGTAATAAATAGCAGGAGCATAGACTGCTGTTAGAAGAGTCTTGGATTATCTGGGTTAGAATGATCATGATTTGGACTGGGTAAATCAGTGGAGGTGATGAGAAGTGATTAGACCATGCAAATTTTGACAGAAGATCCGACTAGGATCTTCTTTGGTTATTAGGTTGTCTTCTGATATACAAGCTCCTTATTTTATTAGGACTTGCCTTTTTATTCATTCATTATTTCATCCATTTGATCTTTTGCTTTTTCATTCTTACAATAAAACCAATGTGAAAAATCATATATTAATTCTTATATGGGGATACAAAGAGTTTACTGAGATTGACGATAAGGTACTTAATAATAATTACAGTAAGAATGATTATAGTAGTTAAGATATCAGGCGCTTACTGCATATCAGACACCTTGCTAAATACAGCACTGGAGTAAATCTTGCAGTAGCCTTGTGGGATAGGTATTATTACTGCCCCTCTTTATAGATGATCAAATGGAGGCAATGATTGATTAGCTAACTTGCTGGAGAGTATATAGAAGCCGAGCTGGTGCAGAGCTGCAGTATCAGACAGAAGGTGTCAGCTGAGAGAGAGGACAAAATGCTATGAGGGCCAAAAAAGAGACATTCACGTTCACCTGGAAATATCAGATACAAGTCTATGAAAGAAATTCCTGGAGTTCTTCAATTTGGCTTTTGATATCAGTGCATTGTATATTACAACCCAACCTGTTTCTAAGAGAGTTATATAACCTTCTTGGCTTTAGAAAATATATTTAGGTCAAGGGATATTCTTTGGATTAATTCAAGTTAGTGCCAATTTTTTATTTGATTGAGAGTTTTTATTTTTATTGAATTGCAGTTTTTAGAATTCTCCATGCACGTCACAAGACCAGATGCAGAAGGTAGGCCTCTTTCTTCATGGTTCATGATTTGTTATATTACATTTGTCATTTTTCAAGTACTATGAAAGAAATTAGAAAAAAATGACAAGACTACTTGAAGGACTTATTTATAACTTAGTGTTGGGTTCACAAATGTTATATGTTATATAACCCAGTTATATAATTTGTTTTATATAGGGTAACTTTATTGAGAAGTTTGTCCAAATTGTTTGTAAATGTGCTTTTATTATACCCATAGTATAGCAAGCTACGATTGTTTCTTTCATACACAAGTAGTTTCTAAGGTAACTCATGCATGAACTCCTTCATAAGATATAGCACGGTATTATTATAATGTCTTCTAGACAGAAAGATCAGGGCCTAAGATTATTAAAGCTCAATGCCAAATCATCCACCACTAATTGAGCCAAGAATAGAACTTACAATCCACAATGCTGAGCTAACACCTTCTCTCCTAGACGGCACTGACCCCAGCCATTATCATTTTGTCTTGAACACTGTTATTACCTAATGACTGTTTGCTGGACCCACAGCCTTTGCGTTGTCGTTAATGGAACCTGTCTATATTTCCAAAGTCTATTGCAGCGAAACTCTTGGCAAAGCAAAAAAATGGCGGAATTGTCAGTAATCTTGCTGAATTTTTCTGGCAGGTTCAAATCTTCTAGGTCAGAGGGGAAAAGAAAGTGTTTGGATACTCAGCTGATACTCACCTTTCCTGTTGCTATACTGGATCCAGCAAACAATTTAGCAAAAAGGTTTCTAGGTGTTTTAAAGTTGAAAGTTTTTGAGTCCTATGCAGTCATCTCCCCTCTCCAGCACATGTGAGGGTGTGTGCATGTGCACACACATACACATGCTAACATGGGTGATGATTTTTAAGACACAAAGCTAAACCCAGTTTGAGTTATGTGAAATGAAAAGTTCAAATTTGAAAACTGTTATACCCATTTATTTATTGTAGCTAGGATTGCAGAATATGCATCTTCTATTAATATCATCAGAGATCTGAGATATAAAATAGATATTTAATGGGGCCCTGACACTGCTGGACTGGTGCAATAGTCCATAATGATTTTATGGAGTGGGTCACTAAACCAGAACACGGAAGGTTTTATGTGTTAGGCCTTAACTATTACGAAGAAGTTGTAATAGCCTATTGTATCAAAAAACTCACTTTTCAGGAAGTACCTAAACACTAAGTTACACAGTAGGGATTTTTTTAATTAACAGTGACAGTTGTCTCCCATGATGAGATTTTTTTTTACTAGTAACCAATAAGAGAAGAATTAGGCTGCTTCAACATATTTAATTTCTAAGTATATTGACTGTATAGTATTCAAATACAATTACCATATTTATGGGTCTCATTCTGCCTACAGAATATAAAAGTGGCATACTTAATATGAATAATAAAGAGAAAATGTCTTCTTAGTACATTCCTTACTGCTGTCAGCTTTAGGAATTCACTTGTGTTAAAATAGATTTTAACTTAATTTTCACCATTAATACATAATAATGATTCCTTCTTTCAACCATTATATATTCTGAGGTCAGCATTAAAATCCAGGATAAAATGACTCATGCCAAATTAAGCTAAATAAATATTTAAAATTGTTTTAAACATGCAGTAATGACAAAGTTCAGCCATATTATGGAATTGAAATATTTAATGGAGGCATTTTGTTTAAAGGTTATGCACAGGTCACTTGCATACCCACATGCTAAAAATTTTCTTTTTAACTTTTCATAGCTGAATAAAATCCATTTACAACTGCAGACTACAGATACTTTTTTTCCAATGGAAGAGTTCGCAGTAAATATTCAACATATGTTTTAAAATTTCAAAATTTTTAAGGCTTAATATAAGTGCTATAGGTTTGGTATGGTCTGTCCACCTACTAAGCTGACTGGTATATTTTAAGCATAAAAATACAAAAGCAAAGAATATACACAATGTATAAATAATTGGTGATGATTTTCTAGGCTAAAATATTAGAACCCTATATAAATATATGTTGACAAATCATTTTGCAAGACAGATAAGAAACAAACAGGAAGATCAGTTCTCATCTCTCTATTGCACATATATATTAAACTTTCACCATGCTCAGCATTATAGTAGACCACATTCTTTTAAGATAGTCCATAAATCTATAAGTGTCAAATTAGTTAACAATAAAAAATTTGAAATAATCTGTAAGCATGCCTTTCCTCTCTTCTCTGACGAGTACTCAGTGGCTCTAGCAGTTCACTTCAAGGATAAAATAAGACACAAATATTTCAGAAACCACATAAAATGGAAACACTTTAAAGATAGTTTTATTCCAGTGTTTCTACAAGAGTTATCTGAGCACCACTTGCATTAGGATCAATAGGGTTGTGGTTTTATAAGGTAGATTATGAAGCCCTGCTGAATTAGACCTATTTAATTAGAATTCAGAGTATTGGACTCTGAATTTTTGAATAATACCTATGAGAGTTCAGTACTCAATAAGTTTAAAAACCACTAGATTGGAGGGATAAGTTGAAGGAACTCTCTCCTATAAGTGGTCCATTATACACAGTGCCCTATAAGTACAGTTTTTGCTGTCAAACCTTATTATTTTAGCCCTACTTCAATCAGTTCTTTATACTGCATTATGATTACTTATAAGTATATGAATATTTTAACTGATTATGAAATTATAGTGAAGTGTTTCAAAGGGCCAAAACCATTTATAGTTACTAGATGATATAAAGACTTTGTCTTGGCTTTTCCCTCAATGTAAATGAAAAGTCTTTATCACACAATAGAGATTTACCTTTCCCTATTTACTAAGTCCTAGGACCAATGACATTTACTTTTCAGTCTCATCAACTAGAAAGGACTTTCCTCTGATCTCACTCTTCCCCTCCACCACCCCTCCATCAGTAGCATTGCATTTAAACATGCACGTCAATAATAGGGATCATTCTCCCACTAATATTTTGGTCTTGTATCTCAAACAAGGAGTAAAAATTAAATAGACATAGTTTGTCATGTCGTGGGTTCCTAGGGAATAATTATGGCATGAAAAAATCTGTTAAATTCTATTGGTGATACAGTAATATGTAGTCAGCATACTTTGTGGAACTTACAAATTATTCTTTAAGAATTCTTAAAATGTTGACCTGTGTGCACATCAAAGTTTAATGTCATCTCTCTCCTTGATTCACATTACTTTCTTGTGTTACCAAACTTGTTTTTTTTTCTTTTTTTTTTTAAAAAAAAAATGATCTATGGAATGCATTTTTGCACAAATAAAAAAATACTTATGTACTCATGATGTGTTTTGATCAGCACCTTGCCTCTCTGTGACACAGAGGAGAGGCTATTGAGACAACAGGCACTCTCTCTGGTGAGAAGTCAGACCTCAATAAACCCCCTCTGAGAGAGATGAATAATTGGATAATGGTGTGTAGTTTGGCATGCCACTGTCATTGTTTTCTCTAAAATGCTAGCAGTTGTCTTTTCATTTGGATCAGCATGATGCAATAACTCACTCTTTGAAGTCAGTAGAACTCATTCAGTGTTAAAATATTAAGTAAGCCTAGTATTCAGCCATGAGAGAAGTTTGTCACATCCTAGAGTAAACTGACCAAATCTGAGGTTTTATAGTTGGAGTCACAGTTGAAAGAAAGATAGTAACAAATTGGATAATAATCAGATAAGCATGAAATTAAATCATTATACTGTAGGAAATTTTGTAGGAAAAATAGAAAGAATGAAGTGTGTTAAAGTAGAAGAAAAGACTTAAGTAAAGAGAAAACTGACACCAGATACTTAGGTTTGGAAGAAGGAGTAACGCTGGTCAAGTTTTAAGGCAGATTTTAACTACCTTGCAATGTAACAACGTTTTAGACAGAAGCTGTGTGACCATCTCTTGGAAATGTGCAGAAGTTTTTTGTTTTTTTTTTACTTTAAACCATAAGATGTGAGTAGATGACCCCTTAGTTTCTTCTAGCTATTGTGTTCTGTGTCAATCATCCTGCCAAGGGCTGCAAGGGACACAGAGTAGTAAAGTCATCATCTGTGTTCTCCACCGTGATAGATGTTAGAAGAAAAGCCAAATAATCCTATGAAATTTCCAAGTAGGGATGTATTTTATCTCTAGGATTCCCTGATTTGTGAGAGATTCATCATGCAGTTATTAACATGACATAGAGTACAATTCAAAAAAAAAAAAATCTATCAGGCCGGGCGCGGTGGCTCACGCCTGTAATCCTAGCACTCTGGGAGGCCGAGGCGGGCGGATTGCTCAAGGTCAGGAGTTCAAAACCAACCTGAGCGAGACCCCGTCTCTACCATAAAAATAGAAAGAAATTAATTGGCCAACTAATATATATATATATAAAAATCAGCCGGGCATGGTGGCTTGTGCCTGTAGTCCCAGCTACTCGGGAGGCTGAGGCAGGAGGATCACTTGAGCCCAGGAGTTTGAGGTTGCTGTGAGCTAGGCTGACGCCACGGCACTCACTCTAGCCTAGGCAAGAAAGCGAGACTCTGTCTCAAAAAAAAAAAAAAAAAAAAAAAAAAATCTATCAATTTGGACTAACCTGAAAGAAAATCACCTGAGACAGCAAAGAAACCCCTATGACTCTAACAAGAATACCATGACAAAAGAGACTGGTATGGATAAATGGGGAAAATTGTAGGGTGTTTCTCAAAATCAATTTAAAAGTTATTCTCAGGAGGACTAATCAGATATCCACAGGTCTTTTAGGTATAGATGTGTATCATCTATATTCAATGATAAATGAAAGTAAACATCATGAAAATGCAAATATCACATTAAAATTTATTTAAAAATGCAATTTCATTGATCTGTATTTTAGCGGCAAACCATACAAATCATCTTAGTTTTATGAAATTCAGCCTAATATAAATTTCAGGTTTCTGGAAAGAATATCATTTAAGTTATTTTTTGTTTTGTTTTGTTTGTTTTTTTTCTCCTTGTTTTTTAAGTTCATGGCTGTCATTTCCGAACAAGTCTTCATGAAATGCTTTTGAACATTGTCTTGTGGCTTTTACTAGATGGATAATGCTAACCCCTGCTCACCTCACAATGAGGGAGTTAGGGGAAGATCTACCTCAAACTCAATCTCTTTCTGCCCTCAAATCTCCTAAGGACACCACCTGGTGAACCCAAGGGAGCTCCTGTGGCTTCATGTGAGTCAGCCTACCAGGCACAGAATAGAGTGTATTGAGCTAGAGAGTGCTTCTAGAGTGTTAAATAAGTAGATCAGGCTCACATGCCTGGTATCCACAGGCTCTCTTTTGTGCAGTTGGAGTACAATGATACCAAGAACAGGTTCTGCCCTCCAGGAAATCAGACAAGAAAATAGGTAACTTCGAAGTGTTCTGATGAGCATTATGTTAGAAGTCAGCATTGGAAGCTTTGAGAACAAATTGGAGGGAACTAACATATAGTTACTAACTCCTCCCATGGACTGTATTCACATGTCACCGCAGTTGCTGTGCAGCTAGAACAAAAATGAAGAGAAAATAGAACAGCACAGAGATTCTAAGTCCCATCTACGCTTTCACAGAGCTCCAAATCTAGGGAGATTTCTCTGAATCAAGGTGATTATTTACACAGGTATACCTCATTTTGTTGCACTTTATTGTGCTGTGCAGATATTTTATTTTTTTATAAGTTGAAGATTTGTGGCAACCCTGTGTCAAGCAAGTCTATCTGCATAATTTTACCAGCAGCATGTGCTCATTTTGTTTCTGTGCCATATTTTGGTAATCCTCACAATATTTGAAACTTTTTCATTATTATTATATCTGTTATGGTGATCTGGGATCAGGGATCTTTGATGTTACTATTGTAATTATTGTGGGGCACCATAAACCATTCCTACATGAGACATGAATTCAATAAATGTGTGTGTTTTGACTGTTCCACCAACTGGCTATACCACCCCCCCACACACACACACACACACTCTCTCTCTCCTCTCTTTGGGGTTCCTTATTCCCTGAGACAAAACAATACTGAAGCTAGGCCAATTAATAACTCTACAATGACCTCTAAGTATTTAAGTAAAAGGAAGAGTCACATGTCTCTCAGTATAAAAGCTAGAAATGATTCAGCTTAGTGAGAAAGGCATGTCAAAAACTGAGCTAGGCCGAAAGCTAGACCTCTTATGCCAAACAGTTAGCCAAGTTGTGAATGCAAAGGAAAAATTCTTGAAGGAAATAAAAACTGCTACTCCAAGGATCACACAAATAATAAGAAAGCAAAGCAGCCTTACCACTGATATGGAGAAAGTTTTAGTGACCTGGTTAGAAGATCAAAGCAGCCACACCATTCCCTTTAGTCAGAGCCCAATCCAGAGCAAGGCCCTAATTTTGTTAATTCTATGAAGGGTGAGGGATGTGAGAAAGCCGCAGAAGAAATGTTTGAAGTTAGCAGAGGTTGGTTCATGAGGTTTAAATAAAGAAGCTCAGTAACATAAAAGTGCAAGGGGAAGCAGCAAGTGCTGATGTAGAAGCTGCCATAAGTCATCCAGAAGATCTAGCTAAGATCTTTGATGAAGGTGGATACGCTACACCAAAGATTTTCGATGTAAATAAAATAGCTTCTATTGAAAGAAGATACCATCTAG
Organism: Microcebus murinus; assembly: GCF_040939455.1. Classification (NCBI taxonomy): domain Eukaryota; kingdom Metazoa; phylum Chordata; class Mammalia; order Primates; family Cheirogaleidae; genus Microcebus; species Microcebus murinus. The sequence continues at coordinate 79,008,201 of NC_134112.1, read as the reverse complement.
GACTTTCCTAGCTAGAAAGGAGATGTCAATGCCTGGCTGCACAGCCTCAAAGCACATGCTGACTCTCTTGTTAGGTGCTAATGCAACTGATGATTTTAAGTTGAAGCCAATGTTCATTTACCATTCTGAAAATCCTAGGGCCCTTAAGACTTATGCTAAATCTACTCTGCATTTCCTTTGTCTACGGAACAACAAAGTCTGGATGACAGCACATCTGTTTGCAGCATGGTTTACTGTATATTTTAAGCTCACTATTGAGATGTACTGCTCAGAAAAAAAGAACCCTTACAAAATACTACTGCTTTTTGACAATGTACTTGGCCACCCCAGACTCTGATGGAAATGTACAAGGAGAGAATGATGTTTTCATGTCTGGTAACACAACATCCATTATGCAACCTATGGATCAAGGATTTCAACTTTCAAGTCTTACTATTTAAGAAATACATTTAATAAAGCCATAGATAGTGATTCTTCTGATGGATCTGAGCAAAGTAAATTGAAAACTTTCTAGGAAGTATCCACCATTCTAGATACCATTAAGAACATTCTTGATTCATGGGAGTAGCACAAAATATCAACATTAGCAGGAGTTTTGAGGAAGTTAATTCCAATCCTTATGGATGACTTTGAGAAGTTCAAGACTTCAGTGGAGGAAGTAACTGCAGATGTAGTGGAAATAGAAAGCAAACTAGAATTAGAAGGAAAGCCTAAAGATGTGATTAAATTGCTATCATATCATGATAAAACTTTAATGGATGAGTAGTTGTATCTTATGCACGAGCAAAGAACGTGGTTTCTTGAGATAAAATCATAAAATCCACTCCTGATGATGCGTTGGACATTGTTGAAATGACAATAAAAGATTTAGAATATTTCATCAACTTTATTGATACAGCAGTGGCAGGATTTGAGAGAATTGACTCCAATTTTGAAAGAAGTTCTACTGTGGGTCAAATGCTATCAAACAGCATTGCGTTCCACAGAAAAAGCTTTCATGAAAGAGTCAATTTATGTGACAAACTTCACTGTTATCTCATTTTAAACAATTGACACAGCCACCCCAACCTTCAGCAGCCACCACCCTGTTCAGTTAGTTTCCATCAACACTTAGGCAAGAACTTCCACCAGCAAAAAGGTGACTTGCTGAGGGCTCAGATGATTTTTGGCATTTTTTTAACAATGAGTTACTTTTTAATTCAGGCATGTACGTTGTTTTTTAGACATAATGCTATTGCACATTTAATAGACTATAGTATAGTGTAAATGTAACTTTTATAGGCATTGGGAAACTAAAATGTTTGTGTGAATCACTTAATTGAACTATTTGCCTTATTATAGCAGTCTAGCGCCAAACCTACAGTATCTCCAAGGTATGCCTCCACAAAATAAAAATATAGGTTAAGCTTTTTAAAATTTGATATTTAATATTCTCATGACTATCCCACCAACAAAAAATGAGAGGAAAGAAAAATGTTTTGTTGCTCCATGAATCAAGTGTAAGTTTTGACCAATTTGCCAGAAAGAAAGATCTACTCTCTTTTAAGTTAAGAGATTTGACAATACAGATATTTGATACAGCAAAATTTTGGTTTTGTTTTTATTTCTAGATCTTAGCCCCCTGATCTGAGAAATGCAAGGTTTTGGGATTCTGTGAGGCTACAAAACAATCAGTTAGCCTTTGGGCCTTTACTACTTTATCTGTAAAATGGAAGTAATAAAGGCTTTCTGTTTCCTTCAGAAAAACTTCAATTTTGATAACTAATAAGAACCGAATAAAAATGTTTTGAGCTTCCTGGAGGTCAGCTACTAGCTGGGATGAAGTGGGTTATTATAACAGCACTTCCTGAGCAATTGGCACTTATAGCAACCAAAAACAAAATATATCATATCCTGTTGAAACTGCCCTTGGATAAAAAGAGTGCAATTATCCAAGGTTGAAATTGATTGCAGAGTGTCTGTGAACATCTGGACTTTTATAAAGTGTGTCTTTGGAGCCCTAAGATATGTGGGCTCTTTGCAGAAGTGGCCTGCTCTCATGGAAGAGGTAAGTATCACGCACTTTTCCTGTTTTAGAGAGTTTTAGTATCCTGGTAGGGACAGAAAAGGGATAAAATTATTTTTCCCTTGCAGTCTCAACCACAAGCAATACTGCCATTTTTTAAGTGAGGGGACAGAGGTAGATTTTTCTCTCTATTGGGAGAATCATTAGCGTAACCATTAAAAAGAGGCAGCAGATGTGGAAGCAGCACAGGTTGTTTCAGGCAACTGAATTTCAAATCCAACTATGCTGGTATGTATGATATTAAATAAATCTTCTCAGGTTGCTCATTAAGGAAGCAAGACCCATGACCTGCTAAACCAGACCTTCTAAGAATGAGATCAGGTCTGTGTCTTTGAGAAAGCCCCAGAGGGGACTCTGGTGAACAGCCCACTCATAGATGAGCTCCAATGGAGCAGACCATGTTCCTAACATAATTCTTCTGTTTAAGAAACGGTGTTCGGCAGCCTCATGTCATTTCTCTAGAACCTCTTAAGAACTCCTCTTCAGCCCTAACCCCTCCACGCCAAAACCAGTTTAGTTGTATAGACTGATCATGGACACGGCAACCACCCTCTCAGGCTCCACCTGTCCCATAGGCAATGTCATGGGGACAGTTATGTTTTCTTATCGCTTACAGTTATGTTAAAACAGAAGCTGTTGGTTAGCTAGTTTCTATTTTAGCCAATATCCCTGACCTTGAATATAACTCAGAAAATAAAAAGTCATAGGATCAGCAAGATAGAGTAGGGTTAACAAAAATGGCAACATAGAAATAGAGAGAATAGAAAATAGAAGTACTATTTGGGCCCTGTTCTAGGAAGCCTTTACATCATTATTTAAAGGTGGCATTTGTTCAGGGGACCCAAAGATGCTGGACGCAGTCCTTAGCCACAGCTGCCCCTCTGAAAGTTCCCTGGGAAAACACATACACAAACATAGATACACACACAGTCACACACACACACACACACACACACACACACACACACACACACACACTCATGACGGAGCTGGCAAAGGAAGCAAAATAACTTATTACTACCAGCTGGCATTTGGAGCCTACATTCCAAAGCATCATCTACGGTACTTATTCTCAATATATGGTCCTCAGACCAATGTAATAAGTGTTAGTTAGAAATGCAGATTTTCCAGCCCCATCGCAGACTCCCTAAATCTGGAATGGAGCCTGGCAGTCTGCATTTTTAACAAATCTTCCAGGTGACTCTAGTGCGCTACTAAAGTTTAAGAACCAGTGACTTAAAGAAGAACATAATCTACAGCCACAAGGTCTTCCTACTTTTTCCAAAGTTTATCCCAGGCCTTTGGTTTTTAATTCAGAATAGGAGAAGAGACAGGTCCAAATTTAGAGGAAAAGGCGTGAGAGACTGAATAAGAGAAAGCATTTATTTCAATGCCCCAAGAGGGTTGTTGGTTTGGGATGCTGCTCTTGATCAGTTCAGCTGCCAGACTGACAAAAAAAGCACTATGGATGGAGACAGGCAGGTCCCTGATTACCCAAAAGATGACTCATCATTGTGATTAGGGCACCCACCCAGAATGGGGGTGAGAGGAAAAATTAAAAAGGTGGAGAGTGTGTACTCAGGGGTGTTTGAGAGCCAGCCAGCCATCTCACTCTTGTCATCGGGTATCCTCCTTACCATTGGCTGCCTTGTTGCCATTCATATTCTGTGGACATTAATAAAGATATAAATTATAACCATTATCCTTGTGCTCGACATTCACCAGTTGGTGCTTTCAGTCTGTATTCTCTACCTTGAGCAGCATTTGATCTCACTGGGTAGTGGGGGTTGGACCTGGATTGGTTTTACCTTCGGGGAGGAGAGAGAGGAATGGGGGGATGTTTTCAGCATTCCCTAGAAGTTGGCACCTCTTATGTACTCAGGAATTCTCTCAGGTTTTTTTGTTTTGTTTTGTTTTTGAGACACAGTCTCACTCTGTTGCCCAGGCTAGAGTGCCATGGTGTCAGCCTAGCTTACAGCAACCTCAAACTCCTGATCTTAAGCAATCCTTCTGCCTCAGCCTCCTGAGTAGCTGGGACCACAGGCATGAGTCACTATGCCCGGCTAATTTTTTTCTATATATTTTTAGTTGTCCAGCTAATTTCTTTCTTTTTTTTTTAGTAAAGATGGGGCCTCTCTCTTGCTCAGGCTGGTCACGAACTCCTGACCTCAAGCAATCCTTCCGTCTCAGCTTCCCAGAGTGCTAGGATTACAGGTGTGAGCCACTGTGCCAGCCCGTACTCAAGACTTCAATTCACAGGCTGCATCTCTTACTGTCCTTCTTGTACAGGAGGGGAAGATGGGGTTAATATGCCCTACTAAATTGCTCAAAGAAACATAGTTTGTAATATTTGCTAAAAGCAATGCTATTTCCAAGGCACAGCCACAGGTGACTATTCAATTTTAAATTATTAAAATTAAATAAAATTTAAAACTCAGTTCCTCAGTCACACTAGCCATATTTAAAGTGCTCAGTAGCCCCATGCTGCCAGTGGCTGCCATACTGAACAGTGCAGATGTATTGTCACATAGGCGGAGGTGTTAGAGGGAGGTAGGGTGAGGGTGTGGTGATCATATTAATGAGAATAAGTCAAATACTATGGAAGTGACACTGTGACATACAGATTCCAATTAGTGTCTCTGAACACAGGACTAATGCTTCTGAATTGAAGGTCAATTAGAAGGAAACAGTATTCGGTATCCTAGGCCATTAAGTATTTCAGGATTACTGCTTTATAATCACAGAATATCTCCGTGACCAACTGCTTATTTATGCTGCAGAGTTTTGTCATATCATCACCCAAAAGAGCCATTGATTCAATTTCCCAACAACGCTATTCCCTCTGCTACTCTCTACATCTTCCTTCCTTTACTTTGCAATCAAAATCTCCATCACAGACAAACTCAAGTAAGTAGGCACAGCTAAGTAACAGCCTGAAAAATCCTATTTATCCCAGCCTTATTGTATTTATGGTACTGTCTCATTGTTTTCCCAATCATTGCACCATGACCCATTTACCTGATAGGCACGGAAGGGTCAGCATTTCTTCCAAGTTTCATTTAAACTCTTTTCTTGAATGTCTGTAGGGTCAGAGTAATTCAAACACAATGGGCAATAAGAACCAACCAAGGTGCTAGCAGTACCCTCTCCTCTGTACCTACCTTTATGCAAGAAAAATATTTATCATATAAGACATTTGCATTTTTCACTAATCTTCTTTTTGCCTGGTGTTGCAAGATAATAACTTAGAAAAAGAGGATTAGTATAAAGAAAGAAATTTATATATTTCCATTAATATTTGTGCTTTTCTATGGTGAAAGAACAGGTGATTGTTTTGCACAACTGCCCGATGAGTACAGGAGAAGGAAAGTTAATTGAGTAATTTTACATGCAGAATAGCAAGCGAAAATCATTTAGTAAATACCACTAGATGCTTCTGGCAGCTGTCACACACAGAGAGAGAGAGAGAGAGAGAGAGAGAGAGAGAGAGAGAGAGAGAGAGAGCGTGTGTATGTACATTTCCTTTCCTTATGTGACTTGAAAGCCTTTCATGAGCTCTACCCGTCCAGTCCAATTTACGTGATTCTCTTCTGGAATAGGATGATTGTAAAGCATTATGCAGTGCTATACTCCTGAATTTACTTATCAGCAACTCTTTTTCTGAAAAGATTGAGGGGCTGTTTTCCCTGTAAATATTAACATTTTTGAGGAAAAATCAATCTAGAATCATATAAGGGGTGGTGATAAAATTATAAAACTGAATTCTCAGCTCACACACCCAATCATTCTCATTAACTTAGAGTTATATCTTATAAACAGATATTTTCCATGTCAGATTTATGCTACTTGCCATTTATAGGGAGTACAGTATAATTTAACAGCATGGTCCAAGAATATATCAGATAAAAATTAAAATGTCTTGATCATTTATACAACAAAAGCTGACTACAATTTTTAAATGTAATAGACAGAATGTAGCAATGATGATTTATACAAGTTAGAGTCTAATTCTGTACATCAAAATTGAGTAAGAGCAGACATACATAGTGAGACTCTTCCAAATTATACTAATTGGGAGACAGGATAATCAAATCTGGGAAAAAATCCAAATTACAGAATACGTTTGATGAAGAATGCAGTCTTACTATTCTCAGAGAAACAATGACGACAACAAAAGTAATTGCTGACAAGATATTTCCAGGTACTGGCTGACTTCTTTTAATCAGCATATTTTACTACAAAATGAGTATAAGAATGTTTCATTGGTTAGGGGGCAGACTGTTAAACCAGATGAACTTTCAGGATCTTTCCAGATAATGAGCTATGATTCCCTGGTCTGTAAATAGCAACATTGAGTTACATAAAACTAATTAATGTGATAAAGCAGTTAAACACACTTCTTTCAAACAGTTTAAACATATTTTCTAAAATATTCTTTATTTTGCTTTTCAAGAAATAGCATAAAACCACTACATAAATAGTAGGTCAAATTATAACATGTTTCACATTAATAGAATTTGAATTATTAATAATAATATTCTTGTCTAACAAACATCTTCAGTGTGTATATTTCAGAGGGAAGAAGTGGTTGAGTCCCAGCTCTGCCACAAGTGACTGTTGACAGCTTCCCTGACCCACAGTAAGGAGTTTAAAGCCTGTCCTCTCTGAGAATCCTTCCTTGTCTACATTCTGCTGGTATATGTACAGTTTTAGTTTTCTCTCAATCTATACACAATACATCATATTGATCCAAAGGAATTTAGGGATTAGAGTTCATTTCTTATTGAATTGAATTACTATTTCTTTAACGTCAAAAGAGAGCAAGCTCATTTGCAAAATTCTTATGTTTTGCTTCCTATCACTGAAGTGACAGAACATCTCTGTAATAACGATTACTTTTATATTTAATCTGAAAAGTGCTTTTGTATTGTTTTTTATAATTTTTTATCTCAAGAACACAGCACGCAAAAAGATTCTTTTATACTCTCAATTCCAATTGTCCTACTGATGACCTAGAAATAGTTCATGGCAAGAACAAGAAGAAACCCCAAAGACCAGTCAGCAAGCATTTTGGTGAGGTTGAATTCCCCTAAACATGCATTTCCTGGAAAACCCTTAGTGACAGGTGACCTGGTAGAACTTGTTCTACCTGTCATAACTTTGAGTTTCTTCAATATTAGTAGGAAGTTGTCTTAGTCTGCTCTGGATGCTATAACAAAAGCTCATAAACTGGGGGCATAACAACACTCATTAATTTCTCACAGTTCTAGGGGCTAGGAAGTCCAACATCAAGATGTCCCACAAATGGTTTCTAGTGAAGGCCTTCATCATGGCTTGCATAGGGCTGTCTTCTTGCTGTGTCCTCACATGGTTAAGGGAAGGGTTAGGGTTTGGTTTCTTTTTATAATGGCACTAATTCCAACATGAGGCTCCCTACCCTTATGACCACAACTAAATCTAATTATTTCCTTGCATTCCCATCTTCAAATGTAGGGGGTTAGGGCTTCAACATAGGAATTTTAGGGGAACACAGTTCAGTCTATAGAAGAGGTAAAGTTCTTGGGGTGCCCAGTAGCAGGGTGTAGTCACAAACAAAAGTCAGAGGTAGAGATGCAGCATCTTGATTAATTTCCAGATTTAGTTGTCTTATCTAGAGTTTATATACTTTAAGATTATTTTAAATTTTGTTTCATTTTATAAAATAGGCAAGATAAGAAAGAAATCCTGAGAATTATACTGTAAACATTAAGATTGGAAAAGTTATATACTCAATGTATATCCTGAAAGTTGGGCGACTGTTTTCATTTTGAGGAAAATGAAACAGTACGTGCAGAAAATAAATTTATTTTAGGTAAAAATTGAAAGTATAGCCTCTATATACCAAGTGTTATGCATGCATGTGTCACTCAGTTGTTAGATTTGGGAGAAAACTGGATCTAATTCATAAAGGCTGACTTCCCATTTTGATTATCGATCTAACTACCAGATGCTTAGTTCAGTGAGATTAGTCAATGATCCACTTAATTTATATGTTTAGATAAAGAGTACGATCCTCAAAATGCAAACAGTATTTTTTTGTGATTTTATCACCTTTTAGCTGACATTCATCATTCCAGTACACTTCAGTGCATCTCGTTAGCATGATTGCAAAGCTCTGGGAATCCTTACTTAATAACGTATCAGTTGGCCACTAATAAAACTTGTTCTATTTGGAAAGTTTGAAAATGGTTTTACCTCAATATGGATGATCCCTCCATGATAGATACTTTATTTCAATAATACCTCTCTTTTCCAATATGCTTGACAATTTTATAGTAGCTCTGACCCACAACTTTGTTAAAGTTTATATTTAACTGGACCAGTAAAGAAAGTATGCCATACCCGAAGCAGGAGGAAGAAAAAATAACAACATGTCTTTGGGGAGGAACAAATACCCTATTGATATTCAGCTAAGACTTCTGAAAATTCTCACAGGATGTTTGGAAATTGCATTTCTAAATGTTATGGGCTCTGGGTCTTTCAACCATGTAATGAATATATATTTTTTCTCCATTTATTTATTATTGGTAGAAATTGAGTGATAGACTTTTCCACTGATGCCCCTGTCCACGTTTATTTTTTCATTGCTCCAGTCAGCATTGTTATCTGACAATGCAAAACAAGTTACGTTTGGGTTGATATACAGAGGCAATCCTTCTTTCAAAAGAATTTTCATCTGTCACCATCATCTCCACTAAGATGCAGAACAGGGAATGACAGAATGATTGGTTTTATCTACATTTTGGTATATTTTTCTTTGAATGGCAGTCCCAGAGAACACAATTTTCGAGATAAAATAACAAAACTGTGATTATTTCAAATGGCAGGGTCTGATGGAGGATTATAAATTATTGCCTAAAAGTGCCAAGTACTTTAGCCCAGTAGCTGGAAATTGTGTTCTGGAGATTGCTTGAACTCACTGCTTCTCAGAATATCTTTCTCCCTTTAAGAAAATGTACTGTTTCTTAAAAATGGCAGATGGCCAAAACAGGAAAATAAAGAAACATGGAACAAAATAGCAAGGTCAAAACAAATTCAAGTAAAATTGAGTATATGTTTCTCTTCACATTAGTTGCACTTGCCAATAGTACTTTTCAAAGGTATGCTCTTTTGTTTTCAAAAAGGAAAAAAAAAAAAAAGATTTTAAAGCCCATTTTAGCCTCGGTTTTTTGAAATGCGCAGATTAAAACACAAATGCATTAATCTAATAAAGTTAAAATGTATTTATTATCAACTTGTAACCTCAGGCTCATTACAATATTAAATACTCGATATTTACAAAGAAGAGCTAGCTGAATGGTGAATGCCAGCAAAGTTGAGGCTCAACAACTTAAATATGATGAACTCACCAAACAAGATACCTGTTTCCCAGGCTTGGGGTTGAAATGAGCAGTGACAAAAAGAGTATTTGGCAAAAGATGGTCACAGTGACTCAAATGTTTTGGTTGACATTCTCCTTTGGCCGTCACTTACAGCAGAACAATAACAATGTTTTCAAGCCTAAATGAGAATATTTCTGTGCTGAATCATCTCTATGTTAAAATGCAACAGTGGGTTATCTCACCATTTGCCTTCTAAGTGGGTTTCTAGATTAAGAAAGGAGCCCAGAATGCTGACAGCAGCTTTGATTCCATAACCCACAAAATCTGACCTAATGAGGTCAACCATATGTGTCAACTTATTCCCTGGGGAATCTATGCCAGTGAGAAATATCTAAGAAGGTTGGTGTGGCTGATTTAATACTAAATTATCTGATTTCTACAAAAATATTCTAGCAATCCTTATGAACATAAAATCACTAATCCCTCATCCCTTTTGCCCTTTACCAAAATAAAACAACTTAGGACTATCAGCAATGCGAACACTTATCAATATTTACTCTGTCAAAACAGAGAGCTGCCCGGTTTCCTAGCCACCTCTGAGCTATGGATACAGCCAATCCAGATGGTCCAGGTTAAAAAAAAAAAGTTTTCATAGCAAAAGTATCTGAATTAGTGAATTGAATTTTTGTGAATTCGATAGATTCTGCTTTGCTTTTCTAGTAAAAGGCAAAATCTTATATTGTTTTGAGGAACCATAATATGATTATTTAAGCCATCAGTGGAGAAATGGATGTGCAAATTAATTATGAATAGGTAGTAGGTAGTCTTTGTATTGAATAACATGTCATTAAGATAGAAAAAAAACTAAACAGATGAGTAGTTTACAAAGCAATTCTAAAATTGGCAGACACAGATATGTCTGCTTTAAAAGGAAGGTCTGAGATAAAAGGAAGGTGAAACTCTCCACTGATTGCCACCTTTAACTAAGTGTGCCTAACTCTTTATTTCATATTATATTTGGAAGGGTGGGCAGTGAGGGGGCAAGGGAAAGGGAAGAAAGAAACATTCTGTGAGAAGAATAGATGGGGAAGAAGATAAGCCGAAGTGAGGATTATTTTTGAATGATTTTCAATCTGAAGAAATTAACATATTACAGTAGGACCTTAGAAGTCTTCTCCATAGTTTTTACCGTATCTCAAAATATGTGTGCAGCTCCAGAAACTTGAGAGAGGGGTCTTCCGGAAAACATCCTGATCACTTCAATGGGTCACTGAAACTTTTCATGAAAAATGACAACGCTCAAAGGTGTGCTGAATCTGATGATAACACATTAAAGATATAGTGATAAAATGAATGTCTTTATTCTTTAGAAAAAAGTTGAGTATTTACATATGTTAAAAAGGAAACTAAGATGGTGTAATAGAAATCAAAGTCCTATACAGTTGCAGATTTCGCCAGTAAAATTAAGTAGCTCTAGCAAAGACTCCTTTCTATCAAAAATAAAACAATACATATATATATATGTATATATATAAAATACATATATACAGTTTTCTGTAAAACAGGTCACTTGAAGGACAAATGTTATATGTAGTTAATGCTGCATATTTGAGAGCTTTTAAGCTTATTCTTCTGTAAGTGATTTTTGTTCTTAAATTTTTAAAGAAAAGTCACAAGTTTATGTACTCTGATCCAGCATGAGATAAATGACAGCATGGAATGTGACTTGTGACATGTTGTCCTAGTCTCTTTAAAAATCTGCTGAAAGAAGTAACGAGTTATAGCTAGGCCAAGGACTAAGGAATGAAACTTGGTGATACTAACTGTGTCTGTCAAAATCTACACTGGCAAATATATTCTGAAGGACATAATTTTTGTTTTGTTTTTTTAAATTTATTTTACTTCAGTGTCATATTTATTGTTTTAATTGATAAATAAAATTATACATATTTATGGTATACAGCATGATGTTTTGATATGTGTATACATTGGAGAATGGCTATATCAAGCTAATTAAAATATGTATCACCTCATATATGCATGTTTTTGTATAAAGAAAGAAAACCTATTATCTTAGCAATTTTCAAGTGTACAGTATATACAGCCTTCTTTTGTAAGAGGGTTATTTTTCCTACTAAATCAACTCAGTAAGAGAATTGAGACTAACTTCTCTGGATTATCTCTGAAGAGACAAAATTTCTATTACAATTAGTGATAGTATGTGAGTTGAAGCTTAAATGTTTCAGATGCAAAAAATAAGCCATTTTAAAATAAATCAACCAAGCGGAATGTGCGATGTACAGTGTAATGTTAAACATAAAAAAAGCTTCCCAAGGGCGAAGATTTTCTTCTGTTTATTCACTAATAAATTCTAAGCTGTGAACAATAAGTAGTACATGGTAGATACTTAAGTACTTAAATATTTGTTGAATGAGTAAATGGATAAGTTCTTAAGTAATATTGGAATATGTGATATAAATAAAATATTCAACAATTATTCAAACAATTCGTATGGATTATCTTCTTTACTATAACTACACCACATGGTATTTAGTAATACTGTCCTCATTTACATTTGAAGAAACTGAGGCAGAAAGAGATTAAGTAATTCATCTGAGGTCACTGTCTATTAAACAGTGTTGTCAAGATTAGTACTTTGACTTCAAAGCCCACTCTCTTAACCACTGACCACCCACAAGTACAGTGCTTATGTTATTTCCCTTTACCTAACACTCATCTTTTTAGTGCAGCAAAATGTAAGTCAAAGTTGACTGTTAAACACCCTCTCAAGATATATGTCAAAGCTCAATGATAAATGTGTCAAAATGCATCTGCCATTAATGATAAGATTTAATATCTGATGCCAGTAGGCCTGTGAGTTTTTTGACATATTCATATAAACCAGCATCGAAGCTGACAAAGTTATTATTGGTTGATCTAATTCCCCAGTTATCTGTAATTTAAAGAGGATTTGGGACCTTAAATATGCATACTTGCAATACTAAAAAAAGAACTACAATCAGCTTTCCAGGGCACCCTTGAAAATTCTCCGTGTCAATCTACCTGCCTATTTCTCACTCATGTGAAGCCTAGTTCACATTTACAAAATTTAACATTTTTAGAAGGAAAAAACTTAATAAAGTAACAAGGAATGTCAATTTTTTATGCAGTGGGTTTCAGGCAATCTGATTCATTTTTCGACTCTGTTTACTCCCTGTTCTAGCCAAGGACCCATTCCAGCTGCAACTTGATGCCAAGTCAACTGGATGTTGACTATCCTAATCCTCCCATGACACTAGAAAGGGCTCAGCATGTGATTAAACAGGACAGATTTTCTACAAACGTTTAGTTGACTCTCACCTAAATGAAGACTATCAGGGACTCCTTAGGCACCATTTAAACATCAAGTGATATACCACCACTACCAACAAATATGAGATAGGGCAAGTCCATGTCTCTCAACTTTCCTAATGGGTTTGGTTTGAGGTTTCCTGGTGTAAATGTATACTTACCTGAGATTCAGTCCAGCTCCACTTTCTGATTCTATCACCCATTTCTCCCTTGTAACTTTCAATGTTCAAGAAAAGGGACTGCACCCTTCCATTTGAGTAGCTTTATCATGTTTTACTTGAATCAAGGTAATTTCAAGATCCCAAAATATTGAGATTTAGTGATAAAGGGTTAGCTAATAAATCACCTAAAATTTACCAGACTTGAGTTAGAAATAGAACACGTATTATCAGTAAAGCAGAGGCCTCTAAAAGAAATCAAGGGTAGTTTACCAGGCTTAGTCTAGGATACTGCATTTAGCATCTAATTAAGAAGGGAGAGAGACAAAGGGTTGGCATTAAATATCAAAGCTCACATAGCAAAACAGGCAGAAAGGACTTGGGGACCTTGAGCACCTGGAGATATTAGCCATGTCACTTCTCTGCCAGAACTTGGCAAGAAGGAAAATCTGCCCAGTTGCTGAATCATGTTTTTGTTTTTTTGAAATGATGGCTTCTCTGGTAGAGACTTCTAATTGTGTCTGAGTATTTGTTCTTGTCTTCTTGCATAGTAAAAGACACCTCAATTTTTAGCTGCACACATGCCTATCTGTAATGAATATCCCATTTAATCTTTCCCATGCAGCTGATATGACCACTAACCTTCTCTTCTCTTTTCACCTTCCTGCTGACTAAAACAGAGATGTACACAGACATTACCAGCTGATTTCTGGCAAAGGAGAAAAAACAATTTGATAGAAGAAAGAGATCCTTTTAAACAAATGGTGCTAGAACTATTGGCATCAATTTCTAAAAAAAAAAAAAAAAAAAAGAACCTTGACCTAAATTCCACACTTTATAAAAATATATTAACTCAAAATGGATTATAGATATGAATTTAAAACTATGGAACTTTTAAAAAAAGAATGTAGGAGAAAATCTTCATGACCTAGAGTTAGGCAACAAATTCTTAGGCATGACATCAAAGACATGGTCTATAAGAGTAAAACTCAATTATTGAACTCTATCAAAGTTAAATACCTTTGCTCTGGAAAAGATGATGTTAAGAAAAGGAAAAGAAAGCCAGTGATTTAGAGAAAACACCTGCAAATCACATATAGGACATAGTAGTCATATCCAGAATATATAAAAAAAAATTCTAAACTCAACAGTAAGAAAAAAATATCTAATTAGAAAATGAGCAGTTCGGTGGACATATCATCAAAGGCTATTTACAGGGGACAAATAAACATAGGAAAAGATGTTCAACAACATTAGCCATTGATAAATACAAATTAAAACTGTCATGAAACACCACTACATACTTATTAAAATGGCTAAAATGAAAAAAAATATGAATAATGTCAAATGCTGAGAAGGTTATAAAGAAATTGGATCTCCTATATATTGTTGGTGAAAATGTAAATGATACAGCCACTCAGGAAATTACTTTGGCAATATCTTACAAAGCTAGAAATATACTTACCATATGACCATATGCACTTTTGGGTATTTATCTTAGAGAAATTAAAACTTATGTTTATATAAAAATCTGTACATGAATATCCATACCAACTTTATTTGTAATAGCCAAAAACTGGAAATGACCCAAACATCTTATTTGAATGGTTAAACAAACTGTGGTACATCTGGACAATGGAATACTGCTCAGCAATAAAAAAGAATGAACTGTTGATACATGCAATGACTTGGTTCAATATGTTTTTTGTTGTTGTTGTGGTTGTTTTTGAGACAGGGTCTCAGTCTAGTGCCCAGGCTAGAGTGCAGTGGCCTCATCAGAGCTCAATGCAACTTCAAACTCCTGGGCTCAAGCTATCCTCCTGAGTAGCTGAGACTACAGGTTTGCACCACCATACCCAGGTAATATTTTTATTTTTTGTAAACACAGAGTCTCACTATGTTGCTCAGGCTGGTCTTGACCTCCTGGCTTCAAGAGATCCTCCTGCCTCAGCCTCCCAAAGTGCTAGGATTATAGGTCTGAGCCACCATGCTCTGTTTAATCTTAAGGGTATATTATGCATAGAAGAAAAGAATCCAGCCTCAGAAGATTATATGCTCTATGGTTTCATTCATGTAGCATGTTGAAATGGCAAAATTATAGAGATGGAGAACACATTAGTGGTAGTTAGCGGTTAGGAAAGAGGAGATAGAGTGTGAATATACAGGGCAGGATGAAGTAAGCACTTTGTAGTGATAGAGCAATTCAATATTTTCATTATAATGATGGTTATATGCATCTATATATGAGATAATTATCATACAATTAATTACAAAAACATAAAAAATAGTTCATGCAAAAATGATGAAACCTGAGTAAGGTCTATAGTCTAAATAATTATACTGTTATAATTAATTTCCTGAATTTGATGATGATCTATAGTTATGGAAGATGTCATCATTGGGTGGATCTGGGTGATGGGTACATAAGACCTGTCTGTACTAGTTTTGCAACTTTTTGTGAGTCTTAGTCTATAACTATTTCAAACTAAAAAACTTTAAACATTCTTTGCCATGGAGTTACTAAAAGAAGTCAGAAAAAAGTTCAATGCATAGTTAAATGAATTTCATTATCCCACACATATTTGTAATATTAATTTCTTCATTTGTATGCAGAGGATATATGCATAACCTAAACATTTGTAGCCCCAGAATATGCTGAAATAAAAAAAGGGAATTCATTTCAAAGGCAAAAGAAAAAAAAAAAAAAAAAAGAAACGCAAACTCCAGATGTAATGAAGAGAGTTAGAGCTGCTTTCTTGGACTAGAGAGTGAAAGCTACCTTTAAAGAATAGCAGAGTGACAAGAGAGAAAGAGTCTATGTCCTGGTTAAGTTTGGGATCTCCCTAGGAGCCCTGGAATGCCTATGTTTATAAGTAGTCTTATTTGTGGCATCTTGTTCATGCCACATTCATTTTGAATTTCTATATCTCACAAATTTAATCTGAATAGGTCTACTTACAAGTAGATCTATTAAAAACTACATTTTAATAGAATATATAATAATAATTTAATCAATTATAAATACATTTGATATATAAATATAAATAAATTTATAAAGTAATCAAATATAATTAGCATTTATTGTCAAGGTTATGTTGAATCAAATAACCAAAATTAGAATCCCATTTTATAGTTTTGCTTGTTTATTGTAATTCTACCTGAAGTGCTTTGCATCTACTCATGGTGTCAACAGCCTTTATCTCATCTAAACATATAAAAATAACACTATCAAAACTTTTATGTCATTGAATGTGATCACTATGTTTTCTTCTCTCTTTATTTACCCTGAGAGTGTAATAGGGGAAGAGAAGATTTAATTTCAAGAGCTCATGGATTCTTAGCCACATTGTGGAAACCCAGCTTCCCTTGGGGCTATCTGTATCCTGAGATAATGTTTTTGACAGCTAAGTGACTTACATCCGATATTGCATCTGGATCCCAGATCATCCTTTTTCATACATTTAACTTTAAACATTTAATATTTTATCAGTTTATAATTTATACTCCATCCTTTTTTCTTTATTAAAATGTAATTTAAACAACTGATCTTGTTCAAAAGACTATCACATCCATAGAATAGCATTTAGGATAAAATTATCAGTGTCCACCTTTCATTAAGAAGTGGCTGATCTCTGTGAGTGCTGCTGGTCATTGGAAAGCTGCCTTGTTGCACCCTCGTCTCACTGATACTCTCCTCATTGCCTTCATGCAATGAAGAGTACCTGGTTTGTGATTCTTATCATTTTACACTGAGCATATTTTATCTTTTTATTTCACATTTCACTCTTCTAATTAGAATTATATATGACTCTCCAGTTAAGGTTATTATTATTAAGGTTTATTATTAAGGTTTATATTATTATCTTAAATACCTTTTAAGTGTATGTCACATAGTCCACAGTACAGGATATTGTACTTCACCCCTATTCCCATGTTAATTCTGGATGCATTTTTGACCTAATAGAGAATTTTCATTAGAAACCATAAAAATCACAGAAGATGTAAACCATTCCAATTAGTGGGCTAACATGATGTCTTCACAGCACAAGACTGCTTGATTACCCCAATTAAGCATTGAATTTTTCACCTGTCATAAAAGAATACAACTACCTAGTGGTCATGTCTGTCTGTTTTTTAACCTCTTTTAGATATGCCCAAATGCCAGAGTACCATAATAATTTCTGGAAAGATCAGAGAGAAATTATTTAATTTGTCCCATTAACTAGTTAGCACCTTTAATGATAGTCATGTCTATATTGTCTGCCTAATTAATACATCAATATTTCAACATTTAGGCCAGTAAGAATCACTTGGTAAATGATAACTCATATCAAGCATATACCATCTTGTTCTTTTCATATTTATTTTCTAAGTGCAGAAACAGTACCATCATTCACATTCATTAAACTTTTGTTGAGTAAATAAATAAATATGCATGAAGAAAATGAATGGTAGAGGCAGAAGCTTGCTCCCTGTTACCAAGCTACCTATACTCCCAGCATATATTATGTATAATAATAAACTATTTATTATGACCAAGGGTTTGGGTAGTATTGGATAATTATTTTCCAGGGAAAATTCGGTTTGAGGAGATGAAAGGACTAGCCACAGAGAGAAACCCTACAATATATTGCTGAAAGAGAAATATTTGAGTTGGGCTAAATTTAAACATAAACTAGTTTAAAGGAGAAAAATCAATTAAAACAAATAATTGGATATTTAGAAAGTACATACTTCTATTTGGTAAATAAGTAATCTCTTCATTGTTTTTTTTTTTTTTTTTTTTTTTTGAGACAGAGTCTCGCTTTGTTGTCCAGGCTAGAGTGAGTGCCGTGGCGTCAGCCTAGCTCACAGCAACCTCAAACTCCTGGGCTTGAGCGATCCTTCTGCCTCAGCCTCCCGAGTAGCTGGGACTACAGGCATGCGCCACCATGCCCGGCTAATTTTTTATATATATATATCAGTTGGCCAATTAATTTCTTTCTATTTATAGTAGAGACGGGGTCTCGCTCTTGCTCAGGCTGGTTTTGAACTCCTGACGTTGAGCAATCCGCCCGCCTCGGCCTCCCAAGAGCTAGGATTACAGGCGTGAGCCACAGCGCCCGGCCTAGTAATCTCTTCATTGTTAAAATAAATTGTTCTTTGTAAAGTGTTTCCTCTTGTTATTAATATCTTTTTTTTTTTTTTTTTTTTTTTTGAGACAGAGTCTCACTCTGTTTCCTGGGCTAGAGTGCTGTGACATCAGCCTAGCTCACAGCAACCTCAAACTCCTGGGCTCAAGGATCCTTCTACCTCAGCCTCTCGAGTAGCTGGGACTACAGGCATGTGCCACCATGCCGGGCTAATTTTTTCTATATATTTTTAGTTGGCCAATTAATTTGTTTCTATTTTTAGTACAGAGGGGGGGTCTCGCTCTTGCTCAGGCTGGTTTCGAACTCCTGACCTTGAGTGATCCATGCGCCTCAGCCTCCCAGAGTGCTAGGATTATAGGTGTGAGCCACCGGGCCCGGCCATTGTTATTAATATCTTATTCTCTTCATTTTCTCAATCTGATTCATAAGAAATTTCTAACACTTGTGATACAGAAAACAAGCACTCTATAAATATTGTCCTGTTATCCTTGCCCCTGATCCTTTCAGGGCTCTCACGAATAATGGATATTTCATTCAGGGATATTGAAAGCTTTGCCATCATGTTCTATGCTAATTGTAAAAAACATTCCAACCAAACATTATTTTCAAATTTAAGATTGGGACCCAATTAAAATTCTGCCTTTTGCCACTGAATAATCCATACTTCATTTTCATGTAAATTGGAAAATTTAATATTGTGTGAAATGGGTGCTATTTCCAAGAAACAAGATGACATAGCTGGCTTTTTCCCAAAAGTATCTAAGGTTTTAGAAGAATTGCACTTCCCTGTTTTATACAGGAAGTTGTCAATGATTTTTCTTTTTTTTTTCTTTTTTTTAAATTTTTTTTTTTTTATTTCGGCATATTATGAGGGTACAGACTTTAAGGTTTCAATAAATGCCCTTTCCTCCCCTCCCCCCACAAGTCTGAGTTTTTTTCTTTCTGGAGGAAAGGAGATTAAGTAAACAATTCAGTATCTTATGTGTATATGACTCTTTTAAATTTCTTTTTAAAATAATTAAGGCACTCTGCACAATTCCCTCATGGTGCTGTAAAGGTGAGAATCAGATAATAGATGATCTGAATAATGACTCCATTTATTCTAGATGTATTCAACTAAAGCTAATTTATCGTGTTTTTCAAGTTTCAGACACGTGGGGCTAGAAATGACTTTGGCAAAACATTCATAGACTCAGGCCCGTCACAGTGGCTCACGTCTGCAATCCTAGCACTCTGGGAGGCCGAGGTGGGAGGATTGCTCGAGGTCAGGAGTTCCAAACCAGCCTGAGCAAGAGTGAGACCCCAGTCTCTACTATAAAAATAGAAAGAAATTAATTGGCCAACTAATTTAGAGAGAAAAAATTAGCCGGGCATGGTGGCACATACCTGTAGTCCGAGCTACTCGGGAGGCTGAGGCAGGAGGATCGCTTGAGCCCAGGAGTTTGAGGTTGCTGTGAGCTACGCTGACGCCACGGCACTCACTCTAGGGCAACAAAGCGAGACTCTGTCTCAAAAAAAAAACAAAAAACAAAAAAAAACAAACATTCATAGACTCAGACATATTACTAAACTTCCCATGCAAATTGGTTTAGAAATTCTCTGTTAATTTTGTTCACACAATTACTAATTTAGGAATAACTAGATACTAACTAGCTAGTAAATAATATTAATGTGTAAGAGTACTCTAGCTGGGACAGGATCAAAGTAACTATGGAAGCCTAAATGGTTAGTTGTAGAAGAAAAACAGCAGCTGGAGAGTTTCTAATTTTTGTTCCATATTCTCTAGAATACAACATTTTGAATTCAGTTTTGAGAGCAAGTTGCACCTTATCTTTGAGGAAGAAGGGAATGGCTTTCATAGATTTTAAAAAAATTTTTCTAACATAAAGACCAATATCCTAGTCTAGAAGGGAATATTTGGAGGAAATGATAAGACAAAATATTGGTGCATAATAATGAAAAATTTGTTTTCTTTTAGATGAATTTGCATCTTTGAAATGGTTTACTTTCAGGGAAATAAAGACAATGAGATAACATAAAATAACAGAAGCAAACTTTTATTTCTTCCCTGGGAACTTCAGAAAGAATGAGGGATTACACTTCAGACAGGGGAATCTGAGGGAGGGGGTCACTCCTATGTGGTCACTAAAATGGCCTCTTGAGATGACTGACAATAGGCTGGGGGTGGGAGCCACCTCCATCCAGTAGGAGAACCTGTGGAGGTACTTAGCTGGGAGTATCTGTTTTTTTTTTCTTCTTAACCTACTTTAAAAAAAAATTTTTTTTAAACCTTTCTATTATCTTCAAGATTTTGGTGAATTTTTACCAAAAGTAATGACCTGGTCTGAGAATTTGTTTGGACAACTAAGAGAAAAGTTTGTGTTATTCTTTAGGATGAAACATTTGGGAGAGAGGCAGTATCTGAACTAGATTTGAAGAGTAGAACAGAGGACTATCAGAGAAGAGGAAAATAAGTGACCATCAGGCTACATCAAGTACAAATGCATTTATTGGTGTTTCTCAAAAATAGAAAGGGGCAAAGCCTTGGCTTCCTCTGACTAAATATACTAGAGACAATCTGGGTATTAAAGAATGATCCCTAAAGCCTGGGGAAGTTGAAGATGGGTTACACAGGAATATATGGCTAAGCAGACAAATTATTTAGATTGAACTGAACCATTTCTAATGAATGCCATTACTTAAACAAATAAAGAGCTAGTGTATAGTTAGTTGATGTTGAATAAATATGCCATTGTTTATTGAGATACTTTTTTTTGAAAACTAATCATGCTGAGTTTTGGTTTACTGAATTATGTGAAAAATGCATTTAATCACAAATGATATTATTTGTGAGACACAGCTACATGCAGCACAATCAGTAAGCATCCTATGATTAATTGAATTGAAGATTCACCTTGAAGAGGATGACATTAAAGTATACCCTCCAGGGCTTAAAGCTTTAGAACACCAAGGCTGTGCTTATAAAAACAAAGTGAAGTGATTAATCAATCCAATAAATTAGATTAATACAGCCATTCAACCTGCATAATATGGTGGAAATATTCTTGTTTTCCTCAACAACAAGTATTTCTGTCTGTAATTGTTCTTAATCATTCAAATATTTGGATTAGCTATTTTGCTCTGCTTGCTAAAATGACTTTTCTTGATTTACTCAGTTTATTGTCTGTAAGTTACAATTTCATTTCTTAAGATTTTCTATCATATGCCTTGCCTTTGTTGGTGGTCACCCAAAAAGTATCCTTGTGATGTGATTTTCCCATAAAATATGTATTATTTTAGTTATCTAATGTTTTTTTCCCTTTCTTCATTTTATTAGTATAAGTGAATTTGATGATAACCACTCATGTTGTGAGCTTGAGTTTCCTCCTTAAATACTACTTTATCTTCTCCATAAAATTTTCATTTACTTTGTCTATACATTTATCTTAATTAGCCTTCAGTTCCTTCAATTAAGTATATCTCTATCAATGCTTGCCGTGACCAGAACAAGTGGTGGATAACAATGCTATTTTAAGTAAGTATGAGTCAGATAACTACAGCCCCAGGAAAGCTATGTCTTTTTCTGCTCCTTGAAAGTCCAAGGATCAAATAAGGACAAATGAAGTTATTAGAATGGGAATCATACCCTCATGGTAGAGACAGGGTTTAGAGCTATTCCTCAAGTTCATTGAAGTGACCATCAAGAGAGTCATTCATTGCTGTGATAAAAATGTCAAGTACTTATATAACATTAAATGGAAATCAAATATTTACAGGCAAATCCTTCAGATTTTGGTGAAATATATCACTTATTTTGAATAGATTAGGAGGTAGGCTTATGACAATTTAATTGTATACAAATTTAAGACAAAAAGATTTGTTGCTCTAGCTAAGACAATGTATTAGATGGAGGAAAAATAACCCAACACCTAATAGTATTTGATTTTCATATTTCTAGTGTTTGTGTAGAAATGGAAAGAGTAGTATTAAGAAAATGTAGAAACTTAATCTGTTTTTTTTTCTCACTATGGTCAAAAGCTCTTGTAAGATAAATTTTCCTCAAAATGGAAAGAACATGTAATTTATTGAGGAAAACCATTCCTGATGGTAAGACATAAATATGTTTAGACAAGAACATTTATAACATTTTTCTTAATCTATATAATTTTTTCTCAGATCCTATTTGCTCTTCGACTTATGTGATTTGTTGACTTATCTATACTTTCATACTTTATAAGATTCTTGAAGAAATGTTATTTGCTTTATTACTATGAATTGTGATTCTATAACATTTATAAATCTTTTCTTTTTTATAAAATGAAACTGTATTTCAATATATTCTGCTAACTCCCATTGTTTGTTAAAAGATAAATACAAGTAATAGAAAGAAAACAAAAGAAAAGAAATATATAGGTTTAGCAGAAACACTTTTTTTTTTGAATAGCAAACTAAGGCCACAGATTTTTTTTCAGCATATTATGGAGGTACAAATGTTAAGGTTACATATATTGCCCATGTCCTCCCTCCTCCCTCGAGTCAGAGCTTCAAGCGTGACCATCCCCTAAACATTGCACATCTCACTCATTATGTTTATGAAAAAATGCTCAACATCTCTAATCATCAGGGAAATGCAAATCAAAGCTGTAATGATATATCACTTATCTCCAGTAAGAATGGCCTTTATCAAAAAGTCCCCAAATGATAATTGTTGGCATGGATGTGGAGAGAGAGGAACACTCCTCCACTGCTGATGGGACTGCAAACTAGTTCAACCTCTGTGGAAAGCAATATGGAGATACCTTAAAGCGATACAAGTAGATCTACCATTTGATCCAGCAATTCCACTATTGGGCATCTACCCAAAAGATCAAAAGTCACTTTATGAAAAAGACACCTGCACTCGAATGTTTATAGCAGCACAATTCACAACTGCAAAACTGTGGAAACAATCCAAGTGCCCATCAGTACATGAGTGGATTAATAAAATGTGGTATATGTAAACCATGGGGTACTATTCAGCTTTAAGAAACAATGGTGATATAGCATCTCTTGTATTTTCCTGAATAGAGCTGAAACCCATTCTACTAAGTGAAGTATCTCAAGAATGGAAAAACAAACACCACATGTACTCACCAGCAAATTGTATTAATTGATCAACACCTAAGTGGACATATAGGAATAACATTTATCAGGTGTCGGGCAGGTGGGAGCGGGGAGGAGGGGATGGGTATATACAAACACACAATTTTTTTAAATAAAACCATAATCAGATTTTAACGTTGTAGTGCATATTAAAATGGATTTCACCCAATCTCTTTATTTTACTAATGTAGAAGCTAAAGCCTAGAGGTTTATTTTATTTTGTATTTTTTTTATTTTTTGAGACAGAGTCTTACTCTGTCATCACAGCTAGAGTGCAGTGGCATCATCATTGCTCACTGCAACCTCAGACCCCTGGGATCAAAAGATCCTCCTGCTTCAGCCTCCTCAGTAGCTGAGACTACAGATGCATGCCACCATTGGCCTTGCTCTTGTTTAGGCTGTTCTCGAACTCCTGAGCTCAAGTGATCCTCCCGCCTCAGCCTCCCAGAGTGCTAGAATTACAGGCATGAGCCACCACACTGGCCCAGAGATCTTAAAATATCTGCTCCAAGCTGTTTGATAAGACTACAAGCAGCTGCAGGATGTTTGCCTGACCTGAGGTTTAGCTGGAGAAGAGCGAGGAAGACAAGGATAGAACTCACTGCATCGTAAACCTAAATCTGAACCTCTAGTCTTAAATTGATGAAGACAGCATCTTCTACCTGTTCCACATGGGGAATAGTGTCAAGATTCCTCATTTCCCCCAGATATTTAATTGTCCAATCCAAAGCCAGGTGTTTGTGATAAGCCTAGACCCTCACATCTGCACTTTTAATCCCCTGAGTGCCAGGCAAATGATAGGCTACTTCATCCTTTGCGCCCCGCCTTTCGCCCGCCCCTTTGCCTCCTCTTCTGTTTGTTCAGCTGGCCTTGCGACTTCATGGTCCCAGCCCTCCACTTCTTTGCTGGAGAGCTCTGTGAATTGAGTCCTCCAGATGTAGCCCTTAATGTATTTATACAATAAAAGGAACGAGGAAACTTTCCCTTAAGAAAATGGCCTTGTTTGCAGGGCCACTGTCTCACTGCAAAACTCCTGTTTTCCATGCCCAAACCAAAACATTACTTCATTTCTTACTCTTGGTATTCTTAGCGAAACCCCCGAAAGACAGATGCCCGAGGGGAAGGTCAAAGACAAATGCAGGAAAGAGAGTATATTAATAATTTTCAAAATAGAATTCTGATCACATTTATTTTGTACGTAAACAAATAATTCAGGAATAAATCACTAGGGAGAGGTCTATATCTGATGCAATATTGCTAGTAGTTCTAAATGCCATCAATCAGAAGTTCCAGTATCCCCACTGAGGGTACATTTGAACACAAATTACATTGCCACTGGAGTTATGCCTGTCAGATATCAGAAAACTTGAGATTCTAATAGATTTGAAACAGAGGTTGAGTATCTGGGGTATTTGAGGCAGCTTTCTGCCTAGCAAGTTTCATAACCTTGTACAGACTGCTAAAACCTACTAACTGGATCAGTCATCCAAAGGGGAATTAATTGATTCTTGCCAGTTCTGTCATTCTGCGTTTATCCTTTTTAGGACACTTGTGGTGGAGATTACCTTCAAAAGAAAGTTCACTTGAAATTACAAAATCAAAGGCTAGCAATATCTCAGAGAAGTCATAGTCTTATCCTCATTCCTCCCTGGTCTCTGAGTCATTTTAAGGCTTTTATGTATGCTTTAATTATTTTCATATGCTGTGTACCTTTTTCACTGTAGAAAATGAAATTTATCTTTCTGATCTGTGGACTGACATGGTAACCAATATCTAAACACAAATGATTCTTTGGAAGAATAAGGATAGGCTTAATGGGTTATGTTCACTCAACCTATAGGGGTTTATTCTTTAATGTTTGGATACCGTTATCCTCATGGGATGCCATCTGCTATAATTTATTTTTGAATAGCTCTAGTGATTTTAACAACCTTACCTATTAGGTTTTTTTTTTAAAATGTTTCTAATCTTTTATGAAAAGATGCTTTCTGATATTTGCTTTGATTTTTTTTTTTCATTTAATTTCCATTTGTGTCCTTGTTCCATTATTTCTAGGAGGTGGGAAATGGAAATTTTGGACATGATCAAGGCTGTTGAAGAGTGTATGTACTTCACAAGAAGCCTCTTACCATTTTGTTCTGGGTCTGGACTTCAGTGTGGGAATGTAAAGGAAAAAGGTTAATATTTATCAGTGTATACTGCCCTTTTAAAAGGTACTTTTAATAGAGTATGAATAGTGGCTATATAATCCTAATGCCTCTTGGGTAAGAAAACTCACATGCAGGTGTATGTTTTAAACGTGAAATGATATTAGAAATTGATAAAAAATGATTTGTCTCTGAATCTTTCCATGATAAAAATGGCAATAAATAAGACCTTTTCACTTTTTAAAATTAGGCAATTACATATCATCAATCATTGGCTTAATAATGTTTAGTGACCCCATGATGTGTATATTTGCTAGGGTTTCAGCTATAATTTGTTTAGCTTTGATTCGGGGACTTTATTTTATTTTATTCTTTTTTGCTGTAATTCCTTTGATACACCTAAATTTTACAAAAGCAACGATTTAGACATTTTCACCTATATAAGCAAAAGGTGACATAATAAAGATGATCTGGAAACATCAGGAAATAGGAACTGCACATTCATGAAAGCAACTCAATGGATATCTTTTGATGAAGAGTTCACATTATAGGACCAGCTCTTAAATTTTTCAAAGAAGTTTTCTAAACTGGTATTAAAATAGCATTCCTTTTTAGATTTAAAAATTTAAAGATGTATGAAAACTTTGAACTTGGATTCTAATTCAGTCAACAAATATTTATTGAGTGCCTACTATGCACTAGTGTCTGTTTTGGTCATTAGAGTCATAGTGAAAAAGCAAAAGCGAAAAATCAGTCTGGGAATGAAAGCTCAGTTCCAGGCAGCTGCCCGGGCATTATGTCACCCAGGACAGAAAGGTCAGGGGAACAAAAATGGCAGTTCTCTGCTTTATTTCTGGATCTGTCCATGGAGTTACTTTTTCCTAATATATTAAGTTTCTTTTAGCTTTAATTTTTAAAATGTAAATAAATACAGATAAAAAATACACAAAACAGACATGTAGCTTAATGAAGTGTCATAAGACCTCTTGCATTGAGAAACAGATATATGCCCAGAACCCCTAAAGGGCCTCTGTATACTCCCTCCCAACAGAATCATATCCCTGCTCAGAAAACTAACCACTTTACTTTTACAGTAATCACCTTTTTGTATTTCTTTGTAGTTAAATATTTGCCTAAATACAATTAATATTTGTGGTCAGCTAAATAGTCTAGAGACTAAAACAGAGCCCTGAAAATAGCACAGATAAGTTTCTAAACAAGTTAAGTCATTGATGATGCGTTTTCAAGTGCCCATCCCTAGACACTATATTTAATCTTAACCATTTTCAGTTTTTTAAAAATTGTTTTTTTGTGTTTTGGTAGATTTTGGATTTCTCTTATGGTACTGTTACTCTATGTTTTCTCCTTCGATTCCTTAGTTTTTATTATTATTTATTAATTGAAGAACTAGGTCTATTTGACCTAAAATTATAATAATATTCTTCTGTCCTCTGTACTTCCCTCAATATTTGGCAGCTGAAGCAGAGGTTTGATTAGGCTCAGGCTCAGGCCGTTTGGCAACATTACAAGTTGCATTGTGTTCTTTTATTAGGAGGCACATGTTGTTTGGTTGTCTTTATTTTTGTGATATTAGCAGATGTGAATGTTATGACTGAGCCCATTAATTTGACAGGAATTGTGAAATGGTGATGTTGTCTTGTTGTCACTTATTTTTCATTTATTGGCTGGAATAATTTTATAAATAGAGTATCTTCCTCAATTATTATTTTAGTATCCAACAATATTGGTAAGGCAGGATAAATGTTTTATTCTTTCTTTTTATTTCCTATTTCTCACAATAATAATTTTGTCCTCAATCACCTTCTAAAAGTGACTGATAAGTTGTTTTTTTTTTTTTGCAGCATTATGAACTCATGGATTTAAACACATTTGATGGGTTTAAATCCACTGCTATTTTTATCCTTATTGGAATTAAAACTGTCCCATATTTTGCCAGTGGAAGCCTCACTCATGTGTCTGGCTGTTGGTGCTAGCTGTCAACTCCAGTGATGAGAATGATGGAGCTACATGTCTCTCATCACCCAGTACACTAGCTCAGGCTTCATCACAGTGGTTGCAGGTTCCAAAGAGCAGCCAGAGGTGGGAAGCCTCAATGTACAGATATTTATTTAGTTTCTGTGTAAGTCATTTTTGCTTTTGCCTCATTAGCTAAAACAACTTACATCACCAAGCCCAGGCTCAGGATGCGGGGAAACTACCTGAGAGGAATATGGAAACAAAAATTATTGGGCCATTTTTGCAACCTACCACATGAGCTAATTTTCTGTCTCTAATATGAGACCCTTTTTGCCTAGAATCCTAAAGCATTTTTTTTTTTGTCTTCTAAATTCCAGTAACTTTACTAGATTATGTCTAGATGTTAGTCATTTGGGTCCATATTGTTTGGTATGCAAAGAATGTGTAGGTTGAAATCTTTTTTTTTAAATTTCAGAGAAGTTTTAATTATAATTTTTAGCATTTTTTTAAAAAAAATTTATCTTGCTTTGGTTTTCTTTTTCAGATACTCTTATTATCCACATGTTAGATATTTTTTCTTTTCTTTTTTGTTAATCTATTTTCAATATATGTTGTTCTTTCTCAAATCATTTCTTTCTGTTTATTTCATTATAAGTTATAAGATTTTGTTGCTTTTCATGGTTTACTTCTCTGAAGTTATCTGTTATGTTCATTTGCTCTTATATTCTTTCTAATTTATTCTTCATCTTTGAATTTTTTCCTCTATTTCTTTCATTTTTGTTACCTTATTTCTGAATTTTCTAATAATAATTCATGTGAATCTTTTATACTTTGTATCATTTCTTAATATTTTTAACTCATTTTGAAAAATATTAGGTTACTATTCTAATTTATTTTGTGTCTTCCTTTTATTTTTTCTTGTAATAACTTGGTATGCAATTTGACTTCAAATTACTCATTTTTTTGTGAAAAAGCGTTTTCAAAAGCTGTCAGAGAAAGGTGTTCAGAATAGCTTTCTGAGATTTATTGCCTCGCTGAGATTTTCCCTTCTCAATTTTTATTTGGATCTTCTCTTCCTTCCTCTCTATTGTCCCTTTTCTGCTTAATTTTAATCATATTCCCAGAAATCTACTCCCAGTGTGCAGGCCTGTGTAGGATGGGAGCCCAGGCGGGTCAGTCTTGTGAGTTTGTGGGACCTGGACTGTTGCAGCTTTCACACGCTGTGTGGAGCCCCTTGCATAGCTATTGGACTTTTCTAAACCCTCCTAGTTTAACCTGCTGTTCTTTTTGGCCTGATGTACTACTTTCCAATGCAGTTTTATTGGCTATTATGGTGTTCTCTTGTTATGTCCCTCACTTACACTTGCTTCTTTCTGCTCCGTCCCACACAGACGCTAACACAATGCATGTCTTGTGGTTATTGTTTTTTCTCTTTCCCACTTGTGTTTTGGAGTTCATGGGCAATATCATGTACTTAGTTAACTGTAAATGTTGTAAATTTGTTTGGGGGCTTTGCTATTTGATTACTCTGTTTGTACAAAGGATTTGGGGGAGATTTGCAAACTATATGGCGCTGCTGCCACGCTCTTTCCAGATTCCCTGATTCCCTAATCTTTTTATTTTCCCAACTTCTCCATTCACTCCCTTATCCTAGGCTCAAAGTCATCTAAAACTGCTATTTTCCTTCTCATACATTAATTCTTAAGCCCAACATCACAAGCTTTCCCTTTTAGGTTATATTCTATTGTCTTGATTTTTAAAATAAGCATGAATGTATTGATTACAGGTACATCAATTACAGATTATTTCCTCCCACTAGCCTAAAGCTGTACGTACTAAGGTCCAATGCGAATTACTCTGGATGATTACTGACACTTTACATGTCCCTTTGGCATTTGGGAGTATCATAAAAGAAGATAAAAATTGGTTTGGATAACAGCATCTCAGGAAATTATGGGCATTATATTTACCCAATGGAGAAAATAGGAACTGGGGCATGGCTTTCTCTAACCTGACTTCAAAATATTCATCATGATTAAAGAACACACAGGGAAGAAAAAAAGATCCTCTCCCAATGCAGCATTTTCCAATGTTCTCCCAGTTAAGGACTCATTCCAATACAAACATGCAAATGTGATAAGACAATAGAAGAATTTTATCTGACTAAGGGACGCAAATTGGTTTTCCATAGTGAACTTTGTTCTTTTTCGTTTTCATAGCATTCAGTTTGCACTAAAGGATGTTAATTTTCTACCTGATCCTCCTTGGGGCCAGTGGTAATTATTTGTAATAACAAGTCAGATTTAGGTATATCATCTATAACCACTGAGCAGACGGAAACTAACTGGTTTATACTGGGTGCTTGACTCTAACAAATATTATTTCGATAACCCAATTTATTGAATTACAAACAATTTCTAAAAGAATAACCAGCATGTTTTCTTTGATGCAAGAACTAAGTTACCAAAGTCATGTTTATTCATTTAAACGTAAGTGACACATTTCTATATTCACTGGGAGAAAGTGGTCCATGTTGAATTCAAATTAAGTATAGCAAGCCTCATGTTTATAGATAATTTCTTAATTACAAAAATTGCCAGGAACCAGTCTTTGATCTAAAACCTGTCGGGCTGCATTGAATTACAATGTTATTTGCTTCCTCATCCCAATATGACAAGATTGTGCTGTAACATAATCTTTTAATAATGTGATCTAAAGTGCCTGATCAAACAAAATACAATTTATTTGATGAGCAGATATAAAAATAGTGTTGCAATACTTTTGTCTTGGAAAGAGACTTAAAATGACCAAGAGCTGACCAAGTTGCTTTAGATATACCTGCATTTCAAGTGTTCCAAATCCAAGCAGTTGATGGTAGTGAGAATCAAAGGCCTAGAAACAGTACTAAGTTAGGATTTTTTTTGTAAGGAACAAAATCAAGGCAAAATTATCACATGCTTTTGGACTCCATTTGAAATATACATTGATAAACTATTTTTTAGTCAGTATATGTTCACCTCAATGCAATTATAGCACTTAGGATTTTTCTTGCTAACATTAGTGGTGTGTGTATGTGTGTGTAGGTGTGTGTAACTGATAACTGGTACTTTCCCTCATATCACTGTCATTTTTGCCTCCATAGATAGATATTTATGACCACTCTCTATAGCAGCAAGGATATTGGATTTATTCAGAATGGGTGGAATTGCTGTTATGAAAAAGTTCATTTAACATGACAGAAAGAAGAGCTCATGACTCATTGTAACGTCAAAATTACAAATGTCAAAATACACTGGACAGAAAACAATGTAAAAAGCTTAGGTATAAACTTAGGTAAATATACTTATTTACATTAATACAGCTTATTGTTCCCAGTAATCTGTATTCTCCTCGTGTATACTAAACTTCCTGTGCAACTAATTTACCACATTCTATGGTTTGTTCTACTCTTCTGAGGTGATTGAGACGTTTTCATAGAGTCATTTAATTATCATTGGTGACTATACTCTCTCCTTCATTAAAGAAAAAGCAATGTGTTAAATATATCTATAGTATTATAAGAATGAGGACGCCCATGCAATATGTTTCTAAGAGCCTAACAGTTTATATCTTGGATTAGTGTCCAAACTTACACTGAAGAAAAGCTTATAATGATATTCTCACTTCAAAGAAAGAATTCTCTTGGATGTGAAATATTCAATATGTTTGTTTATCTTGAGTTTTAATGTGTTCTTGTTACTTATGAAATATTCCAGTATGAAAAGAAACATATAAATTATAAATTAAATTAAATTAATTATGGAATTCATTGTTTAAAATTATCTTTTATCCTCTCTAAAATAGTTTATTTAGCATCCTCAAAATTATATACTCCTCCTCCAAGTATTCAGGCACATGTTCACTAAAATACTTTCAATCTCTATTAATTTCTCCCTTTATTACACCACTGCCCTCTCTGAAGATATCAAAGACCTCTTGTCAATCAAAGGGAGTGGCCTATTTTCATTTTATCTTTTCTATTAATTCACACTATTGATAATACTCTTTTGTTCATTCATTTTCTTTTCAACAAATACCTGAGTGCCCTCTCTGTGGCTGACACCATTCTGATTAAATTAGTGATAAAGTGTTGGCCAGAATAAGAAATTCTCTGCTCTCATGATGCTTAAAGTCTGGAAAATAGGAAAAAAATGATTCATAATAAAATGTCAGGTATTGATAAGAGCTCTGAAGGAAAATAAAGCAGATGAGGGGGAGGATACAGATTATATACTATTAATAGTAGGACTTTTTCTGATTCTATAATCTCCTGTGGGACCTGAATTAAGTGAGGGAATGAGCAGTGCAGATAACTGAGGGAAGATATTTTTAGGCAGCAAGACAAAGGCTTAAAATATCACTGTGGATTTACATTTTTGGAAAGCCAGTTACCATGGTGGGAGAGAGTGGTTGAAAATTAGGTTTGGATGATATAGGGCCTTGAGGCCATATATAAGTGTGTTCTTTGCTTTTATGCTATATTCTATGAGAAGATTTTTTTTTTTTTTGCAGGGAGAGACACGGTCATCAAAAGACATGTTTTGGAAAGGTCTTTATGGCTGTTACGTAGAGTCAACTCTGTGTGCGTGTGTTTGTGTTTGTGTGTGTATGTGTGTGTGTGCGTGTGTAGTAAATGTGGCAGGAATAGAAGCTGACAGACAAGGTAAAATATGATGTCAGTAATCCAAGTTAGTTATGATAATGACCTAGGCTAAGGTATGAGCAAAAATATTTGGTAAGAAAATTAGATTTGGGACTATAATTTTAGATACATAGCTAAAGGACTTTAATGGAGTAGAAGATGAATGTGATAAAATAGGCAAGAGTGAAGATTCCAAAGTTTTTGACCTGAGCAACTGGGTTGATGTTGGTAACACCTGCTCATATAGAGTTTGATCCAGAAACAGGATAGCATGTGTATGTATCGTGAGAGAGAATGAAGAGTTTGGATTCACATATGTTAGAGTTTCTTAGACAGATGAGTCAAAATGTTAAATAGCATATTAGATAAAAGCCTTGAGTTATGGAGGAATTTGGGTCTGTAATTGTAAAAATGAAAGTTATCAGTTTATAAATGCTATTTAAAGCTATGGGTTTATCATTCATGTGCAGATGGAGGTGGACACTCTATCCACCTCTAACCACCTCTAAAGGAGGGACAGTCCTTTTACTGAATTGTTTTCCTAAAAGTTCTAATTCACTATTTTAGAAATCCACTATCTTAGTATTAAATGTTGCTTTTATAATGATTTGTCTCAAATTTAAAACCATGTTTCTACTTCATTTTCTTAACAACAGACCTCATTTAACAACTGCATATCTACAAATGGATATCCACTGATATCTCCAATTGAGCAAGCTTAGAATCAAAATTGTCTTCCTGAAATCTGCCTTTGCTCTTATCTCTCTTTCATGTAATAGTTTCACCATTTTTGCTAACATACTGCTTGTGAACTTGACTGCTTTGTCTTTGATATCCCCACATTTATCATTCACTAAACTGTCTGTGCACCATCTCCTACTTTTACATTCTCCTTTCCATATATAGTGCCAGGCCCTCAATCCATGCCCTTCCTTCATGGTCAGTGGTCAAAGTGACCATGCAATGGATTTCTATCTGTGCCCTGTATTGTGTCGTAATCTAGCCTTTCACATTGTTAAGTTATTCTTATCATCCACATGTAGAATCACATCATTTTCATTCTTTTCAATCTTCTTGACTGTCATATGTAAGGAAACTAACTCCTTAGGGTAACTTTCAAGGTGTTTGGTCATTTGCTTTCATTCTGATTTTGAAGGTAAATAATTTTCTGGAAGTTTGAACAGCTGGGAAGTAAAGGAAGGAAACGAATGATACCAGACACTGAATTTGCTTTTTCTAGATTAGAATAAGGTTTTGTTGATGTTGAGTTGAGCATGAGGTAAGAAAGACCAGCTGCCTGTAATTTTTTCTATTGAAAGTATAATTGAATGCATTTCTCCTGAAAACTGATGAGAATCCTAATTATCAAAGTACTAGAGTACAGCAAAAACATGAGCCTCTCCAATTCAAAAAGATCCTAGTTTTCTTGGACAGAGTCATTAGCATGTGAGTGTCATCCTCCACCACACCCTATAGACAAGAGTGACATTCTAAAAAAGAAATAGAACCATTGTTGAGGTATTCTGTGTTTTTAACTTAACATAACAATTATGATAATAATAAGAAAAATGAACTTAATCTAAATTTGTTGTGTTAGTTTTTCTTCCTTTCTGAGGAGTTGCACCCATCCTGCTTCATCTCAGTATATGGTCTCTGTATCATATTCTTCAACACACTGTCATTCATCCATGCTATTGTCTCCACTTTCAATGTCTTTCTGTCTTTATCTCAAACTGACATTTCACTCAAATTTCAAGGTCCTTTAAAATGAAGGATCTAGTAAAAAGCCTTCTCTCTGCAGTACTTTGTTTTGTCTTAATTTCTGCATTTATTTAATTTTTTCCTTGCCAGAGGTTAACTGAGTATGTGTCTAGGACTAAGCACACCTTCATTTCTCTATACTCACAGTGGACACTCCTATATCACAGGGCTGTGTTACTCCAGGCAGTTGATTAGTTATATTTGCAAGGGTGGGACTCAATGGACCAGCATGCATGGGAGTATCATTCATTGTAACAGTATGCTTCTACAGAGGTATATCAAAGAGACTGTGAGAATGGACTTCAGGGGATTTTAGAACCTAATAGGGTAGAGAGGACATTTTTAAAAAAGCATTTTCAATTGTACAATTCAGTAACTTTTATTATATTCACAATTTGGGGCAATAACCACCACTATCAAATTCCAGAACCCTTTCAACATCTCCCCTAAAAGCCCCTAAATCTTCTAATCAATTCATCATCCTATTTCCTGGCAAGAACTAATCTACTTTCTGTCTCTATAGATATGTCTGTTCTGGACATTTCACATAAATGGAATCCTATAATATGTGGCCTTTTATGTCTAGTTTTTTTTTTATGTAGCATAATTTTTCAAAGTTAATTAATGCCATAAAATATATATCAATATTTCCTTTATTCCTTTTGTGAATACATAATATTCAACTGTATGGATAGACCTCAATTTGTTAATCCATTTAACAAAATTTTGGTATTGTATTTAAAAAATAGTCCTCTAATATAAAGTCTACTATGTGTTTCCTTCTAAATGCTTTGTAGTTTTAGCTTTTATATATAAGTCTTTAATTCATTTTAGTTACTTTTTATATGTGGTGTAAGATATAGATCCATATTGTTTATTTTAAATATGGATATCCAGTTGTTCTAGGACTATTTGTTAAAGAGACTATTCCTTCTTCATTAAATACTCTTATCACCTTTGTCTAAAATCAATACAACATAGATATATGATTTATTTCTGGTATCTAAATTTTATTTCATTGTTCTATACATCTGGGTTTATGTCAATAATTCACTGTTATGATTACTATGGCCTTATATTAATTTTGAAATTAGAAAATGTGAGTCCTCCAACTTTGCTCTTCTATTTCAAGATAATTTTTGCTATTTTGGAGGCCTTGAATTTCTGTATTGCTTTTAGAAGCTTGTCCCTTATCCCCTTCTTCAGAAAAGACAAGATGGAATGTTGATAGGAATTGCATTGAATCTGTAGATCAACTTGCCACCTTACCAATAGTAAGCCTTCTAATTCATGAACATGGAATGTCTTTTCATTTATTTAGTTATTTCATTACTTTCAACAATATTTTATAGTTTTCAGTTTATAAGTCTTATACTTCCTTGATTAAATTACCCTTAAATATTTTACCCTCTTTGATGATATTATAAATATTTTTTTTTCTTAATTTCACTCTTGGGTTGTTCATTTCCAAACTATGAAAATACAACTGATTTTTTTGTATTGATCTTATTTTTTACAACTTTTATAACTTGTTCATTAACTATAAATTTATTTTTGTGAATTCTTTAGAATTTTATTTATATAAGATCATGCCATCTATAAATAGAGTAGTTACTTCTCTATTTCATTTTGATTACCTTTCTTTCATTTTCTCGTTTAAGAGTCCTGGCCAGAATTTCCAGTACAATATTGACTAAAAGGGGTGAGCACAGACATTTTTGTTATTTCTCATCAAGGGGAACACTTTAGTCTCATCATAAAGTTTGACGTTAGCTGTAGCTTTTTCACAGCTGCCCTTCATCACATTGCGGAAGTTTCTTTCTACTCCTAGTTTGTTGAATCTTCTTAGCATTTTGTCAAAATTTTTTTCTGTGTCCATTGAGATAATTATGTGTGTTTTCCCCTTTATACTATTAATAGAGTTCATTACATTGATTGATTTTCATATATTGAACCACCGTTGCATTCTTGGGATAAATCCTGCTTGTTCATGGTGAATGACGCTTTTAATATTCTGCTGAATTTAGTTTTATAGTATGTTCTTGAAAGTGTTGCTTACTCTTTTATTTTTTGGAAGAATTTGAAAAGGATTAAAAAGGATTACTCATCTTTAAATTTCTGGTGAATTATTCAGTGAAGCCATCTAAACCTCTCCTTTTTTTGGGAGAGCCTCCTTGTCTGAGAGGCTTTTTGATCACCAAATCAATAACTATTTGTTACAAGTCTATTCAGATTTTCTCTTTTTCTTGAGTCAATTTCAGCAGTCTGTATGTTTCAGAAATTTATCTTTTTTATCTAAGTTATCTAATTTATCATTCAGCTGCTCATAATATTCTTTTATTATCCTTTAATTTCATTGTGGTTGATGGTAATGTCCCACCTTTCATTCCTTACTTTAGTAATTTTAGTCTTTTTTTTTTTTGAGAGGTTAAGCTAAAAGATAGCCTATTTTTTTCATCTTTTCAAACATCAACTCTTTTTTTTCTTTAATTTTCTCTATTGTTATTATTTTTTAAAATCACATTTATCATTATTGGAGATAAAGTCTGTATTATTTTCATCTCTCTTTTTGCTTTGGGTTATGTCTGCTCTTTTTTTTCCCTGGTTTCTAAAGGTGAAAAGTTATTAATTTCAGATATGTATTTTTAAATGAGCTTATTACATCTATAAATTTCCTACTGGTGATTCTTTTGCTGCAATTTATAAGTTTTGATATGTCTATTTGTGTTTTTATTCATCTCAAAGTATTTTTAAATTTTCCTTGTGATGTCTTCTTTAAGTCATTGGTTTAAGAATGTGTTGTCTAATTTGCACATAGCTGTAAATTTTCCACATTTCATCCTGCTATTGGTTTCTGATTTCATTCCATTGCTGTTGGAGACCATATTTCATATGATTTAAATCTTTTTGAATTTATTAAACTATGTGGCCTAACATATGATCTCTTCTAGAGAAGATTCCATGTACACTTGAGAATATTGAGAATATTGCATATTCTGCTGCTGTCATGGAGAGTGTTTTATAAATTTCTGCTAGGTTTTGGTTCACATCTTCTATTTCCTTTCTGTTCTTAGGTCTAGTTGTTCTATCCATTATTGAAAGTGAACATAGAATTCTCAGTTGACAATTTTTGTTCTATCAGTACTTTGAATATGCCATCAGTTTGCCCTCAGACCTACATAGTTTCTAATGAGAAAGTGACTATTAATCTTATGAGGGTACTTTATACACCATGAGCTTCTCTCTCCTTGCTTCCATGACTCTTTGGCACTTGGCAATTTCATTACAATGTGTGTTTTTATCTCTTTGGGTTTATTCTACTTGAAATTTACTGAGTTTTGTGGATATGTAAGTTAATGATTTTCATCAAATTTGGGAAGTATTTGCCCATTATCTTTTCAGATATTATTTCTGACCCTTTCTCTTTTCTCCTTTGGGATTCCCATTATGTATCTGTTGGCATGCTTGATAGAGTCCCACAGGTCTCTTAGGTTCTGTTCATTTTCTTACTTTCTGTTTCTCACACTGGATAATATCAATTGACCAATCCTCATGGTTTCTTTCTTCTGCCTGTTAAATTTTAAGTTGAGGACTTCTACTGAATGATTATTTCTTGTTATTGTGATTTCAACTTCAGAATTGAAATTTGGCTGCATTTTATAATTTATATCCCTTTATTAATATTCTCTTTATTTGTGAGACATCATCATAATGATTTCCTTTAACTCTTTAGATGTCATTTGTTTTGGCCCTTTGAACAAATTTAAAATAGCCAATGTAAAGTTTACTACTCCACCTTAGCCATCACTTCCTGCTTGTGCAGAACCTCAAGATGAACCAGAGTGAGTGTTTAGTGCCATCCTGTATGCACAGCTCTATGCTTGCACATACATTGCTTTCTAAGTTCCTAGGAATGTGTCAAAGCTTTTCAAAGTTCTTATTCCAAAACCATTTCATTTCCCAAAAATTCCTGCCAAGTGGTTTTGTCAGTTTATTGTTTGTTCCAACTGTTATATATTGCCTCAGATATAGCCAACTAAAATATTTGTCTGTAAATGTATGCAAAAAATGCTGCCAAGGTAGTGGCTTTAGTGCTGGGTGAATTCCAAGCTAGATAAGATAAAACAAGCCTTTTGAGTGTGCCTTCCAAAGAGCCACCAGAAAAGTCAAAACAAATTATTTCAATTCTTTGCAAATAAGATCTCTTTTGCTCTGTACTGGGAATACAGGCTGTTATTTCCAAGCCTGCCACTGTGCTGGTATTGGGGGAATACAGCCAGGGTAAGTTAAAATGCTGCAAAACTTGCTGTTCTTACTGAGATTCAGCTGTTTTTCCTGAATGAATGTTCCTGTGTTGCTGCAAGCTTTTGGTTGGTTTCCAAAGTTCTAAACGTGTTCTTTATGACAGTATTTGTCAGTGTTTAAGATGCTTTTATGAAGGGATAGACATCTGGAGTTTCTTACTCTGCCATTTTCTTAATGTCACTCTTGATAGTTTTTGACTGAAAGTCTTTTGGTGCTCTACTCTGCCCTGGGTCAGATCTATAACATGGCAAGCCAGGGTCTCTTTAGTGAGATCCTGTTTAAATACATGTGCCAAATACTAACAATCCTTAGCTTTGCCTTCCATAGTCTTTGAAAATCCTATAAGGATAAGAAAAGAATTGAGAGCATAGAAACCAAGGTTTAAAGATCTTCTGAAGAAAAATTGACTGTAGATTTTTGAACATAATACCACAAATGAAATGTTAGGTTTTATCTAATCCTATATTTCTCACATTTTAAAGTATATTATCGATCACCTGGGGATCTTCTTAAAATGCAGATTCTGATTCATTAATTTTAGTGTGTGACTGAAATTCTGCATTTTGACAAGGTCCCAGGTGATACTAATATTAATGATTTGGGAACCTATTCTTTTCCTCTGCCTCTAGGAGAGAATACCTTTAATCTTTTTAAGAATATTCATAGTTTGGCTAGCCTATTCTCTGCAAAGAATCATTTAAAAGAATACAATGTAGTACAGAAAAAAAATTAGAACTACTTTGATATTAACTTTTATCTAATAATGAGAAATAAATTAAATTTTATTAATATTTAATATACAGGTTTTCACTAGGATTCTCACTTAATCTATATATCACATTATCACAGATCACTTAATTTTATTTGATGGAAGGGTGTGATGGTCCCTATGTGAAGAGGTTGACAAGCTCAGCTTACAGGGCCCTGTATACTACTTTATAAAAGTTCACTGGACTTAAACATGACGGTAATTATTTAGAAGGCTTTTTTGAGATCTTAGCATTGACACAGAATAATCAGATATCATTGGAGAAACACTCATTTTTTTTCCTTCTACAGTAAAACTTGCTGAAATAATGCATGAAAAACAATATGATCATATCCTAAAGTTCATTTTTCCTTCAGCAAATACTGTTATCAGGAAAAGATACACAGAAAGTATTGATGAAGATTTGAAAAAACAACTAATAGATCAAATTACTTAGTATGTGAGTTTGCTATATAGTTGAATTCAAGTGCATATTTCTAACAATTCTTACCTCAGGAAATTTGGAGATAGTGAAATACAAAAGCTAGTTATCAGTAGATGATTCTTTTAGTTAAAAAAAGCTTTCAGAAAAAAATATGTAAATGTAACCACAGTAGATTGGTTGCATTGACTGCACTTTTCATCCTACATGAAATCCACTTATTGCATGATTTTTAGGCAAGCTATCATAAAAAGGAAAACAAAACCGATAGTGTCCAAAATGCTTTATTATGTCAACATAACTATTTTTAAAAATGAAAATCTTTAAAAATAATGATACTTAAAATGCCTTATTTTGAGAAGGGGTGTGACCTTGAAGATCACATGTATTATTTAAAAATGTATTGGCTACTGTGAGATGAAATATTAATACATTAGAGTTGAACTTAAGCATGAGCTACACACTTTTCATGTTACAATTTTTTTTTGAATATATGGAAATTGGTTTCAGGCAAATATTAAAAAAAAAAATCTGACCCTTCAAAGTATAATAGCATTTTAATAGTGAATGAGGAAGTTAGTGAGTTTTTGAAAGAAGCTTGTGCTATGGAGTGAGAATTTTTGGTGTGTTTCTTAGATATATTTCCAGTGAGTGATTTTGTTACTGAAAAGTATGTCACCTATATTAAAAAAAACTCACATTTTCAAATTCATAAACAAAATTTCCTAACATATTTAAAGATCTTCTATATGAATGAATGTTCCCATGGTTGTTCAATCTACTTGTTAAAAATAATAAAAGGCAGAATTTTTGATTAGTTTAAAGAAGTAATTGGCATTAGGAAATATGGAATTTCACAAATTGATTTCAATAAAAACATTGAGAGAATTTTTGGATGTCATTGAAATATAAATATCATGATCTGGTAAGCACAGTTGACAATATTTCTTCAGTTTGGAGATAATCTCGTTACGAGGTATCTTTTTCACCTATGATAGCTGTTAAAACCAATTATTTAAATAAACTGAACTTAAAATCAAACTTCTAATTTCTATACAAAGTGTTTTACTAGATTTTCAAAATTAGCAGAGCATTTTCGATCAGTGTCTGTGAGGGAAAAATCTCTTTAATATCATTAATAAACAAAATACATGTTAAAATGTTAATCTTTTCCCTCTGTGATTTCTATTTTGTATATATTTTATAATAATTAAATCATTAATGCAATACCATATGGCTTATAAATACCTTTTAGTGTATATATGCAAAACTATGAACTATTAATAACCATTGATAGAACATTTTTGTTTTAGGTATTAATACTATATATCAGCAACTAAAACAGTGGGTCCTCTTTTTGATTTGATACACATTCTTTCTTTCTTTCTTTTTTCCTTCCTTCCTTCCTTCCTTTATTCTTTTTTTCTTTCCTTTATTTTCTTTCTTTCTTTCTTTTTATTTACTATTTTTAAAAGATGAGGTCTCACTATATTGCCTAGGCTGGGCTTGAACTCCTGGGCTCAAGGGATCCTCCTGCCTCAGCCTCCCAAGTAGCTGGGACCACAGGCATGTGCCACAATGCCCACTTCTTAATACACATTAAAGATGTTATGAGGAATATTTTTAATCTTACCTTTATTTTAAATTATCTATTTCTAGAAGAATGTGAAACATTAATTTGAATCAGACCACATTTGTTTTTGATACTTCTTAAAACTTTATTTTCGTTAAGATATTGAAAATTTTCTTTTATTCTCCTCAAATTAGTCCCTCTTTTTCATTTTAAGATAATCCAGAGTTTTTCCCTCTGAAAATGGAGTTGAATTATAAATGATGCTGGAAATAGAGATAGTCTAGGATGGATTTTATGTATAAGTGAAAGAGACTTTTATGTGCCACAGTTAAGGAGACAAAGCTGAGACACATTTTATTTTTTTGCTAAAGTAATTGAGTTTGAATGGTGATTTCCTTTCAAAATGTAACTTTACTTGAATTTAAAATGTCAGTGGCAAATTATTCCATAAAATACTTGTTGGTGTCAAAGTGAAGTCAGTTATCATATGCATGAACTTCAACAAAGGCTACTGTGAACACTTCTTACATCTATATTAAGATTAATATAGTTTAATCTACACTAATTATTGTGGTAGTTGTAGTAGTGGTAGTAATGGTAATAGAAGCAATAGCAGCAGTAGTAGAAGTGTTGGTGATTGCGGTTGTAATAAATAATAATAGCAGCTATTTGGGCATAATTCTAAACACTTCACATATAATTATTCATTTAATCCTCATACCCCCCTGAGGTTGGCACTATAATGGCTCTTGTTAAATTGATGAGCTCAGAAATTTAAACAACTGGCCTCCAACATCACATGTAGTAAGTGAAACACATGTGTTTAAAGGAAGAAATTAGGGCCTGAGTCCATGCTGTTAACCACAGCACTATAGTCAGTAGTTCAGTCAGGAAAAAGCATCTATGACTCAGGATCACATAAAGGAAAGGACTCACAAGACTCTATAGCAGGGGTCCTCAAACGTTTTAAACAGGGGGACAATTTGCTGTCCCTCAGACTGTTGGAGGGCCGGAGTATAATTTAAAAAATCTATGAACAATTCCTATGCACATATCGTATTTTGAAGTAAAAAAACAAACGGGCAAAAACACCTGCATATGCCCCGTGGGCCGAGTTTGAGGATGCCTGCTCTATAGAGTAGCTTCATGTAGGGCTTTAGTAAAATGAAAGGATAGGAAAGGAAAGTATTTCCAACCAAAGGTGGTATTACAACTGGTTAACCTTATGGAAAACAATGACTCTGGGCACAATTTCATACTATCTAACAAAGCACAACAGGAGAATAAAAGCAGAGACAACCCTAGAGAGATCTGAAAATGTACAGTTTTGGTTCTTCATGTATTTTTCTTCTTTGGATTCTGAACCACCAGGATATGCATGAGGTATCTCAGTTCCATGGGAGTCCAGCCGTAAATTTACTGTGCAGTCTTGTATACTTCATTTGCCAAGTAGCCAAAGCCAGATGGTGTAACTGATTAAACCATCAATGCATACGTTTGTAAACTACATAAACAAGCTAGTATGGACTGTCTCAAGAGATATTTCAAGCTTTAAATAGTGGATTATAATTCACTTGCCAGTGCATCTCATCTTTATCTTGACAAGGGTCAGTACCAGACTATTATCCATCCCAGATATAAACATGGAAATGTCCTAATACAGCTATAAGGTATTCCTGTCCTTACATAGGCACAATAATCCGATCTGTTTTCTGATGATCAAGAGTTTTAAACTTTAATCAAGTTCATTGTATTCATTTTTTCTTTTTGTGGTTAGTACTTTTTATTTTTCTCTAAAAATCCTAGTGCTATTCCAATGTTATGAAAATATTCTCTGATATTTTCTTTTTTTCTGGAAAGTTACAATTTAGCATTTATAATT
The DNA here is from genome assembly GCF_040939455.1 of Microcebus murinus. Lineage (NCBI taxonomy): Eukaryota > Metazoa > Chordata > Mammalia > Primates > Cheirogaleidae > Microcebus > Microcebus murinus. The sequence continues at coordinate 78,965,476 of NC_134112.1, read as the reverse complement.
TAATCTATCTATATAGAATTTAAATTTGGGGATGGTACAAAATACAGGCCAGGGGCCACACTGTCCATATAATTAACCAGTTACAGCATTTTTTTGTTGAAAAGATTTCATTTTCCCATTTAATTGACTGGGCTCCTTTGATAAAAATCAGTTGACAATATAAGAGTGGGTCTATGTCTGGACTTTTCATCTTATTATTTATTTATCTTTACATCAATACCACACTATCTTGACCCATAGATTAGGTCCTGACATGAGCTGTTATAAGTCCTCAAACTTTTCTCTTCTTGAAGATAGTTTTGGCTATTCTAGACCCTTTGTATTTCCATATAAAGTTTAGAATCCAGTTGTCAATTGACCCCTTGCCAAAAATAGCCTGTTGGGATTGCAATGAAAATACAGAACTATTTTTGAAGAATGGATACCTTAATAATATTCAATCTATCCATCTATGAACAAGTTGGACTATGAAAAAGTTGGATCACCATTTATGTAGGCTTTTGGTTTTGTTTTTTATGTTTCTTTTAACAACATTTTGTGTTTTTTAGGGTAGAGGACTTGCATATTTCTCATTAAATTTCTTCATATTAATTTTATTTTAATAGCATTGCAAAGGACATATTTATACTTTCATTTTCTAATTACATATAAGTAATTTATAAATATTCAATTACTCATAGAAGCAAAGAATAGAATGGTTGGGTGGTTACCAGAGGCTAGGAGAAGATGTATATGTGGAGTTGTTGTTCAACTGGAATAAAGTTTCGACTGTACAAAATGAAGTAGTTACAGAGATCCAGTGCATAGCATAGTGTCTCTAGTCAACAATACTTTATTCTGCACTTAAAATTTTGTTAAGAGAGTAGATCTTATGCTAAGTGTTCTTACCATAAAAACAAAGCAAAACAAACAAAACAAAAGGGATACAAAGAAACTTTTGGATATAATGAGCATGACTGTTATCCCAATTGTGGTGATGGTTTCATGAATGTTTCACAGGTACATCTCATCCAATTGTATGCATTAAATATGTGTAGTACATTTACCTCAATAAAGCTGTCAGAAAAGAAGAAATATAGATACAATTGAATTCTGCATTGTATGTTGACCTATGTTCCACAAACTTGTTAAATCACTTATAATTTCGAGTAGTTTATTGGTAGAATTCTTAGGGTTTTCTACCTACACAATCTTACTGTCTGTGAATAAAGACATTTTATATATTTTCCATCTGTATGCTGTATATATATAAATGAACATTGATCTGACATCATCTCTTTTAAAATATAAGTATTAGGATGAGATCATAAAAAAATTCAAAGCCAGTTACTTTTCCTGAACATGATGGTTATGCAGAAAATTCCTTACACAGGGATCCTGGAAGAGCTTCAGGTGGAGTTGAAATCTGACATAAGCATGTGGTCCAGTTTGGATAAAATAAACCAAAGATGTTTTATGGATATTTGGCTTATATAAGCTTTATTTCTATTCTATAGGAGCTATTGAAGGAGATATTTCTGTTTTGGATGGTATGTTACAATGCTACCATGATAAGATATAGCTTGATTAGAATGTCCAAGGGGAAGATATTGCTAAAAGGATGATGGAGAAACAGAAATACTAATAACACTCTGAACTTGTTTGTTTAAGTCTAGTATAATTGAAATTAAGAGAGTGTGTGTATGGGTATATGTCTATCTGTGTGATGATTTGAGATAAAATAAGGCTAGACAGTGAGATTTGAGCTAAAAAAACATAAATAATTTGAATTTACTTAATGTTTTTGTCTTTATTCTCTAAGCATTATAAAGACATCTATGATTTTTTATAGGTGGAACAAATATTTTTTATGACAAATGTCAAATTATATACCTCTGCAGTTGGAGATAAAGGAGACCTAGATTTTGAATTGCTAACGTCCTGAAAATTTTAATATGTGATATAGTCTTCCTATAATCACAATGCAAGGTGTAATTAATTGAACACTGCCAAAGTTAATTGCAATCTGAATGGTCCAGGTTGCCATACTTCATGTCAAACTTAATTTGATTCTTTTTAAAAGGTAAGTTGGTTTTTAATTGGTTTGAAGTCTTCCCCAAAGCATGCTTTTCTATCTGAAATCTTTTCACTGTGAAGAGGAATAAAGTGATGTGCTTGACACAGCAGATGAAACACGTCGCCATTGTACCTGACAGTGAAGAAATTTAAACTGGCAAGAGCTTCTTAAAAGAGTCATAGAAAAAGTGGATTTGGGATAGGAGTATAACCAGTAGACACTGATGTGACCCTGGTCACATTAGGGGAAGTTTTCCTTTTTATCTCATCTTCTTTCTCATATGCCAATCTAAGGAACTAGGATTTTCCCTCTTATTCATAGCTTATTAGAAAGCTTTGGTAACCAAACTACTAAAAGCAGATGCAATGAACTGAAAATATGCACAGAGTTATATAAACCATTATTTTAGCTTTACTTTCTATATTTAAAGATGAATCTGATTCCCTCTGCCTCCAGGAATAATAAAAAAAAAATAGATACGGGGTGACGTATCACATTATTTTAACTTTATTTCCTATATTTAAAGAATAAATTTATTCTATCCCTTGCCCAATGAGAATAAAATTTGTTTCTCCCCACTCAACTCTATAACTGTAATTAACTCTGTCACCAACTCAGTTGGTCATGTTGCAAGAGTTACTTCATTATCTAATTACTCAGCAAGTTCTGTTGCTTGTATATGCAAATATATTAAAATGTACTTATATCTATCTCTGCCACTTCCTTAGTCCATATAGTCATTATTTCTTAACTAATGCACTAAAAAAGTAGTTCTTCTCACTAAATATTTTGAGCTTTCTGCTTCCTGAGATATGCCATGAATGTATTTCCCTACTCCATTTGAAGTTAGGCATGGTCATGTGACCTCCTTTGGCCAGTAAAATGTGAGTGGAAATGATGTGTATTATTTCCCGGTGAAAGCTCTAAAAGTCAGTATATGATTTGCCATCTTTATCTTTTTATGTCTTCACAATTAAAGAAGCTCAGAGGTGGAGCTTCCTTCTATCTTTCTCAGGGAGAATGACATGGAGCAGAGCTCTCCACTTGACCCTCAATAGCCGTGTGATTCGTCCAGTGAAATATGAGAAGAAATGATATAAATCCCTTCCAGGCTGAGACCAGTGAGCTTCCTCTTTCCCTCTCTGCTTTCTCTTCAAGGAATGACAATAACACTATATACTGAGAAGTTATCACTACCATATTATAATAATTTGGATCTCTGAGTCACTATACATTAAAGCATGTGGCCTAACTGGCCATGGACTTTATATGAGTAAGAGATAAACCACTTAATAAAATGTTCAACTCACCAGATATAAAAACTGTAAACTTGAATACATCTAATAAAATTAAAATATATAAAGCTAATATTGATGAAACTATAAAGATAAATTGCTAAATTAATTATAATAGTCATGCCAAGAATCACCTTAAAAACTACAGCACACATTACTGAAGAAATTGAACATTTGGAAAGGACAACTAGTAAGCTTGATTTACTGATATTCTACACCAAAAATCTGTTTACTTTTTAAATATTTCTCATTTAATCAGGGAACAATCAAAGTTGCCCTCTGTCACCACACCTACTTCATAGTTTACTAAAGACATTAGCCAACAATAGTAACATACATTCAACAAACAAACAAAAGAAGATATACAGTTAGTCAAGGAAAAAACAAGACTGTCAAAACTTTTATTATCATATGTGGTTGACTTATTTTCATAGAAGACAAAATATTAGTTACAGAACATTATTCAAATTAATATGTATGGCAGAGTGGTTAGATGTCAGATCAAAATACAAAAATAAATTGTGTTTATATTTATTACCAAAAGTGATCATCCTTGCACTCTCATCTAAATCTTGGACTTGCTACCTAGTATCTATTGATGAAAACTGACATACCTTATAATTCTACATTAGGTTATCCATTGTTTCTCTGACTCTTACATCAAGACATATATTTAAACAAATAATAGTATTTGTTTAGCAACCTATGGTAAATGAGCAAGGCTGTTTTTGGCCAGAGGGAGCCAGCTCAGAATCATCTGTTCCATATGCTCTTCCATAATGATAAACCAATCTGAAGCTCACAAAGGGCTTTCATAAACAATTTGTAGACGTTTGATCTAGCAAGTAGAAATATGCAATTATCCCCAAGGAAGCTATTTTTTTAAATAGACCTGATTAAAATAGTGATTCTGCATATGTGTAACAGTAATTTGATATACTCTCTGGTAACACAGCCTACTTAAAATGGGTTGAAAAAGCTTACAGCTTATTCCTATTGTAATACTGAATTGACTCATAAAAGCATTCATTTCCACTTTTTCCCAAATATCTTTCTTTTTGCCATGTATATGAGAAACAATGTTCAGATCAGGTATAATAGTCAGTTCAATACGAATCAGGTGCAAAATGCTCTTTTAATCTCAGCACCTATAAAATAAGATTTCTACAACATTTTGTTAACATTAAGCAGTTTCAGGGTGGAGTGAGAAACACCATTCACAATTGCAGCTATTTTGAAAGCTTTGCCATAAAACTTGTTTTTAAAATATGACTGAACACTCTCTCTTTCAAACTAGGTTTTGTCTACAAGTTTATGATTCCAAATATTCTTCTTCTTAAAAGTATATAATTTGTATTTTAATTCCATTTCAGGCACAATTTTAGGCAGAAGTAGATAGATAAAATGATAATGTGGAAACAGTACATACACTTAGAATTCAAACTCATGAGATTTGTAAATTAGTTTCCTACATTTCCCCACCCTTAACCCATTTCTTACCATTCAAATGATTTCAACCCATGTCAGAGCTTTTTGTCATCTATTAGGAGCTCAGCGACTTTGGTTTGCTTGCTTCATTTATCTGCTTATTTTTGGTCTCCATTTATCATTATTTTTAACAGTTGTCAGCATTAAATGTGATTTGCCACATCAGCCAACTTACACAGCAAATGCAAATCCTTTTGAATTTCACTTGCAATTTCTGGACTTCTCCAGTCCTTTCAGTTTTGCTATTTCAGCACTATTTGATTTTTTTGCCATTAGGGACAGTGAGTTTTATTGTTTTCAAGGCAACAGAGACTAAAACAGGCATGTTCAATTAGACATGGTCCTTCAGAGCTATATACAAACTGCAGCACTTATATGTCAAGGGCCACAAACTAGAAACAAATAAAACATTATTATCCGGTGACAGATAATACAAAATGATTGAAATTTTTCATCTCATTTGGGGAAGACAATAGAAGGAAAGAATGCACACCCTTTAGGTTATCCACATTCTGCTCCATTATAGTGTTCAACATTTTTTCGCTTTTAGTTCACTATTATTTTATTTTATTCTGAAAATGACAAGAGCCCATTTCTTTGTGAATATTCAAACATTATATCATTATTTAGAAATTCAGCTTTCTGTTTGGACAGTGTTTAATTTTTTAGCACCACTTATAGATTTTAAATAAGATTTATAAGAGCTAATATTTTAAAAATTCTTTGAACACAAAAATCAAACTGCTTCATCTCTTTTATCAGAGATCCCAGTTATATATGCTCATATAGGCACATTCCCAAAGCTAGATGAAATGCAAAATCACACAGATATACATTTTTTTTGCCCTCAATCTAAAAGACTAGCAAACACATGTAATTAAAATCAAAGCAGAATATTCTGGCTAAATGTGGCAGTATAAAGCTAAGATCATAAATTATCTTAATTTAAATACCTAATAAAACTAATGTCAATTAGAAAAAGTAGCAAAATAAATTCACTGGCACTTACTTGATCATATACACCTCAACCATAAACTTTAAAAGAGTTAGTCAGTGAAAGGCAGTGAATTGAGCTGACATGATTCAACTTCAGACCCTTCCCCCTTTGCTACCTGTCTGTTGTCTTCCCTACCCCCGCTTGTACATTCAGAACTTGAAGTTATTATTAGGAAAGCACAAGCCTCTCATGGAGTGACCATGACAGACTTGCTCATATCACTGATCACACGTGGCTGAATGAAGTCTGGGGAAGAGGGAGGAAAGTAGTGCTGTAGTTGGCTCAGACAAACCATGGTTCATTGTCTAGGCCCAGGTGCATCATCTCCAGAACCAAAGTAGGACTCTTCCAGAGGTCATGTATCGGGTATGTGACTCTGTGTCTATCACACTTATTTTCTACTAATTGGAGGAAAAGACTAAGGTGGTGCCTTTATCTCTTCTCTCTTCACACTATAGGAAATGGGAATGGCTGCTGTGGAGAGACAGCTAAAATGAGAGAAAGAAACAACTAAGATTCTGTTGTAGAAACCTGGATCTTATGGTTCCACGTTTAATTGAGAGAATACTCTGAACATACATCTCTGTGGTAAGCTGAAAAATGCATCCCCCCAAAAAACCCTGAAAGATATTCACATCCTAATCTCTGGACACATACATGTCCGAAAAAAGGATCTTTGCACATGTGGATACATCAAAAATCTTGAAATGGAGAGATTATTCTGTATTATCCAAGTGGGCCCTAAATGCAATACCTTGTATGTATCCTTATAAAAGTGAGGCAGAGGGAGATTGCACACACACACACACACACATACACACACACACATGACAGAGAGAAGGAGAGAGGGGGAAAGAAATGAAGAATACTGTTACTACTCAGGCAGAGATGTGAGTGACGTGGCCGCAGACCGATGAATGCCGGACCCCAGAAGCTGGAAGAGGCAAGGAATGGATTCTCCCCCTAGGATCTGTAGAGACAATGTGGTCCTGCTGACGTTTAGATTTCAGCCCAATAATAACTCATTGTAGACATGTGCGCTTCAGAACTATGATAGAACAACAGATGATATTGTTTTAAGCCAAGTTTGGGATAATTTGTTATAGTAGTCAGGAGACACTAACGCAATCCCTTAGGGAATATGACATAATCCTCCTTTCATAACTCCTTCCTGCCTTTAGCTGAGCTAGGGAAAAATCTCTTCTTCAACCTGGAATCATCCTACCATCTTATTTTTTTTTTTTAAGTTTCTGGAAAAAAGTAGATGGTTTATGAAATCATTCCCTCCAGCTCTGATCTTTCTGCAACCATCTTTTCCCCCATCCATTGAAATTGCCTTCAATGAACAGGCTAATGACTGCCTAATATAACAAATCCCAAAGAACTTTGGGATTTTTAATCTTTATGTGGAATTGCTGAATTTGGCAAGGTTTATCTCTTATTCCATATTAAAACTTTTTCTTTACCATGGTGTTTTCACAGATAAGTCATATTCATTTTTGTTCTGCCTTTAGCAAATATTAAGGTTTTTCAGGGGCCTTTTCCCTCTACCCAACCTTTAATGTTATTTATATAGGTTTCTATATTTGGTCCATTTCACTTACCCTAGAGTTTACCCTTCAATTTTTCCTACACACCCATGAAAGCAATCTGAAATGAATTAGCAATATTGACTCAGACACATGTTAAAAAATATGCTATATCAGTAAAGAAGCATAAATTCATTATTTTTAATTTCATTATTTCCTATCTGTCATCGTAGAAATTTTTGCTTTAATCTTACTGAGAACGTGCTGCTACTTTATGAAATCTTGCTTATAGTAATAAAAAGAATTTATGAAATAAAGAAAACTTTTCAAAAGGCATATACTTTTTAAATTAAGCAAATAAACATTAGGCTAGTAAGATGCTTAATTCAGATGAATAAAGCCTTGTTATCATTTATTCAAAACGGCATTTTAAATTCAATGAGGCCAGGCGTGGTGGCTCACGCCTGTAATCCTAGCACTCTGGGAGGCTGAGGCGGGTAGATTGCTCGAGGTCAGGAGTTTGAAACCAGCCTGAGCAAGACTGAGACCCCGTCTCTACTATAAATAGAAAGAAATTAATTGGCCAACTAATATATATAGAAAAAATTAGCCAGGCATGGTGGCGCATGCCTGTAGTCCCAGCTATTTGGGAGGCTGAAGCAGCAGGATTGCTTGAGCCCAGGAGTTTGAGGTTGCTGTGAGCTAGGCTGATGCCATGGTACTCACTCTAGCCTGGGCAACAAAGCGAGACTCTGTCTCAAAAAATAAAAAAATAAAAAATAAATAAATAAAAAAAAAATAAATTCACATATGAAATGTTTATAACACCAGAATATATATTTTATGTCTATATGTTTACTCTTATTTCACAAATGAAAAATCTGACATTATGTGAAATTGAAAGAATTAAAATCCATGACGTGGTTTAATGATCTATATCTTTTCATGACATGTGAAAAATGTACTTGGAGTGAAATAATTTCCCTCAAGTATTATTATAATACAGTCTTTCTGTCTAAGGTTGTAGGATTGAGATTGGCTTTAGGTATTAATATACATATATTGGAGTTCCTTATTTCAAGGATGTGGGGAAATTCCTTTATTTCCTACCCTAGCCCCAAATCTCTTTACTAAAAGCTAGATATCTCTCTTGGAGTTTCCTTACTAGAAAAAGTCAGTCTTTGCTCACATGCTAAATTCAATAGCCTATAGTAGAAGGTAGCATATTGACTATTAATATATCAAGGAGCATTTCAAACTTCACAAAGCATAGTTTCTGAGTAAAGAAATATGTATCAATTCATGGGTCCTGAATGCATTGAAAGTGTTTGTGGAAGGGAGAAATAGGGAAGGGATCTCTTGGTAATGATTGGCCAGCATAAAGGGAGAAAAGTACAGATCACGAAGAATGCTAATGCTACACATAATCTTCATCTCTTCTAAAATTTTAACTGAGGGATGAATTATACAGGATATCCTGTCCAGGTTGATAAACATCTTTAAGTAACACACCGCCTTTAACTGAATTTCATTCAACAGGCAAACTACATAACACGAACTCCAAACTATGGACCAAATGAAACAAAAAGTTAGCTTTACAGTGTGAGAATTGTCAGAATCAAAATAAAGTCAATTGTGTTAAAGACCCTGACAAATAGAGCCAAGGAAGGCCATGAAGGGAGGGTTGTCATGCACAAGTGCTTGATAACAAGAACTATCACAAAAGACTGCAAATATCATAACCTTGTACAAAGGCCATCACACCCTTACACATACACACAAATACTTCTCTAGGGACATCTGCCCAGAACTGCCTGTCCAACCTCAGATTGGTGCCACCTTTGTTATTGATCCTTCTACCCAAGGGTAATTATCTCAAAATAATTACGTAATCCTCCTCATTTTTCCTTTATAAGCCTTTGTCTTCCTTTACCTCTCTGAATATACACATAGTGTACTATGGCATGCATATTCCCATTGCCACGTGGAATCCCCAATAGATATCATTTTCTTCTACAGAGTTTTCCTCCTTGTGTGTTATTAAGATTGGCAATAGTTTCTGTTCTTTTCTCTAAAAAAAGAAGTCTGTATTTTAAACACTTGCTCTGCTTCTTCACACTGAACCCTTGCAGCACATATATCTGTAAGAAGCTTAGACTCTTAATCAATTGCATAAACTTAGATATTAGGAAATGGATAAGAATACTAGAGAAACATTTGACAAAGTGGTTTTAGCATTAATATCTAGTTAGATACTCAGAGAGGTACCTGAATAACCAATCATATTTATTCAAGTATACGTATGTGATGGATAGATTTTTTCAAAGTAAAGGAAGCACTTCGTTGCCTTGAATGTAATATTTTTGGTTTAAGCAACTGCCTGCTTTTATAATAAATATATTTGATATTTTTAGTCCTGTGTACTCCCAGTGCACGTAAAAGAATAAATAGATATGAAAAGGATTTTAAGATACTTGGGAGGTTGAAGTAGGAGCATCCCTTGAGCCTAGGAGTTCAAGCCTGGGGCAAGCTATGATTGTGTCACTGCACTCCTCCAGCCTGGGCAACAGAGGAAGACCTTGTCTCTAAAAAAACAAATAGAAAAAAAGAAAGTGATTTTATACTGATGTATTATATAAATTTCTAGCATAATATTTATAGAAGATAATCTTTAGAAGTTGATATTTCAAAATGAGCACACAGTTTCCCTAAAATTTGGAGGATACATTAAATTGACAATCGTCTATAAACCAGTGAAAGAGTTTGTATGTTTTTAACTATTCTTCACTGAAATTTTATACCAAAAACTCTGTTCAGAGAAATTGTTACCTGACTAAAAGTCAGAAGACTTCAAACATAAAACTGCTGAAATGACTAGAAATCAATGGATAATTTAAATGGGTTTGTTTGCTGGTCCAACCACAATAGGACTGCAGAGGGCACAATTCAGCTTTCAAGGTGGATGGAAGCAGCTATTAAATAATTGCAAAAGAGAACCCACTAGTGGCAATTAAATATAGGAAAAGAATTATGCTCATGGTCGAAACTTTTGTGCAGTCACTACTAAATCTAGCGGGAAGGGACTGTACTGAGGGAGGGAGTGTACAAGATTAGTGTGAAGAATTTAGTTTAAGGAGATTATTGATGACTTTGGCCATCTTAAAGCAGTTGACTTAGAAGAAAAGAATAGAGATGGTAGATACAGAAGAGCGATTCTTGTATAAGAGGCACAGTTGTCTAATGGACTGTATCAGAAATTCTCAGAAAGGGAGGACAAAGAATAAAATAATTTACATGGATTGATAAATAATATTTAATACAATTTCATATGATAAAAAAGTTGAATAAAATTGATATTGAGAATATATTTGACATGCTTAAAAATTAAGGCTAAATGAGATGGGTAAAAGCTAGAGAGGCTGTGTATATAAAATAATTATGTTGAGCAATGCAATGTTGATGATATTGGCTTTTTAGCTACTTCTGAGCAAATCTTTTGCTGATATGCTTTTCAATGAAAGTGAAATGCATTGTGCTTCTCCACTGAAAGGATCTATATCAAGTTCCTGATACTGCAATGGATATATTGTTATTAATGATCTGAACAGAAATAGAGTTCATTTGAACTCCCATTTGCTACTGAGTGAGACAGCCAATCTATTTAAAACTATATTATGATTGAGTGGACATAGCTAAGAGAACTGATTAGGAGCTACTTCAACATGGAAAATGAAGAACTCATTAGCTTAATTTTCAGCTAACAAGTCTTTTGAGCCCTTTAACCAGCACTAAGTTGTCATGGTGATGGCAAAAGTTAATAGTGGAGTGGGTAAAGATTCTGACCTGGCTCTCTCAAGCAGCTAACAAGGTTATTCTGCCATAGAATTGGATTCACAGCCTACTGCAGTTTGAAAGGAAAGGGATAATTTTTAATATTAGCGACTTAAAACGGAAGCATCTCCTTAGCCTTTCTGAAAACTCTGACTTGTAGTGATCTTAGTTGCATGGGTCTTTGGATTGAGGAATTTGCTGTTTTCTTTTGTGAGGATTGTGCTATGGCTCATTCAGTATCAAGTTATAACATAAACTGCAGCAAATACTTTTTTTTTTAATTTTTAAATCTCAAGTTTATTTTGCATTTTACATACAAATGACATACACATATTCACAATTGATTTTTTTCTTTCTTCTATTTCTTTCTTCGTTTCTCTCTCTTCTCTGCCTCATAGAAAAATGTAAAAATATATCTGAGAACAAGACTAAAATTTGAATTATGTGCTCTTTTAGGTTAAACATTCTTGCTTGTTTGACTAGAACCTTTGCTATCACATCACATATGTTATCCTTGAAAATAATTTAATAAAGTGATAGATTAAGATGGGTTTTTAGTGTGATTCATAGATTCTGTACCTGGCCCTACATTGTAAATGTGGTTTATATAACTTAATGGGAGTACTTCAAAAAGAGTGATTTTTCTTACAAAATCACTAAAGTATAGGAGATCAAGAGGGCCAAAGTAAAATCTCAAACGATTTTCCCTAGAAGGTGGACATCAGCATTTACCTAAGGAAAATTAGAAAAATTTACATAAAATGTACATCCTAATATATACAATCTCACCATCCCATTGTTAGTGTTAAGCTGAAGGTCACTGTATAAGCTTCATGTATACAAAATATGTGTTTCTTTTATGGGAAACCTATCATTGCATTTGTGATCCTTGACCCTTATCACCAGCACAACAGAAGGGCTTTACTGTAAATAAAAAATAGCATTTTGTTTAATCCCTGGATTATCGTATTGGAAAATTTTTGATTTTTTTTAATTGGGTAGGGGATGAGCATGTATGTATATGTTGTCATGTAGGGGAACGTAGACGTCCATGTCTAAAGGAGAACTTTAGGTTTTATTAATTTCAGTGACTGTAGTAGTGGTTGCTTTGATATCCAAAAGATTGTCAAAGAGACTCTCGACATTCTTCCCCTGCTTTGGTGCCGTCCCAGGTTTATTTTTATTTTTATTTCAGAATATTATGGGTGTACAAACATTTTGGCCAATGTAGAAGGTATCAGAGGTTTTTATAAGGGTCTTAACACAGTCATCACATTCAGGTTTCTTAGTGCTGGGCCTCAAGAATCAGCTGTTTTCTTTTACCTATACACACTTTTTCTCTCACTCTAAATTGTCCCACAGACCTCCTTAATGTCCTTTTCCAGTTCTCTGCTCATTTCTGCCTCTTGTTATCTTTAATAATAGTCTCCACACTTCAAATGGATTTTTCCCTTTTATTTTTCACTAAAAAGACATAATGATATTTTACTCATCTAAAAATTGGAGTCAGCACAGCCAGCAATAGCTACCAAAATGGGCTATAAATAAAACAGTGTCTATTCAAGCCTAACAGAGCTTACATTTACTTAAGGTCAAACTCATGACACCATAAATTCTTTCAAACTAAAAACTGTGATCTTTTTTTCTGTTATTTATTTACATAACCTATATTACATTATCACATAATTGCTTGTGTATTATTATTTTAGAAATATTTCCTTAGTACTTCATTGACATAGGTCTAAAAGTTATTTAACAAACTGTGTTTTAAATCTCATTCAACTATAAAAAATGGAATCATTATCAGTGATGGTACCTATTAAAATTTCATCTCCAAAACTAAAAGGATCCCATTAAACTTCAACTATGATCTATGATTTTAAACCATATACTTTTTTTTTCAAATTGTACTCTTAAAGTCCCTCAGCAAAAACATAAAAATGGACACTTAGTTTTTCACATTATCGATTATCAATGTGTCCCTAAAATCTTTATATTATGAAAATATATGTAATTTTAGAGTATAAGAAATTGTAGAAAATAAAAATTACCCATTTTATTACAACCCATAAGGAAATGCTATTAAAATTTTGATGTCTATCCTTGTGAAGAATAGACAGATGTTAAGCTAAAGAAATGTTTCCATGAAATTATTTACGTTTGTTATGTATATTTTATATAATTTTTAATAATATGATGTTATATGTACTTGCTGTTTGATAATAAGCTTCTCCAATTTACTAGTTCAAGACTACCCTAACATAGTGGTACACATACATTTATAATTTTAATAACTTTCTAGCATTTCATGGTATAAATATACCATGATTAATATAATGTCTTCTCTATTAGGGGACATTTATTTTGATTTTATTTTAAATAAGTTGCAATAAACATGTTTTATTATGATGTTTATTTCTGTATTATATAATTCTACATGCAAAATTACTTGATAAATAAGCTCATGTTTTAGTTTTTTGCTATATATTCCCAAAAATATTCTTTCAGAAAGTGTTCTAATATACATTCCCAATAGAATTGTCTCAGTATTCGTTTCTAACAGATTTAATAATATCTCTTTGCCTATAAGGATGGCTTAAAATCAGAATATATATATTATCATTTCAATCTGTAATCATTATAAAAATTGAGATATTTTAAGGCTTTTTTTGGTATTAAATCTTCATCATCCAGGGTATATTACTTCCACCACATAATTTTGACACTAAATCTTTATAAAAAATACTTGATTCATGTTAAGTTTTCATTAAATTTACAATTGAAGCAGTATATTCACATACCCACATTCTTTGAAAGATACTTAAAAGTTTCTAATAACTTAATCAAATATCAATGTTTAAATGTAATAAAAATTAATGTAAATCAAATAAAATTAAAAATTCAGTCACACTAGCCACATTTCAAGCTGCATTTGGCCAGGAGCCACAGTACTGTATGACACACATGTAAAGTCCTTAGTAGGACCAACAAGACCCTACACTGTCTGGCCTCTCATAAACTGTGACCTCCTTTCCTGCCATTCTTCTGCTCACTTACTCTGCTCCAGCACTCTAGCTTTCCTCCTCTTTTTGGAACACTACAGGCACCTCAGGATCTTTACACTAGCTATTTTCTCTATCTAAAATGCACTTTCCTCACATATATTCACGGGTGGTTATTACAACTTCATGTCTTTGCTTCTACGTCCCCTTATCAGAAAGATCTTCCACCTCTATGACCCTTATCTTCCTTTATTTTTCTCATAATACTAATTTCCTCCTGCTGTTGTCTGTTTCCCTGCACTGGAATACAAGCTCTATGAAGGCAGGGACATATATGCTCACTGCTGTGTCCACAGTGCCCGGCAAATAGCAGATGCTCAAGTATTTGCTTGATATGAAATGTCATTTATGATTCCTAATTATTAATAGCTCCTCTATGTGAGCAGAGGGTGTGTATGCACTACTGCGCCCCTCTTTCTCTTTCTCCTTTTTCTTTACTTTTTGTTATGATTATCCATTTTAAGAACCACTTTCCCCTACCCTAATTTTTACTATATAGCCTATGTACCCTATTAGCTCTCCTATCAAACCCTAATTTTCACTGATTGATCAATCTGTGAGAAACATTTCCACTTCAAATATGGGCTCTGTCAATCTTATTCTCATTAATATTCCTGGGATTTAAAAACTCTTGGCAAGAACCATTTAGGACTAGGATTAAGCAACAGTATGACCCACAAATAAGTTTCACCCTACAAATAAGGATAAGTGATTTAAACAATTAATCACCTCTCATTTCTACTGTTAGATAAAAACCAGGTTTTCCCAAAATAGAGCTTATCTCTGATTCTGTAATAGATAGTAATTACAACCTCATGCATATATGTATTTTAGAGCTATTTGCATAATGCATATTTGGCTCTGAAGACATCATATAAGCTTAGAAAATTATATCAACAGTATTAAAATAAGGATAGAATCATCAATATCTGTATCAGCTATTTATAAATCAAAAAACTTAGATCACATTTATAAATATTTATTATAAACACTGGTGATTTAATATAATATAATTTTTAAATTATAATAAATAACCTATAATTACAGAAAGAGCACTCATTTTCAAAGAGCTCTCTTCTGTTTTACTATATTTTCTACAATCTTCTTTCTGATGCATTTCCACACATAATACAAAAACAAATAAAACTCTTTTCATAAGTAAAACTAATCTTAAAAATATTCATCATGCTAAGGTAAGTTTGCATATTCCAATACATCTTGTGATATTGCAAGATTACTGCCCTTGGAGGTAACTTTCTCATTTGTCCATTTACTTAATAGTACCTGCAGTTAATCCTCCAAGTTCTCAACAGGATAATGCCTTCCCATGGCTACCACTGCCTTTGTTATTTCAGGATGGGTTTCTCTAATGCTTTCTAATTAAATCTCTATTTGAAGACTCTCAAGGGAGTCAGGTCATAAAGCTGTTCATTTGTAGTGAAATTGAGCATATGGAATGCGTAATGTTGGTCTCATAGTTCCTGGAATAGCTCACTACTTGCTTTGGGTTTGAATTTAAGATCTAACTAAACCCCATGTTAACATAGCTCACAAATAACCAGATTAAACAGAAAATTACAATTATATGGGGAACCGATACCTTGCATTACAATCCTTAGCATTACCCAGTTGGTTTCTAATGCATTCTTCCCCTACTTCTGTGTCTGGTAAGCTTCTAGTGACTCTTCAAGACCCAGAGATATTTCCATCTCTTGTGGGAAAACTTTTGCAATTTTCATAGGCAGACAGTTGTTTTTCACTCTGACATATCACAGCCTTTTGCTCATAGCTCTAGGAATAGCATTTTAGACACTTGTAATAGCCCACTTATCTATTACTACAAGCTAAAAATCTAGGAGGCATCCTTGACTCTTTTTCCTCCCCCCTTCCTCACCTAATCAGTCACCAAGTACTTTTTGCATTTTATCTGCTGTATGTCTAATCTTAACTATTCCACAAATACTGTAATCCTTTGTGCTTCAAGTTTTTTGTATGTAAATGAGGATTATAAGTAGTACAGTAGTACCTACTTAACAGTGCTGTGAGGATTAAATTAATATATACACATAGAAGAGTGCCTGGCAGATAGTAAGCACTCAAAAATGTAATTAGCATGAGTTACAGTTGTTTACCTGCATTATCTTCATTTTAGCCTTGCAAAAGTCTATGAAGTAAGTGTTAACATAATTTCTAATTGCACTATGGAAATTGAGGTTTAGAGATGATAAATAACTGTGAGAAGGAAGGATCAGAGGTTGGGTACCCAGGAATCTGGCTCTAAGACATATTGGTTTACAATATTTATTTAGATGATACATTATTCATTTTAGTCAATTTAGAAAGGATTTTTGCCAAAATTTGAGATAAATTTTCCATATCAATCTGTTAAATTTTTATATATATAACAAATGAAGATCTCTTAAAGAACATTTAAGGAGAGTTAGACTCAATTAAAAATCTTCTCTGGCTGGGTGTGGTGGCACACGCCTGCAGTCCCAGCTACCCAGGAGGCTGAGGCAAGAGGATGGCCTGAGCCCAGGATTTCAAGGCTGCCTTGAGCTGTAATTGCACCACTGCACTCCATCCTGGGTGACAGAATGAGACCTGTCTTTAAAAACAAAAACAAAAATATTCTCTTAAATATGGGCTTGAAATAAAATATTATAATGAGTCTGACATTCATCTTCAAGTCTATCTTGAATTTATAGCATAAAAGAATCATGCATATTAAGAAATTAGTATCGTATGTATGTTAAATAAATTTTTCAAGAACCAGCTAAAAATATTTCTGTTAACTAAGAAGTAGCTGAGCAGACTTTTAGGTAAGAAACTGATATTGAAGTAAAATTATCCCAAGAAAAAAAGAGATGTAGTACCTTGGGCCTATTATTTCTCAAAATTTAAATTTTTTAACTAGCACATTTTCCTCTATCTTTATGAACTTTCATTTAGACACATTTACACAAAATGTTCTAAACTTCAAAGTTATGAGTTAAGGCTAATGTGAGGCCCAGCAGGTCAAGGACTATAAACTCTGTTTATATCCTCAGTACCCCGCTGGCCCATTCATTTATTTATTTCACAAATGCTCAGCTCACTATGGGCCAAGAACTGTCTTTAGAACTGTCCAAGACAGCAAGAGGCAGAGTTTAGATTACAGTCAGGGAAGCTAAGCACTAAACAGGTAAATAAACACATTGGTACATAATGGCACTTAGAGATATCTGAAATAAATGATTATCAAGTCAATACTTCTGGCTTGCAGTAGTTAACCACTTTTTACTTTCTCTATGTTTTGTGTGATAACAATTTTGAAAAATAATTTTGAAAGCTATTTTTATTTTTCAGAGGGAAAAACTGAAGAATTTGTAAATAATCTTTTCAAGTTTACATATCTAGTTGCTGATAAAACCAGAGTGAAAACAGATATCTTTGGGTAAATCTCATGCAAGTTTTATAATTATTAAAATTATCTTTATATAGGACATACATATGCATATAAGACATATGCATACATACATATAAGACATATACATATAACATGCATGTAGCAACAATTTTAGTCAGCTATGTCTATAAATGTCTAAAAATCAGTAGCACTTTCAACATATTATACCCTAGGCCATATTCAAAGTCTACTTTTTGAGGATACAGTTTTAGGAGCCAAGTGTAATTTAAATAAAAATTGCTAGTAGTAAGGAGAAGGAATTATATATTGTATATAATTTTTCTTTGTCCAGAACAAATGGACTGTTTTTATGTAAGATTTGTAGTTCAATTCCTTTTAAAATTATGTCTAATTAACAGACCTTTACCTTTTTTGAAAGCTCTCAAATTTTTATTCGAAATCTAAGAAAAAGATAAAGAAAAAAATCGTACATCAACTAACTCTGTAAATCAACCAAATGCCTACAGTTTCAGAAGAATTTTACTAATTGTAAGTGTTGAAAGTCCTTGCAGAAAAATAATCTGTGGCCTGCCTATTCTTTACACATCTGCAAGGAATATGGAAAAAGTAATTGAGCCTTCTCCTACTTTCTTCCCAGTCATTCAGAGAAACAGATTTGTCCAGATGAGAAAGCTGAGTAGTCATCTTTTCATTATGTGGAGAATGTTTCGATGTTGCTCTCCTTTCCACTTTTAGGTCAACACCCTGATGCCTAAGATTGCCAAACTCGTTTCTCTGCTTGCCTACATCATGGTGGAAACTGCAGCTCCCAGAAAGACTCTCTTAAGATCCAGTAGATCTGCAGGAGATGAAGCTGACTAGATACTAGAACTTGGCTAGGCATTGGGAATAATACCCACACTGCATCAGTAAATCTAAAAACAGGATTTGATCAGCTCCCAAGTGGACAGGGAGCAGGGCTACTGGCAATCCATATTTTCTCTCAGTTGGAAAATTTTGAGTATGGTCAGATCACTTAAAATAGGAAACAACAGCAAAATGTGTGAAGTTTTGAAAGGAAATTACATAGTAAAAGGGAACAACATAATCGTAAAAATACAAATAATTAATTAGAAGAAACTTTAAAACCTGGTACCCATAAGTTAATGAATATGAGGCATCTATGAAAGTGGAGCAGAAAGTCATAGGGGAAGAATTACTGAGATAAAGTACTATGGGAGGATATTTTTAAAAATCCACAAAATAAGATGCAAAGGTGACAAAACTGAGATAAAAAGGCAAGAATAAGGAAAAAAGTGAAAGTGATTTGAAAGGAATTGAAAACATGATGAAATAGAAATCTTTACTGGCAGCTGTAAGCAACAGAGTTGATTCTACAAAGAAATTCATGAAAGATGGAAAGAAGAAAATAATGAGAAGAACACATTTTGTTTTGGAAGAAGAATAATACTGGTCAAAACTTAAGAATAATGTTAACACAGAAAATCAAAGGTTTGGAATGAAAAGAGTAATCAAGTTATAATTGAAAAAAAATCCTAACACGAATCACATAAAGACAAAACTCAAAACCATTTAAATATTTTTTCTAACTCTTCTCTAGTTTCCATGTTAAATCAATGGAAAAACTCATCCATCTCGCATTCTCCTCCCCTCTCCTTGCCCCAAATGTTACATTTTCTGAAACAAGAAAATAAAAGGTTTTAAAGATTTAGAGCACAGGAATAAATTAAGAGTGAGACCTTTGTACCTGGGGATAATGTGTGTGCTTGTGTGTATGTGTATGTGCACCCATGAAGTACGGACAGGAAAGGGGAAGACTTCTCAGAATCAAAAGAATGGAAGAAGCACATCACTTCAGCATCTGCCACCAGAGCTGCAGCACAGGAGCTTCTAATGCTGGTGGAGATGAACAGCGTAATTTAAACTGTTATATTTAAAAGGTCAGAAAGTTATAGGACAATTATGTAATCTAGTCTCTTCATCTGCAGTGTTGCTACCGTGCTTTTAGACCATGGGTGAGATATTCCTTACAAAATGTCCCACTCTTATCATGACTCCACTGGCCTGCCCCAATGAGATTGGAGACTGTTTCCCATATTACCCATTTGTAGGCTGGTGGGGGATAGGAAGTCATCTCAAGCTAGGTATTGACTTCCACTTCTAGTCCTCCCACATGTGACACACAGAGAAATAGGCAGACAGAAGGAAAAGCAGAAGCTAAAAGACAAAGAAAATGTAGTAAATAGAAACCATGTAATAGCAGAAGACACTAAGGAGCAGAAATCATGAGATAAAGAGAAGAATCAGGGGAATCTGTTGGTTTTATTAGTCATCTCTGGCCCAGAGGAAAGGGAGAAAGTGATTAACAGAACTCAGAGAAAGTGGCTGTCTGACGAGGGGCCTCCGTTCAGAGCTGTGGGCCATGGTGTCAGGATGCAGCCAACCTTCTGCTACACAGCATGCGAAATAAATTCCTGGAGTCATTCCCTTTTTCCTTCGTATCTCCTAGTGGTGACTCCCGTAGGTAGAATCCAAGTTAAAATCAGAGGGCAAGAGAGTCATTAATATGGTTCATATAAGAGTTAGGTCAGCTTTCCAGGGCCCAGGGTACTAGGAATTAAAAACAAATAAACCGCATATACTCACCAGCAAACTGGTATTAACTGAGCAGCACCTAAGTGGACACATAGGTACTATAGTAATAGGGTATTGGGCAGGTGGGAGGGGGGAGGGTATATACATACATAATGAGTGAGATGTGCACCATCTGGGGGATGGTCATGCTGGAAACTCAGACTTGTGGGGGGAGGGGGAGAGAAGGGCATTTATTGAAACCTTAAAATCTGTACCCCCATAATATGCCGGGAAAAGAAAAAACAAAAAAAACAAATAAACCGAACTGTAACTCCAGCTCAACATAAGCAAGGACAAAATCTGAATTATGATGAAAAGAAAATCTCGCAAGTAAATATTTATGTAGATAAAATATTTAACCTAACAGGGTTGGAAGATTATTTTCATATGTACCTCAGAAATGTCTTTATAGAAATTCTTAACTTGAAGATTAATGCATGGATTTCAGGCACTTATTGAATGAAAAAAGCCTATGTATAATTTTGTTACTATTTTAAATAGGAGAATACTTATTTTCTATGTAGAGTCCCTTTCATTGAATTCTTAAAGATGTTTCAAACCAAAAAAGTTTCAGAACCACAGACCAGTGTAAATTCATGATGAAAAGATTATGAACAAAAAAATTTTATATTCTTGTGGATTGCTTTCATGTAGGGTAAAAATAGAAGACAATCCTAGACATAAAGTATTTTAGAAATATATGCCTTCAGTGACCTTGGAAAAACTTACTTCAACCTACAAAATCATGAACCAAGAATAAAAGCACAAGAATAAGAATACTATAAGAAGTTCTGATCATCCAATTTGTATTTGTTTAATCAATGTTCAATGTTCTTTTCCAATAGAATAAGAAGAGTCGTAGAACAGTCACTGTCACATTTAAAGGAATGTGACAAATACCCAATTTCATTCTCTTGATTTGCTCCCCAAATAGGTTATACTCTAAAGCTTAAATACTTAAAAATAAAATAAATTTTATGATCTCCTAAAGGAAAAAAAAAAAAGAATACTATAAGAGACAGGGCAGATAGAGTATATTGAAATTCATTGAACATAAGGTTAAAACAATTGCTGTAATTATAGTTATAAAAATGTTTTTTTAAAAAATGTGATAACTAAAAATAAATGTATAATTTAAGAGAAATTATTTGTGTACAAATGAATAGTCTATTACTAAAAAGACTATGTTGTGAAAGGGAGAAAAGTGGGACGTAGAAAGTAGAAGGTAAAAATTAAGGGACCTAGTTTTATAGTCTTATATAGATAATAGGCAAAAGATGACTTATTACTGATTGATTAACTTGAGAAGTATGCATTGAATAATATTTTTGAGAAACTTAAAAGGAAATCACTTGAAGATTACAAGTACAGGAATTCCCAGTCACTGTGAAATCAAAACATAGCTCATACAGTGAAAGAGAGAAAACAAATGAAATAGTAAGGATAAAATTGGGTGAGAGAAATATAGCCAACCACATAAGTTATGAAAATATCTCTATAAATAAAAATATTTCCACATTAAAAAATCATATCCAATTATAGGCTTCTTTTTAAAAACACATCTAGAAAAATTAGAGGTTGTAAATGAAAAAATATAAAAAGATTTATCAGGAACCTATAAACCAAGTGTATAGGCAATGATCATAATTTATTAAAAAATTGAATTTGAGGCAAAATGCATTAAAAACAACAAAGAAGTTTGTTTCACATTCATAAAAAATTCATTTAATAAATTATATGTGCTAAAATCAAATTATATAGATCAAATATAAATATAAGAAATTTATAAAATATAACCGTGGAAAAGGGAAGCCAGCATGTTCTTAGCCTTTAACGACGTTAAACAAAAATTAACAAAGACATAGAAAGTGTTAATGTTTTTCTAAAATTGAAAAGAAGATATCAAATGCTTTTATTAAATACTATCACATTTTTCTGAGTTATGTTTATGTATTTTAATAGATACAGAGCTATGTCATCTAAGACATATGTTGCAGAAACTGAATCCTAAAATATATGTGATGCCTCAAATTATATGGTGATTAGTGAGAAGGCTTGGGAGGAAGGAATTGTAATTTGATTGTAAATTTGTCTAAAAGAGTAATAAATATTTAATATGAAGATAGAAATGTGCTATTATTATGTATTTAAAACGTAGTATGATTTGCAACATATTACAGTGTTATAATCTTAAAAATGATGTTGTTCTGGTGCTAGAATTAATAAGCAGATCAGTAATGACCTCAGATATTCTTTTGCCTAATAATAATAAAAATATTTTTATAAAATTTATATGAACAACAGCAATCAACATTTGTGAAAAATGTGCATGGCTACCTTGAATAGAAATTTGACTAGTTTTCTATTCAATTAGTTATCATTTTTTGAAATGAGCAAACTCTTTTCTCAATCTTGTGATTAGGTGTAACCATGTGACAATTCTGGCCAATAGGATGCAAATCAAAATAGTATGCTCAAATTTATTTTGTGTGAACATCAAGGGAAATGGTATACCTTTCTCCTCTTTTTCTTCTAATAGCTGGCTGAAATATAGATGTCATAACTGAAGCTGGATCAGCCAACCTAGGTCAAGAAGTAGAAGGCATGTTTTGAGGATGGCAGAGGAAAAAAAAATAATGGAAGGAACTTGACCTTGTAAAGATTATGAACTCACCACCTTACCTTCCATAACATATGAGACATAAACTGCTATCTTGGTCTTTGGTAAGTCAATATTTGTGGAATTTTTCTCACTGAAAGTTATAGTATATCTCAATATAGTTGCTTTATTTTCTTTTTTTAGTGCAACAGCTGTGTTTGCTCTCATAGCTTTCTACTTAATTCAGAATGTTAGATGAAGCATTAGATAATAAAAAGCTTTGTGGTTTTTAACATTTTAGACATTTTAGATATTAATAACATAATAAATACTTAAGATCATCAAATTTAGAGAATAAGACATCTTAAATATTTTTGAATTTTTTGGTATACCCCTTTTTAGTCTCTTTTTCTTCTCCCATCTACCATGACCCTGATCTCCACAGGGAATAAATATTTTGAATTTGATATTCATCATTTCTATGCTCATATTTTACCATAAAGCTTGATAGTATGTTATTTAATATTTTTAAAATGTAATATATATGTATCATGCTGTACGTAGTCCTCTGCAAGTTGCTTAACTATAATTATTACTGTTTGTGAGATCAATTCCTGATGATACATTTTCACTGTGACACAGTACTCTTTTAGAGATTATATTATAATTCATTTCTCTATTTTCTCTTTGACGGTCATTTACATTGTTTCTATTGCTTTCCTATAAAAATCGATGCCATTATGAACAATCTCGTATGTCTTTTTGTGGACAAGTGACAGTTTCGTTAGAGCATAGCTGGAGTTAGAATTTCTATGTGATAGTGTGTGTTCACCTTTAGTAGTTGTTGCCAAATTGCATTGCAAAGCTAAAGCTAAATGATTCTAAAAATTCATATCAATATTTAACATTATCAAATTTTAAAAATTGCTAATCTATTAAGTGTGAAATAATATTTCTTTTTACATTAATTTGTGTTTAATTTTCACTAAAGTGTGGCTAAACATTTTCTGTGTTTTTAAGCCATTTAAGTATTCATATCTGTGAGTTTCCTGTTGGCATCTTTATGCAATTACCTATTTAATTATTAGTCATTTTCTTAACAATTTTTGGATGGGACTGCAATCTTTACTTTGAAAATATCTCCAGTTAATTTTAATTAATTATATCCCCATAAGAAAAATATTGCTTCTATATCAGTGGTATTATCCTCCTATATCAAATTCCATGTCCCCAAGTCACAGTTTCAATTATAAAAATTTGAAAGAGGGATGGACTTTTCTAATTTTGCCTTTATGTTCTGTTTTTCATAAGTGGAACATCCACCAGCTCAGAGTCTGAAAGAGATAATGTTAATAGAACAAGCAGAGTTTTCCCCACTCCTTTTAATTTCTCTCCTGTGGGTGGTTGTACTACAAGATTCACTACAGGTCCTTGTGGAATTCTTGACATAAAAATACAGGGAGACCTTAGCACCAGGAACAGATCAATGAGGCAACCCTGCTATTCCTGCCCTGTGCTGGTGACCACAATCTAGCACTCTTCCTTATCTCTCTCCCCACTGTGTACTCCTCTACATGGCCCCTGGGGTGTTCCTAAGCCACATGTATTATTCATCAAACACTAGGGTTCACAGTGCCTGACTGGATTGAAATCAATTTACACTGATCTTCATTTTTTATTTTTTAAAGAGACTTGCTTTTATCCTTTAAACACTTAGGTTTTGTATAATGTTTAAATGATTCAAAGTTCAAAATGTACAAAAGAAAACAGAAGAAAAACTCTCCCTTTCACTTCTGGGTCATCTCTCTTCCACTCAGACAAGCAATATTAACAATTTTAGAAGACAGAATAATGCCCAGCAAACATATAAAAAAGTGCTCAACATCTCTAATCATTAGGCAAATGCAAATCAAAACCACAATGAGCTACCACCTCATTCCCGTGAGAATGGCCTTTATCAAAAAGTCCCAAAACAACAAATGCTGGCATGGATATAGAGAGATTGGAACACTCTTACACTGCTGGTGGGACTGCAAGTTAGTACAACCCCTATGGAAAGTAATTTGGAGATATCTCAAAGAGCTAAGAATAGACATACCATTTGATCCAGCAATCCCACTAATCTACCCAAAGTGAAAAAAGACATTCTGTAATAAAGACATCTGCCCTTGAATGTTTATGGCAGCACAATTCACAATTGCAAAGATGTGGAAACAACCCAAATGCCCATCAGTACATGAGTGGATTAATAAAATGTGACATATGTATACCATGGAGTTCTACTCAGTCACAAAAAAACAATGGTGAACTAGTATCTCTTGTATTATCCTGGATAGAGATTTAGCCCATCCTCTGAAGTGAGGTATCACAAGAATGGAAAAACAAGCACCACATGTACTCGACATCAAATTTATACTAACTGATCAACACTAAAGTGCTTACATGGTAGTAATATTCACTGGGTGCCAGTCAGGTGGGAAGGGGAATTGGGGTGGGAAAACTCACAACTGATGAATGTTGAGCACACTGTATTGGAGAAGGGCCATGCTTGTAGCCCTGACTTGGGTGAGACCAAGGCATTATATGTAACCAAAACATTTGTACCTCCATAATATTCTGATATTAAAAAAATTACATATAATTATCCTCTCTCTCTTTCCATATATATATATATATATATATATACACACACGTCCGACTCACAGAACTATAAGAATAAATTTGTGTTGTTTTAAGCCTCTAAGTTTTGTGTTTATTATGGCAGCAACAATAAAAAACTAACAAAAATACATGCATCTTACTTTTTAAATTTTTTTTAAATAAAGTCATTCCATATCAATACATAAAGTGTTTACTCAAGCTTTAAGATTTTATTATTATTTTTACATCTGTATAGTATCTCATTTTATCATCAAAACATAATCACATTTGCTATGGACTGAATGTTTGTGTCCTTCCAACTTTGTATGTTGAAATTTAATCCCCAACTTGATAGTATTTGGAGGTGGGGCATTTGGAAGGTAATGAGGTCATGAGGGCTTAGCCCTCATGGATGGGAATAATGCCATTACAAAAGAGATTCTAGAGAGATCCCTCTCCTCTTCCACCATATGAGGTTACAGTGAAAAGATGGCCATCTATGAACCAGGAAGTGGGACCTCACCAGACATCAAATCTTTAGGCACCTTAAAATGGGACTTAGTTTACAGGTACAAGAAATAAATTTCTGTTGTTTATAAGCCATCCGATTTATGTATTTTGTTATAGCAGTCTAAATGAACTAAGACACCATTTGTTGAAGGCCAGTGAAGCCTTTACTGGCATTCCAAGTAGGAGTACAATGCATATCCTTGCACAAGTGCCAGTTTGCAAACATACTATTTAACACATAAGACAAATCTTAAGAAATGGAACTGACCATTCAGTGGGAATGTTATTTTGCATTTTAATAGATATTTCCAAATTAAACTTCACAGAGGTTGTTTCAATTTATATTATATGCCTGAAAGTCCTGTTTCTCCATGCCTTTGCTATCACAGAATTTTACAGACCATTACTTTTATCTGCTTGACAATACATTTAAAAAAAAAAAAACCTTGTTTGAATTCATATACTTATTGTGCTGAGTGAAGCTGAGAATCTATTCATATATTTAAAAGTAATATGTATTACTTATTATGCAAATTTTTCTTCCTCTTTTTCTTTCTTCTATTCTTTCCTTCCTTCACATGCTTTGCCCATGTTTGTTTATGCTTGGTTTACAGACATCTTCTTATAGATGTGTAATACTTTATATCTCTTTTCCTTTTGGAATCTTTATTAATGCAGATTCCAATAAATATATATGTAGTCAAATTTATCAATATTTTAATTTTTTGGATTTGAGGTTTTATTTCATATTTTTTAAAAATCTTCACCAATATAATTATTTTATTTTATTTATGTCAAGGTATTATGGGGGTAAAAATGCTTTGGTTACATAAATTGCCTTTGCACCTCCCAACAAGGTTTCCATCCCCCAGACAGCTCCCACCACATTTGTTAGCTGCGGATTTACCCATCCCCTCTTCACTCCTCCCATTTTCCCGACATACTATGAATGATACTTCCTATATGTGCACATTAGTGTTGATCAGTTAGTACCAATTTAATGGTGAGTACATGTGGTGTTTGTTTTTCTATTCTTGTGATACTTCATTTAGAAGAATGAGCTCCAGCTCCATCCAGGATAATACAACAGGTAGTTTGTCAATTTCTTTTTTCTGGCTGAGTAGAACTCCATGATATATATATATAAGATTTTGTTAATACACTGATATATTGATGGGCACTTGGGTTGTTTCCACATCTTTGCAATTGTGAATTGTATTGTTATAAATATTTGAGTGCAGGTGTCTTTTTTTAATAGAATGTCTTTTTTTCCTTTGTGTAAATACCCAGTAGTGGGATTGCTGGATCAAATGGTAGCTCTATTTTTTGTTCTTTGAGGTATCTCCACATGCCTTTCCATAGAGGTTGTACTAGTGTGCATTCCCACCAGCAGTGTATGAGTGTTCCTATCTCTCTGCATTCACACCATCCATTTGTTGTTTGGGGACTTTTTGATTAAAGTAAAGCTATTCTCACTGGAATTAGGTTATATCTCATTGTGGTTTTGATTTGCATTTCCCTGATGATTAGAGATGTTGAGCATTTTTTCATGTGTTTCTTGGCCATTAGTCTATCTTGTTTTGAAAAGTTTTTCTTCATGTCCTTTGCCCACTTTTTAATGGGGTTGTTTGATTTTTTTCTTGTCTTGTTGATTTTCCTGAGTTCTATATAGATTCTAGTCATCAGTCCTTTGTCAGATGTATAGCATGCAAATATTTTCTTCCATTCTATTTTTATACTTCCATGGATTATTTAGTATTTTTAATATTTTAAGATTTATATCTTTGCTCCATTTTCTTCTACTGAAAGTTATGAATAACCTTTACTTCTACATTTTTGCAGAAAGTTACCTAGTTGTTCTAGAACCAGTTTTAAAATATTCCACATCTTTCTTGTTGTTTTTTAGAGACAAGATCTCGCTCTCTTACCCAGGCTGGAGTGAGGTGGAGTGATCATTAGTTCACTGTAATCTCAAATTCTTGGGCTCAAATGATTTTCTCACTTCAGCTTCCTGAGTAGCTGGAACTACAAGCATGTGCCACTATGCCCAATTAATTAAAAAAAATTTATTTGAAGAGATGGATTTTGCTGTGTTGCCCATTGCTGATCTTGAACTCCTGGCCTCAAGCGACCCTTCTGCTTTGACTTTCCAAAGTCCTGGGATTACAGGCATGAGCCACCACACCTTGCTCCAGATCTACTTTTAATATGCTTTCAACAATAATTTTCTTTAAAATAAAATTTTCCAAATTATTATCCTAAGTGTTTAACAATAGACATATTGCATATGTCTGAAAGTTTTTAACTTCAATTCATATGAACTGTATTTATATTTATTAAGCTCTTATAAAGGGCTAATATGTTTTCTGCATTTTTATGAAAGGATTCCTAATTTAATTTAATATAACTTGGCCTAGATGTAGTAGATGCTGATTGTGTTGACTGTCCAGTATAGAGCATTTTATCCAGTGCCGACACTAGTCTTACAGGCCTTTCATTTGAGAAAGCACCCCTCTTCCCCTGTTCTAGTCATGGTATGATTGTACTGACAGTCATGGTGTCTTACTACCCCAGACACAGAGCTGAAAATATGATTTACCCTGGCCTAGTCATGGAGAGTAATTCGTCCTCCTGGCAAGCCATATCTAATCTTGTCCCTGTTTGGTTGTTTGTGTGTTTGTGTATTTATTTTAACTTTGCTAGAGGAAAAGAACCTTTTCCCTCACTGGTCATGATACAGAGGAAATAGGATGGTGGGAGCTGCCAGAGTGGCTTGTTTTCAGTTGGCTGAAAAATGTGTCCTGAAGGAAGAAGTTGACTGACAGAGATAAAAGATGAGGCAAGAAAATGTCCTGGATGATTTTGAGTCTGTGGTTTAAATCACTGTGGTGTAGATTCTTGCTCTACTCAAAACTCTTTTTTTTTTAAGATCTGTGATCTATATTACTATCTTTCCAGAGCAAAGTCTATAGCTCCCTTTTTTTTTGCTGGCATAATATTGATTGATATGAATCTTTAACACTTACATAACCATGACTAAAACAAGAACACTGTTCTTAAAAGTAAAACATTCTCTCTTCTAGAAGTTATTTTTAAAGCAGCTTTATTATTAATAACAATATACATATTCTATGTTAAGTACTTTCATTTAAATATATTATGCCTAATATATGCCCATAAATATATTATGCCTAATAATTATGCAAACACTGCCAGATGCCTTGTGTGAAGGATCTTGTTCCATTCTGAAGGTATTCTTTAGACTTCGGATTAGATGGAAATCTGGGCAAATTATTACCTAGTGAATAAACAGCAGACTGGCACTAGTTTACATTCCAGATTCTAATATTTAACATTCAATTGCCAAGTGGTTATAAGAATTTTATAAATTATATAGAATGTGTAAAGTACATAGTGCTTTGCCTGGTATAGAATAGGACATAAAATCTAGCAATCATTCTACATCTTAAATGACAGTGGCAGGCTCATTGCAGTGATCTCAAAGAGTTCCAACCATGTTCTACCATCTTTCAATGTCTCATCAAGTCTAACTAGTATTTGATTGAAATGATTTTAGGCAATACTGAGAATTTATAATATTTTTGTTGGGATTTTAATGAATATTTCCCAAGTAGTTACAACTGAATTCTGTCTTACTTATTTGCCACTAATGCTGCCACCCTGGGTCATACTCTTGGTGCAACTGGAGCAGCTCAGCTCAGCACTCTTCTAACTCATCTCCTTGCATAGGCTTATCCCTTCAAATCTTCCGGAATCATATTTAAAACAAAACAATTAACAATTTGCCACTCTTCAGTGATTTCTAAATTCTAACAAGATAGAGTACAACCTATTTAGTATAGCTTCAATGGACTGAAATAATCTCAACATGTTTTCCTTTACATCATAGGCCTTGCTGTGCCTATTGTTTGTATCTTCAAATGCTGCCTGCTGTAAATTGCACAGTGTTGTCAGACATTAAGCACATTCTAATGAATTATATCTCGGAATGTTCTATATTAGGTAATTTTTCATAAAGTTACTAGAATAAACAAGCACAATGGGAATCAAGAGTTCCTATTTCAGCTAAATTGAATAAAGGGAGTTGTTGGAAAAAACATAAAGAATCACTGAATTATTATAAAACTAAAGAGTTGGAAGATTTATGAATTAAACCCTCTGAAGTAGCTCCCTGACTGGACAGCTTATTTTTCTGAACTGTGAACTCCAAAGGTTGAACATTAATAAAGTGGGTAAAGTGGGAGAAGTAGCAATCACACGAATTCTTGCAGATAGGCTTAAGGCTAACATATCCTCACCAAATATGTTGTCATAACGTATTTTCAATTTGAGTAGCATACAGGGTTTCTTGTACTAGCAAACATTTTCATGAATTCCTAATGCACATTTTTGCTAGCGTGAGTCTTGTTTTGGGGAAGCACTTACTTAAGAACCTAAAATTTCTTTCACTAGAGATTTATTTGATTGTAAATTACAACTCTGAAGTAGTTTTGTCTTTACACATTGTATTTGTTTTAGAGAAAAATAAAATTGGAAGCAGAAAAATAATTGTAAACCTAGACCACAGAAATTTAAAACCTCTCAAATACCTCAAGCATCCATAGACTCATTGTTATGGATTGAATGCTGTCTTCTCCCAAATTCGTATGTTGAAGCCCTAAGCTCTAATGTATTTCTGTTTGGAGGTAAGGCCTGTGAAAAGGTGATAAGGGTTAAATGAGATCATAAGAATGGGGCCTTTGTCCAATGGTATTAGTGCCCTTATAGGAGGAGACATGCAAAACTTGTTCTATTGCTCTTTCTTTCTCTGTCATGTGAGGACACAGTGAGAAGGCGATTCTCATGGTGAGCCAAGAGAATCTTTGCCAGAAACCAAATTGTCTGGCACCTTGATCTGGCTTCTGGAACTGTGAGAAAATTAATTTCTGCTGATTAAGCCGCCTATATTTAGTGCTTTATTTTTGCACCCTGAGCTGACCGAGAAACTCTATCGCAGAGGAGAGCAATCTTTAAGAAATTACTGATATTGGGGTTATATCTACATCTCACAGTTATCCACTACTTTATGTCCCTTCCCTGGTTCTTGTACTACCTAATTTGGCCCCAAAATGCAGGTTCAAAACCACCTTCTTATCCAGGGTCTGGGAGTCTCCTTGCTTGGAGCCACTTTCACCAGGTGTTTAGAGATTGTGCCATGGCAAGGACAGTGTTTCTGCTCACGTGATCAGATCACCTGTGAGTGAGGCCACTGTTGTCACTTGGTGAGCCAGCCCAAAGCCATCCCAAGCTGTTGTCTATATCCTGGGCACTCATCTCTTCTTGGGACTCCTGCAGACTTTCTGAGTTCTCATCACAATAGAATTCAAACTTTTAAACTCTAGGACGCAGTACCTTTCTTCCATAATTTGGTTCCTTCCCTTCCTTAAATTGGGCTTGATGATCCATCCAAAAACAGAGAGAGAGAGAGAGAGAAAAAAAAGCTTGATCAATCATCAAAAAGAAGCCTTAGCCTTTAGAACACAAAAATGTCATCATCCAGTTTGGAGAGGCAGAAAAATTTGCCTCCCATCTCGGACAGGAGCGAGCACTATTTTGTTCCTTCCTGATTCATGTCCCACCTCCAGGAATGGGCAGAACAAAGTGCAAGATAAATTATCAGCAATTCAAAAGAGGCTACACTCATTTATTTGAAGGGTTTTTTCACTCCCTATGTTACCCTTCCCTGAAAACCAGGATGATTAATCAACTTTGCATCCTAGGACCTAGTATAAGTATAGCGGAAATACTTCATAAATATTTGTTTAATAAATGAATAAATATATAAATAGCCTCTGGTTGGAATTGTTTCCTCAGGGAGAAACTACCAGAGAGATTACCCAGTGCCTTTTGCTTATGCAACTTTTCATACCATCCCTTTGCTATGAGCAGTACACGCCTGGAGATTTCAACTGCGTGGCTCTTCCTGTGATGATTCAGCACCTTCTTCTGGGTGCTCAGGGAATCAGCAGTCATCCGGGACCATATATTCAAGCCACCCTGGGCCATTTTAATTAACAACCATAGTTTCAGGAAGAAACTACCAGACGAGTTAAGGGTAGCAGAATATGCCACCCCAAACAAGCCAATTTTCACAAGGATAATTTTGAGCTAAAAGCACTTGACAAACAGATGTGTAAAAGAAAAAAAAAAAAAAAGAATTCTGACTTTCCTTTTCTTGTTGTTCTTAAAAGCAGGTGAAATTCCCATGTGAAAGATGTTCTCCATATCCTAAAGAAAGGTAACATTTTTGTCATCAAGGATGAGACATTAAGGCTGAAAAAATTCTATACAAATAGACCCTGTTAAAATAATTCCTATCTTCCTTTAGTCTCCTCATATAGTTTAATTACTCTCACACAATGGCCTCTCTTTTTCCTACCTACTATGTGAACATTTAGGTTTTGCTGTATTTTGGGTTCCTCCTTTTCTTGTTAGGGCTCCAATGTCATGTAAAACTTGTATAAATTTGTTTGCTTTTCTCCTATTAATGTCTTATATAAATTTAACTCTCAGCCCCATCCCAAAGAGGATAAAGTTTTGCCTCCATTATACTAACATTTTCTGATCTCCTAAAACTTTATCCAAGAAAATCACCTAATATTGTTTCCAAATAAACAAACAGAAAAAAAATGGACTGTCCCAATCCCTTTGGATCTTTCCTTTTGCCCTGGCCTGTTGGTTTCATTTGTGGATAGAGTGAATAAGACTTTGTCCCAACACTTTTGCTCTGCCCACTCCTTAGTGGTAAGGTTAATGAGCTCCTTATATTACATTTATTAGATGCTAAGCAGTGATATCACAAGTAGAACTCTAGTCGAGAGTCCTGTCACGTAGGCTATGTGACTACGCATGGCCTGGAGGAGTACCTACATCATTCTTTGTGAATGGGGACAGTGGAGGGATGGATTCCTCAACTAGACCTGAAGTTTTTAGCTACACTGGTAGCTTATCCAAAGTGCAACTGTCCTGTTCCTAAGTAAATCTGTGGTGTTGCCTGAGCTACCTGTTTTGGAAAAATTCTCCTGTGATTCTGATGTACATGCCTGGCTAAGTCTTACTCGAAGTACTAATCACCACTAATCAAACAGTCCTGACTTTGAGCATTAGATTGACCACAAATGGGTTTTCTTGGCACAGGCAAGTCCCATAACTTTTATGACTCTCATTGCCTCTTTTCCAAAATGTTTGTGAAGAGTAAAAGATAAAATGTATCTATAGTGCATAGCACATGTGCATGCAATAAATAAAATTATTATCATGAGTCTAAGTAGTGTGATCCCATTCCCAGGGAGTAGATGAAGAACTTTATCTATTCATTATGTAGTGAACAGGAATAGACATCTTTTAGAGAAGGTAGAGCTGACGCTTCTTTGAAATATTTTATTTTGGGAAAGCTCATTTGGTCAAAAGATGGTCTTAGAATGAAATACAATAAAATAT
Organism: Microcebus murinus; assembly: GCF_040939455.1. Taxonomy (NCBI): domain Eukaryota; kingdom Metazoa; phylum Chordata; class Mammalia; order Primates; family Cheirogaleidae; genus Microcebus; species Microcebus murinus. The sequence continues at coordinate 78,931,926 of NC_134112.1, read as the reverse complement.
AGGCTAAGTTCACGGAAAGAGCTATCACAGAACTCAATGAAATGCAATTTAATTCTTTACCTAAGCTTATAAATAAGCGCTGAAGTTGCCTTTCTCCATTTAAAGTGCTTTCAGCCAAGACAAACAACTCAAATCCTTTTATTTTCCTTTAGTCGCCCCTAAATGAACACCTTCATTATTTCTGACATCTCTAATCCAACCTAAAGTCCTCCATATATTCTATAGCTGCTATTTATTTTCTCCAGAGTCTAATAGCTCCTGTCCTTCTAAAAGATGAATTTGGAAGCCCCTTCCAGATTTCTTACTCATGGTTGTTTCAGGTTGGGGAATTTACTTCAAAACCCATCATATTACCAAGAAGTAGACCCAAGCCCCTTCATTCATGAAAGGGATATGAGGCTGGAAAGAAAACCTGCCTCACTATTTTCCAACTAAAGGATGAAGCTACAATTGTAGAATCCACACCTGGTGATTAATTGCAAATTTCTGGACTGCAACACAGAAGCTGCATTTCACAGTGTGACACAGGAAACATTATAGAAGCAATAACTTCAGGGTGATTCAGACTTAGAAATCACTTAATGTCACAACTCAAGGAAGCCTGCATACTCCATCCCATTGTTGCAGCTCAGAGTAGAAACATGTTCAGAGATGGGATTCACAGATGAGAACTGAAGCCTAGAAAGAAAGAGGTTCTTCTTCTGACAGGTGCTTGCACTAAGTTTTTTTTCCTTTCTGCAGACTCATGATTTTTTTTTAGTATATACCGCATCAATTAATTGGAGATAAATTCAAAACTGAGATAGATAAATTGACAAACATACACTTGATAAAGGACTATAATTTAAATTTGCTTTTCAATCAATGCAACATAGGAGAGTGATACTAGTGTGAATTAATAAAAAGTTATAACTCAAAGAAGTGATTTTGTTATAGATTAGATGGAATATAAACAATATTGGCTGAGGAAGAAAGCAAAATGAGAACATATCCCTTTAGTCACTTTTGGTTAAAGATTTCAATAATTCTCAATTAATGAGAAATTCAACTGATGCTATATAATAGCTCAAAGTTTATTGTGTGCATATTTGTGTATGGTATGTATGTAGTCATACTTAATTCTTTTTAATTTTGTAGCATGAATTCAGATATTCTCAATTAAATATTGCTGCTTTAAAATGTCCCCCTCCCCCCCAAAAAGACAAATTCCTTAAGTGTTGATTATATTTTAAAAATTGAAGGAATTTCTAGTTTAATTTAAAAATAACTCAAATTTTTATCTTGAACACCCAAATTATATACTGTTTATAGCAATATCTTTTTTTAACCTTTAAATTTTTCTCCTTTTAAAAAAATATTCTTAAAATCAAAATAATGCATCACATACATATAGACTAAAATGTTCAACTTACTTAATTTTTTAAATAAGCATTTGAGCTCCTACTGTGAGTCAGGCATCTTTCTAGATACTTGGAAAATTTAATAACAAACAAAACAAAACATAAATACTATCATTCTGATGGAGTTTATATTCTAGTTGGGGTTCAGATGCTAAGATTGTAAGATCTTTAAAGAAAAATGACATGAAGGAAGAAGATAAGAACTTTAGGGCGTGGGAACAGGGGGCAATAATTGTGATTTTAACTAGTATGGTCAAGGTAGGCCAAGCTGTGACATTTCAAAGAATATCCGAAGGAGGTAAGAAATGAGCCAGGAGAATATCTAGAAAGAATATTTTTTTGGTGGAGTTTAGAAAAGATAGTAAAAAGGTGCTGAGGAAGGAGTGTTTCTGGCATGTTTAAAAAATGACTTGTAGTCTGGTGTTGTTGGAGCTAGGGAGAAATAGCAGGAGAGAAATGGGAGGGTAGGAGGATGTAGGAGCCAAGCCCAGAGAGCCAATGGGGGTGGGAGGAGGGGAACAGCCTTGCCAGGATCGTAAGGACTTTAGTTTTTACTGTGAGTATGTGTGTGTGTGTGTGTGTGTGTGTGTGTGTGTGTGTGTGTGTGTGTGTGTTTCTGTCGGGGGGGGGGTGGGGTGGGGGGGTGGGGAGGAATCAATGGAAGAAATTGATGGCTACAGCTTATGTTTTAAATGAGCTCTGGCATCTTCACTGAAAATAAGGTGAAGAGTTAAAAGCAGAGACTAGTAAAAAGGCTACTGTAAAAATTTCAAAGACAGTGCCCTTTAATGACATGCCCCACAGTGCTAAAAAACTTAAACATGTTCTTACTCATTCCCTAATTCTTCTTCCCTGAAAGGACCTCTCTCTATGCTTCTTGTTCTTTCTCCTAATGAACATTTCTTGATGATATTTCATTTCTTGATTTGTAAAGGTTAGTCATTATCCCTCCATGTCCTGTGTTGGGAGAGGAAGATTTAGATCTCTCATGACATGACTTTCCATCAGGGGACTCCCAAATATCAATGATCACAGATCTTTTCTCTTGAATAATTTTCTTTTTCTCAGTAAAGACTCTTTCAATATTCTACTTGCAGAGCATATTTCCGGCTATCAATGTCCTGGGAGCAGGTATGATAAAAAAAAGGAAAACTGGCACAATTCAGAATGCAGACTGGAACGTCCATGACTTTATCCCTGAGCTGTACGCTGTGTGCCTTATGTCCTGACTATGGAGTGCTCAGTTTAGTTCCTACGGAGAATAAACCATACACCTGTGATCATGTTATTTGTCTGGGGAGGGGTTGTGGGGAGTCCGCCACCTAATAGATAGCGTTAGTATGGGTCAATTTTCTTGGGACTCTACAGGGTGAACTGGCTCACTTCTTGTCAATATCACCATGGGGATTTTAGATTCTAATCTCCTCTACTCTGTTGAGTGATTCACTACTGTTATATGTCCTTTATCTCTTCTTGATTTCATATCCTTCCTGTTCTTATTCCCCATTTAAGTTTAAACATTTTAAAATTAACTAACTGCCATTTAAATGGAGTTTCTGAAGGAAAAAGAGATAAAAGGTTATGGGTGATTGTGATGATTAATTTTAGGCATCAACTTGGTTGAGCAAAGTGCCCAGGTATTTGTTCAAGCATTATTCTGGATGTTTCTGTGAAGGTGTTGTTTTGAATGAGATTAACATTTAAATCAGAGGACTTGAGTAAAGCAGACTATCCTCCATGATGTGGTGGGCCTTACTCAATCAGTTAAAGACCTTAATAGAAAAAAGACTGACGTCTCCTGAACTGGAATTCTCGCAGCAGACTGCCTTCAGACTCATATGCAATTCTTCCCTTTGTCTCCAGCCTGCCAGATTATCCTGATGATTTTGGGTTTACCAAGCCCCCACAATCACGTGGGCCAATTGCTTAAAATAAATCTCTCTCTTTCTCTTCTTCTCTCTCTTTCTATTCCCCTTCTCTCTATCTCTACACACACACACACACACATGCACACATACACACACAAAACATACATACATCCAGATTGTTTAGTTTCTCTGTAAAACCATACACATCCCTGACCCATCCACCATTTTAAAATCTCCTTTTCTTACCTATCCATTTCCTTTACAGATGTTTTTGCAGTTCTTTCTTATGAACACCAGCTCCAGATATTTTTAATTATATGTATCTGAACATAGGTAGACTCCAAATGATAATTTAAGACTTTAGTATTTAGAATTATGCAGTTAGGGAAATAATTTCATCATCCTAATGGTTCCTTAATAAGGCTTATTCATATTCCTGCTTGTTTTGCCAGACATGACAGCTACATCTCACATTTCACTTGAAAAGCCACTATTTTATAATTCTCTACCTATTAGAAATGTAATATTAATAATAAAAGCTACTATCCAGTAATTTAATTAATTATATCTTATTTTAAAATACCAAACCCACAATTACATTGGTCTGGAGCTAAAATTGCCTGTGAATTTTCCTCTCAATAAACCAATTCTATATTTTTCCTTATAATTTGATTTCTAAATAAAATTGCACAGAATATTATGATGAATTAGTAAATGGTTTCTAGTAAAATTAACTTCTGCTTGCTTGTGAATCAAACCTGCTTTTTCATCTTTTTATTAAGATACCTAAACCAAAGAGGAAAAAAATCCACATTTCTTAAGGTTAATGAATTTCTTTAATTCACAATGCAAATGTCCAGTATGCATCAGACATTAGGCTAAGCCATGATGAGCAAGGCCATGAAAACCCCCTGGCATAGCTGAGAAGACACACTGGGCTACAACACAGTGTGATATGAACCATCAGAGAGGGAAGCATAACAGTCCATCAAAGTAGAAAGGTAAAAGTGATTTATGGAAACAGATAATGTTCTGGAGAAGAGTGGAAATCTAAACTCTCAGGAATGATGAATAGTTTTCCAGGCTTGGAATCAGAGAAGAACATTCTGGCACATACCAAGTATAAAAACATGGAGCAAATAATTTGTTGGAGGCAGCAAGGATATTCTAAAAGTTTTTTGTTTTTTTTTTGAAAAAAAAGAGTTCATGAAATTCAAGAGCTTGTTGTGAGGGAGACTGACTAATAAGGGGAAAATATCTTGAAAATTTCAAAACTTCTAGGCTTGGCTATAATCACAGGTGCTGTTGGTGCCCTGCCCATATCCACTGCTCTATTCACTGAACCGGGGCAGCTGCCAGCACCTGACTTTCAGGGCTTTCTTTGATCTCTAAAGCCTGCTTCACCGGTGAGTGTGGCAGTCCAAAAGGCCTGGTGAATTACTGTTCCCTGAGTGCATCTGTTAACAATTGCTCTCAGAAGCTGGTGTTTAAATAGTCCTGTTTCCTTGCTTATTTAGTGAGACAACCCTGGCGAGCATGGATCCTAGAGTTATTCTAGCCAGCTTAAGCTCCAGTCTCCCTTGGTGAGATCGTCAGACTGGGATGCTGGGGCACAGGCACCAACGATGGGAAGAAGGCGTGCTGTAGTATCACTGTTATTAAGAGACTCACCCAGGCTGAACTGTGTTGACATATTTGTAGAAAGAAATGCATTGCTTATATAATACCTCTAGTGTTTGAGATATCAATGGCAATGGTATGGTTTGTATAATCACTTAGTTGTTATTAAGTGTCGTTTTTAAACACTGGAACATTTGAAAAACAAATGAGAGTTTCAGGTCAGTTAACTACCAACTTAAAGCACAGTGTGAAAGCCAGAAGGTCTTTGAACAGCGTTTAAAGTGTCCCGTATCTTTTTAACCAGGGGGAAGAATGAGTTGAAACCTAGATTTTAGATAAGATTGTGAGATTAATGGATTTTGCAACAAAGACTTTGTTAGTCTTCTGTGCTAAAATCAAGGTTCTGAGACCCGGAATGGGGACATTGGATAGATGTGGTTCAAAACAGGCTGCCGTCTGAAGTTTACATTCCAAGGACCATTTTCGATGTTCCCTGGTGGAAACATTTCCATCTCTGAATCTGTAATCTGGTAAACAGTAAAGTTGTAGGAAAGGAAAGCATGAATTCCCTAGGATAATCACTAGAAGGGATATTGAGAAGATTTCTTTCTACTTCCACACTATGGTTCCAGACCCATGTCTTTTAGTTACCAGGGACATGTACCTCATAATCACAGATGGTATATGCTATATCTTGACTGGTTGCATGCAATCCCCAAGCTAGTGCCTCAGCTGTGCTTTTAAGGGGCCACTCCAAATGTTCTACTAGGCTGGAAGCTTCCGGAAGCTGGAAAATATGGTAGGACTAGTGGATTCTCTGGTCATATATTCACTGTCATGCTAAGCCACCCCAATTATACAGTAGGCTCCTTGATCCAAGACAACACTATTTAAAATCTAACATAACTCGATAATCATGAATCAGACAGTCTATGAGTCTTGGGGTAGTGGTGATGATTGAGGTCCTGAGATAAACCCCTTTCACTATTCAGATCCACTTTTGACCCATGTTAAATTTAATCTGTTCTGCTAGTGGTTCTTTAAGTTGGTGGTCACAATTTCTGGAAAGAAAGAAAGGGAGGAAGAAAGGAAGGAAGGAAGGAAGGAAGGAAGGAAGGAAGGAAGGAAGGAAGGAAGGAAGGAAGGAAGGAAGGAAGGCAGGCAATCTTACAAAAAAGGACTGTACTGGGATAAGATCTTATATCTACAGCTTTGATTTTTCCTGAGGAATTAAAGTTTGTCATTTTCCTTTACTAATCATTGCTAAGTTCCCCTCATTCCCACCTGTCCTTAGAGCTTTATTCCTGAGAAATCAGAGCCCTTGGTGAGCTGTTGCTACGACTGACCAATAATGTTTACTACTAGTTATGAAAGCCCCAAGAGGCTCCACAGTGAATCAATCCCTGACTTCTATTCTCCATATGGTCTTTGTTATGTAGCAGCAAGTCTATCTCCTGGTGAAAATAATAGTCAATTGCGACTTCCTGTAATTCCTTTCTTCCTCTGCTGGTTGCTTGGCATGATGAGCCCACAATGATAGGAATGATGCTGTCTCTTTAAGATGAATTTGTGTATCTCTGCTCTTTTCCATTGTGGTATGGTTTTACACTTTAACTATGAGAGGATTATTTTATTTATTTTCAACTACTTAATTAGTGCCCCACTGTCACCTTTATGTGCAAACTACAATTCAGTATCACTGAGGATTAGTGCACATGAGAAAGAGCTGGCAAAAGATAATTCTGGAAAGATAATGAGAGACCAATTTGTGAAGGAGTTTAGAGTTCATACAGTAGGCAGTGGGATGTCATTGAAGGATTTTTAAGCAATGGAAAGATGGGTCCAGATACATGATTTTGAAAACTAATTAAAATGGCTTGGAGGGTTGAGACTAGAGGAAGACAAAAGTGTTGAATAGGAACTTAGTGATCCAGCTAAATGTCTGAAGAAGGGCAATGGCACTTGGATAAAGGGGAATAGGAAAAATTAATAAATATACACCAGAAAGAGAGGTTCAGCTTTGGTAACTAATCAGGTGTGGGGCCTGAGAAAGGAGGGAGAGTCCTAATTGAATTAGGCTTGCTCTGATCTCTCAGCTCCTTATGTTACAGACTTATCTCTCAGCTTCTGCTGCCTGTCACTCATTAAGCACTAAAAAGTCAGAAAAGGCCCAGAACTACAAAGACACAAAAAAATTTAGCTTTATAAAACAGGACATGGAATATTGTAAAAGGCAAATGTTTGCCGGGGTACTGAGATACAATAGAGAGCATACTCCAAAAACAGTGCTCAAGTCCAGCACCTCCAAGTGGACATGTTTAGTACCTGGATTGTGGTCATGGCACCACAGTTGCATACACATGTTCACACTCAACAAACTATATACATTAAATATGTGTAATGTTTTATAATCAACAAAGTTTTCAAAAAAATGCCAAAGTCGCACATTTTCTAAGGCTTTAGTTAAAAATGATTTGATATCTTTTGAGCACCTTCCCCACATCTCAGGTAAACAAGCTACACAGATTTTTATATAGATTATATCTTGATATTTACATTTAGCTTGCAAATTTCATTTTATATAATTATTACTGTACTACATATAACATATTTAACATACAGATTTCATATGCATATGAAAACTGTCATATATATGTGTGTCTATATGTGTGTGTGTACATATGTATATGTGTTTGTATATGTGTGTATGTGTGTGTGTGGACAGAGAGAGAGAGAGATAAGTGCCAAGAGATAAGCCAGCTAGCTGTAACCAACAGGACAAAGAAGTTGCTGTGGTGGAAATGAATCTTCATTCCACTTCCAGGATTTGTCAGGACAAAGGATTTAAGCATTTTCTGTGGGCAAGAGAAGGACCACACAAAAGAGAGAGCCACTATGGGACTGCCTTGAGACAGTTGTTACCTTTGAGAGGCTTGTAAGACTTTTGTATCCAGAAGAAAGGAGACAGCTGGAGGCAAGTGTGTGAATTAAGTGTATGAATGCGTCAAAGCAACCAAAATGAGGGAAATCAGTCATGAAGAGTCTTCAAATGAAATGCTCAAGAGCACCAGCCAGGAAGTGATAACAAAAGAAAGCTTAGGTATGATTAGGAAGGCAATATCTAACTCTAAGGGGGTATGTTAACAATGACACAACTCCCTCTGGTTTCTGCCCTGTTTTTTTTTTTTTTTTTTTTTTCATTTTCTATTCACAGAAATTCATTTTAGAAGAGTTGCCTGCAGTTGCTGCTCATGCTGACTCATCTCTTAGTCTCTCCTCCTGTTTGATCAGACATTCTTTGCCCTACTCCACCAACAGTGTACCAGTGGGAAGATCATCAATGTAGGTACTAATAAAGTTTACCAAGAGACTGGGTGGTGCCAAATCCAATGGCTACTTTTCTGTTATCTCTTATTTAAATTTGCACTGGCCTTTGACACAGGTATCTGCTTCTTTCTTCTCTTGGTTTCTGTGATCCTATACTCTTCTTAGTTCTCCTACTTTATTTGCTGATTTTTCTCAGACTTCTTTATCAATCTACCTCCTCTACTTGAACTATAAATAAGAATGTACCCAGAAGCTGGTCTTGGCCTTTTCCCCATTTGTCTACTCTTTAACCCTAGATAACATAGTCTAGTACTTTGGGTTTAAGTGTTGTGGAGCTGCCAATGACTACCAAATTGTATCTCCGTTCTCCTCTCTCACCCTTACCCTTTATTTCCTTCCTCCCTTCTTTATTCTTTTCATTCCTCTTTCTACAACTGCTGCCTTAGTACTTGTATAATACTGTGAGATACTGTGAGATAAACACAGGGGATTTAATTTGAATGAACAAGTATCTGACAAACAATAGGGAAGAGGAATGGCCTTTGTGGCAAGTAAATCAGCAGCAGCATCCGTAACGGATTTACTATCGCTACTCTATTAGTCACAAATAACAAAAAGCTCTCTGATTGACTTAAACATAGAAGACATTTGTTGGAAGTGTGGAGGGTACCTTACAGAACTTACAGGAAAGCCACAGGCTACATGTAAGAGCCAAGGAGAGAGAGCCATGACAATAGAACCACTACCAATGGCTGACAGTCACTTCTTCATCTCTAGTCATCCTCTTGCCGCTGGACTCCAGCACTCTGGATTCCTGCCACCACCACTGGCATCTCCACTCCACTTCAGGGGTCATAAAATATTCTTCATTAATCCTTTGCTTTGTTCCACTCTCTCAAGAATCAGACAGGATCATCCTACTGGTCATACACAGACCACATCGCAGGTCGAGAAACAAATTGCACCTCTTTTCAACTTCTGTATGTGGCAGAGGGGTTACTGGTTGTCTTTCTTTGGATTCCCCCAAGCAAGCATGAATGCCGATCATGCCAAAAGTCAAATACTCACTAGACGCAGTTCTAGAAGAGGGCATGGGGGAGGTGGAAGTGACTTTGGCTCCCTGGGCTTCCCATTCTTAGATCTGCCTTGAATCACTAAGTGAATTTATATAAATCATTCATCCTCTCCAGGCCATTCATTGTTCACATCTCCATAAAATGAGGCTGTTGTTTCCGAATGTTTTCTAGCCCTTTCCAGTGCTAAGATTCTCTAGGCAGCATCTTATAGCTAAAAAAAATATATCAGTAAACCAAGTCATACCCAAGTTTGCAACATTTTATCACTTATGACCCTTCTTGGCAAGCCCTTAGGGGGAACGTAGATCAGAATATCTTCACTAGGTGTTATAAAGGTAGAAGAATACAAACGAGAAATAGTAAAGGTCAGACATACATACACTGGTAAGGTGAACTGAAGTGAGACGCAGAGAGACAATATGCCAACACTGTGGCTGTGTTTATGCTACTGAATAAAAGGGAAAAAAATGCCAGGGAGCAAGATTTCCCTTTTAATAAACAGCTCAACAGAAATGTAGAAAACATCACAGTATAAAAAGCAGGATATGACAAGTGAACACAAAAATCAGCTAGAGGTAACAGGCTAAATACAATTCAGCTTTATGTTCCACAGCGATGTCTCCAGAGCCAGGAAGTTCTGCAAAGACTGCCAGAGACTATAAATGATACAGGACTCATCTTCTGTGACATTATCCTAGGAGGCCGTAGAGTAAAGCATCAGTAACACTGAGAGTTGAAATATCCAGTATGTATTGGAATAATAAGTGCTAGGTCTTTGATGGTCTAATAAATACACTAGGGAAAGTAATTAAGTTAAACCTGAAAGGCAGCAGAAGGAGATGATTTAAAATTGTATTTGTTGGTGGTACCTGAAAATGTAATCAATCATTTTGGCTGACAGACAAGTTAAGTAAATTTGAATTGCAACTTTAAATTTATTTGAGATCTTATTGATATTTCCCAATGTAATGAATGCTGATATCTAGAGGGAGAATCTTTCTTCTGACAGCAATTATTTAGGGTAGGGTCTTTAGAGGAATCAATGAATAGTAAGAGAAAACTGGTTAATGATGTACCAGGAGATAATCTTTTAGAGAAGCACCTACAACCTCTGTTTTCTCACAAAATATTTATTTGATTTATAACTTGACAAGATTGCTTTCTTTTATACATAAAGAGTGAAAAAATCTTATTAAATTCAGAGAGATAGGTATTTCAGACAGTGTTCATTTTTGTGGTCTCTATTTACCCTTACTATTTTTCTTTTCACCATTGTGTAATAGGTAATGCATTGCATGTTTTTACTCATTAATACTTGATATGATACTGAATTCTAGTAGTAAGAAAGAAAATTTTTTGATAAAATGATATTTTATGATTGGACTAATATAACTGAGATTTGGGGAAATATCCTACTATTTAAGAGAATAAAACGAGTAAAAATAAAGAGCTGAAAGCTTTCATGGCATGCCCTTCCTGCTGGGGGTCCAAAGAGAAACAGGACCACATGTGTCCTTCGATCATGACAGTGTAATGGAAAAGAGCTGTGTCCAAAATCCATGAGAAGTACTGTAGAGGGGATTTCCCTAAGAGAAGGTGCCTTGAGATTGACATGGGAGGGGATCCTCCCACAGTGGAAGTGGTTGACATGGTTTTCCTAGGAGGAGTTAAACCTCTAGGAGAATTTGACTTTAACATACCAGTGCAAAAAGGAATCAGTGCTTACCATTTCATAATTTGTATCAAATGGCCAATTACAGTTCTGGCTCCTGTCTACCTTTCCAGCCATATATCTTGACACTCTTTCCTTTATACTATACACTCCTATTATATACAGCCACTGACATTTCTCCTAAAACACTACAAGCTCTCACATCTCTGTACTTTGCTCATGCCAGTGTCTTACTCTTGAATACCTTCCCACTCCATGACTATGTGTCTCATGAGGCTATGAGCTTTCCCTGGATTAGGATTAGGCATATCATTAGCATACATAACAGCACACATATATGCACTATTGGTTTTAGTAAGTATTCATGGAATGAATAAAAGATGAAAAAGGAAATGTGGAATAGTGAATAAAGTCAGGTGCTTTGAAGGCACACTGCTGGATTTGGATTCCTATATCTTCCACTTATCATCTAGCCAATATTGAACAAATCATATAACCTCACTGTGATTCAAATATCAAATTTATGATAGGATTTCCATGATGTTTAAAAAGATGATGCATACTAACTGTAACTTTTAGGTATTCATATCTTAAAAAAAACTTTGTTGAACAGATGTTTATGGCAAAGGCAATAGTTATTCTCAAATGTTACATTTGCTTGTCTGAATTTCCTAGTACTTTTACCATTAAGAAGGGATATATGATACATTCTAACAATCAGCTATAACTAACTAGCTGAAGTTTGAGTCTCCATGTTTTCTGTTGCCCTGTCACAGAGATCAACAGGCGCAGGTCAAGATGGAAGAGCCATGAAACGCAAGCAGCCAGCATAAACTTTGTGTTTTCTAACAATTGAGATTTGGGGGTTATTGTTATTGCAGCATAAGCTAACCTAGCTTGACTAATTCAGGATTGGTCAAACTGCAGAAATAACTGTCCACTTGTCTTACCTTGATTGAAACAAAGGAGTCAGTGGATGCAGCGAGAGGAGCATCACCTACAATGGTTAGAGGAGTAAAAGGGTGGTTGTGAAGAGAATCTGTGGTAGGGATGCAGAAGAGGTGAGAGAGAGAACAATGTTGGTAATGCATGCCATCCTGAGTTGTTGGAACCACTAAGGAATTTTCTAAGCTTTTAAAAAGTCTTATAATCAACATGGTGTTACATTGTTTTATTTGGATTATGCTTTTGTTCCCTATCAATAAAATTAAAAACTTAAACATTTAGAAAAAAATAAGACTTGGTCATTTAATAATTAGATTACTTTAGTAAATTTAGTCAAATGAATGAATTTCTGTAACTTTTTTTGGAAATAGAGTTTTGTAGGTATAGGTAGGAGTGGGTCACAGACTTCTTTGAAAATCTGATAAAAAAATATGAACTTTTTTTCCCCAGGAAAAAATGAAGTTGCCCACATAAACATAGTTTCAAGGAAACCTGGACTCAGAATTATAGACTTTAGGTTGTGAGTTTCTCTATTAAATCCTGACTTGAACTATTCAGAAATCTCTTGAAAGATATTTACTAATTATTTTCATTTATCAATTTTGCAAAGTCAATAACAGTATAAATGCTATGGGGCATATAAAGGCATTATAAATACTTAAGTTAGTGTAATTCTTGAGAGCAACTAGTCAATATTCGTCAAACTGAAAAGTGGTCACTCTCTGAGCCATTAATTTATGGATAATGACTATCCTAATAGACACATTTGCAAAATTCCTGTAATAATATATATTAAAGGATCTTCATATATACCTTTGTTTGTAATCGCAAAAATACCTGCAAATAACTTCCATTGATAGAAGCCTGTAAATAAGCTATACTGCATTGATACAATATAATACTCTTCAGCAATTAAAAAGAGTGGATTTGATGTGTATGTGCTAACATGAGAAAATGACTTGTTTATTTAGATCAAGAAAAAACTGTGTGTATTAAATAGTTGTATGTAATTTTTTACTAGGTTGTGTATGTATATTTGCAAACAAGAAAACATTTAAATCATACAATTCACATAGGAAAAACTCAGGAAAGCGCAATTTTAATTCCAAAGTTCTAAATATACAAACACACATGCACACACATGCATACAAACACACACTTCTTATAGAGATATCACAAACTTCTTTCTTACAATTTTGGTTTATTGAGGGTAGAGCAAGCTTTGAAAGTGCAACTTATTTATCAAGAATCAGATGGGGAAACACTAAGTTTAATTAACATAGCATGTGAAATTCCCCTAATTGTTTCTAGATGTGTAACATGAGTCCTCTTACAACTTTAACTTCTCAAATACCAGCAAGCTATAATTGACAATGTTGGCAGCTTTATTAAGATACCTGTTACTGATGCTAAGAAAGTATACTTATTTCCAGCTGAGCCTGACAACACTTGATACATAGGCCATGTTGACAGTTGCACCAGCTGGATCATTTCTGGATCCTTACAGTAGACAAATCCATCAAAAAAGTCAACTAGTCAGTGTTTGTATCTACATAGTCACAGGCGTGACTGACATTTTTTCAGTGATGCTAGGATCATATCTCTCTGGTAGAGAATGTTGATATTTATAGTAGACTTAAAAGAAATTCCAGTCAAAATATCCTAAAACCCAGTAATACTTCTATGAAAAAAAAATCACTCAAATTATGAGAAAATCTACAATGAAATGCTATTTGTATTAAGATAAGTTTGTTTCAAAAGGTACTTCCTTTATTTGTTGCGTGTGTAATTGTGGTAATTGTGGTACTGACTGTTGCGTGTTGTTCTAAAATAATTCTGAGTAGCATTGAGGTTATTTGGACAGAGTTGAAGAGCACAGGCATGGAGCCCTCCACGCGGACCTGCAGTGTTCCCAGATGCACAGCAGTTGACAATAGATGGGAGGTCAGACGTGTGGTGAGATCCAAAGGCAAGGTTCACACTTACATATGAAGAGCAGGGAAGCTTCCTCTGTTGCTTTTCACATGATAGTCCCACCTTTGTAAAATTTCTCTTCATGGGTCCATTTGCTGGACTGATTTGAGTACAAATTGGGTTGAGAGGTAAAGACAGCAAAAAAAGGTACTTTATTTTACACATGAGTGATCTGTTGGACTGCTTAACCATGATTGAGTTGACAGCTTTCTGCATCAGTTGCCCAGAAAGTCTGAGAGGGAACTTGTGATAGTTAAGTTGCATGCTTTAGGATTTCCTTAATTACCGATTTTACCCCTCCCAGCCTAAGTTCTAACATTTCTTATTTAAGAATTTTCATTTCTACCATTTATCTTAAAAAGTAAAGAACTATGATGTAGGTTATTAATTTAGGTGAGAAATATCTCAGAGTTTTTGAGAATGTATTGCTTATTCAGAAAAAAAAATGTCCAATATTCTTACCAGGAAGAGTTAAGAAAAAAAAATAGAAATTAAAAAAAATACTATGCTGTTTAAAATACTGTAGATCCCTATGATATTTCTCTTCCAGGATAAAGTGGAAGCTCTTCAGGAAGTACACAGATAAACAAATCTGTGAACTTCAGATTGCTTATGGTGTGAGCAAAAATGTGCATTGTGGCTAAGCGAAAAGATAACTCTTTGTTCCTGCACCTGGAGATGCCTATTAATAGCAGTCACCTAGATGTTTAATACATAATTTTAAAATAGGAATACAAATTACTGAGTTAGATAGGTCTCCTGCAGAAATCAGCAGGTGATAAAAGAGAAAAGAGTTTTATTAAATACAAATTCTTAGTCCCTATCCAGTGGAGGGTAAAATTGACATGATTCAAGGATTAATTAAACCATTCCTGAAATTCTATTTTAGTTGCTAAATACAAAATAAAAAAATCAACCTAATCGTAGGCAAACACTCTAAGAAATACAATTATCTCATGCTAAGTCACCTCTCTCACTTAACATCCTGTTACTACTTAGCAACTGCCAAACATGTACTTTGAATGATGGGCTCTGCTCTAAACAAAGAATTGTGTTTTTCCTAAGACACTCAAAGTATATTAGATATACATACCTTGGAAAATTATGAAGTATTTGAATTCAATCTGTGTGTATACCCTAAGCTTTTGGATTGAATGAGACTATCAAGAGGATTCCAGAGCTTTTCCCAAGTTTTGTCAAGGTGTGAGTTCAGGCATTAGTGAGAGGTAATGACTCATACTACAGTATAAGCCTTTTGCATAGTCACTAGGGAATGAAACCTCACCTCAGGCTAAGTTAGGTGAGATTGCTCAGAATTCAAAAAAACATCCAAGGGTAGATATGATATTGATTCCATGAAATAATACAAATTGAGAGAATATGATATCAATAAGAACATAATTTTATGTAAAAGTGCTATACATTTGGAATTTAGATGCATCATCTCATTAATCCTCATAGCGCTCTTAAGACTTATATTATTATTGTTACTATTATTATTTCATCTACTTTATTATTAAGGAAATTGAGGTTTTACACAAGTTAAGAAAATTGCCTAAGATCACTTTGCATTTAAATGGCAGTGCCCAGACTTTTAGCAACTGTATTGTCCTGAGCTGTCCACTTGCTGAAAGGAACTTTCCAAAGACACAAGAGACATGAGAAATTTGACTGAAAAAGCCTGTAATAGGGTCTACTGTAGGGACACTAAGCTGTTGAGAACCATCAATAATAGAAGTTCCCTGGTGGGAGACATTGTTACTGGAAGACCTTAAAAAAAAGCATTACTCTTTACTCATAGATGATGTTAGTCACAAAGCTCCTTAACACTTGCTACCTGAACAAAGTGTGGTCTATGAACTAACATCATGTTTATTATAAATGTGGAATATCAGGCGCAGCCCAGTCCCATTGAATCTGTAATGTAACAGATCATGTTAACATGCATAAAATTACTAGATAATTCACATACAAATTAAAAGTTTCTGAAGCACTGCCAACATATCACCCAGAAGAATACAGTAGGGTGCCATGTTAGATGGAACGTTACAACTTTGTTTTCAACTTAACGATATGATGTGGGGTGGGAATTGCCTACATAGGTCTCCCAAATAGGGGGGTTATTCTTTACTGAAAGGTAATTGCAGTCATATGAAGATAGGACAGTCAAATATGTGACAAGGCAGTCATTGCTACTATCTCTGACAAGAATTTATTAGACCGTATGTGTGGGGTTAGCTGACAATCCATCGGGTTCTATTCTGTCTATAGAAAAGCTTCTCAAAGGCTGCTGATACTGTGCCATTTTAAGATAACTTAGATTCATCTCCAAGTAGCCAACCTAAAATGTAATAGATGAAAAATAATCTGTTCACTTGGGAATTGCAGGCTGAAATGTGAAAAGGATAATGCCATAATAACAAATGCAAACTGAAAGTTGATGGTCTCCAAGGGGCTAGAAAACTGAAAGTTAGAAAGTAAGAATCTATCATTGTCTTTTTAGCACCATTCAGAGGAAAAGGCCTCCTCACCAGTCACCAAAAATATTACTCCAATGGACAGCTACATCTATTTACAACAGACAGTGTCTCATCAAACCTCCACTGCTTGATAAACGGCTGCTTAAGGACACTCAACTTCTTATGTTCTGATTCCAAGTTCATTGGGCAAAGTTTTCTGCTTTGAATTCACTCCTTTAGGTCAATTTCCTAACTGGTAAGAAGATGTATTTACCAGATGGTGCCTATATCCAATCCTTGTCGTAAATTATTTAAATGTCTTTCCATTGCAAATCTCTTTACAAATTTGGGTGGCATTAACCTCTGTCAAGTTTACCTAAAACATTCAAAAATTTCTAAAGCGAAGTACTAGGCCTTGGATGAAGAGCAGCTATGATTGAATTCAACATTCTAAGAGGGCTGGTCTAAAATATTCTATCAACATTAATTTTTTAATCAATTAAACTATTTTAAATCTTTTTAATTTTTATTTCAAGAAAATATGAGAGAACAAACATTTTGGTTGCATTTTATATCTTTGCCTCTCCCTAGCAAGGGTTAGAGGTATGCCCTTCCCCTCCACAATGCTCACCACATCCCTCAGATGTGGGTCTACCCTCCCAACCCCCAAATTCCTGGTGAACACCACCACCATTTGAGCACCATAGTGTTAATCAGTCAGTACCAATTTGATGGCGAGTACATGTGGATCCCATTCTTCTGATCTTGCGTCACCTCACTTTGGATAATGGGCTTAAGCTCAATCCAGGATAATATAAACTGTGCTAGCTCACTATCATTTCTTAGAATTGAGTAATATTCCATTGTAAACATATACCAAATTTTAATAATCCACTCATGAATTGACGGGCACTTGGGTTGTTTCCATACTACTGCACTTGATCTGTGCAGTCTTTAGGAGAAAAAAAAAATGTATTGTGTGTGTGTGCTCAGAGAAAAACAAGGCCATCTCAATTTTCACCCTGCCCTTGGCAATGGTGAGGTAGGAACTGAGCGTTCTGAGTGTTGCGGAGGAAGCCACTACTCTATTGTTTCAATGGCACAGTAAAGAAGGTCTTGTGCTCTTGGCCTAGGAATGGGATAGATGTCCTTTTTGCTCCCATCCTACTTTGCCAGGGACTTATGCCTTTCCTGGGATCTGGGATTTTCAGTGTTAAATCTGGGAATGTCCAAGGCAAACCAGAATGAGTCGGTTATCCTACTTCCCTGTCATTTTTTAATCATTCTCTATTCTTTCCTTATATAATCCTCCAGCTTTCTCATTTCATCTTAGAATACCACCCATAACCCTTTCTAACTACAGTCAACTGCAACAATGCTGGTCAAACTATCTGTGGAAAAGGACTGATCTTTTTTTTTTTTTTGCCTAATCTGTTTTGAATCAATCAATATAATTAAAATAAATAATAGACAATGAAAAAATGGTTATAAAATATAAGTTTAATTTTTCATAATAGATTAAGTGATTAAGTCAATGTAAAATAATTCTATAAAGTATGTGAATGGTTACTCTCTATTTCTATACTTACCTCACTCTAATGAGTACCAAAAAATTGTGGGCCACGTTTCTGGGACTACAGGTGCACCTCACCTACCTGAATATTAAAAAAAAAAAATTATAGAGATAGGGTCTTGCTCTGTTGCCCAGGCTGGTCTCAAACTCCTGGGCTCCTCCTGCCTTGGCCTCCCAAAGTACTGGGGTTACAGGCATGAGCCATTAAGCCTGACTGTGTACTACATTTTGAGGAACACATAACCCCAGAATTTTCTTCCTCATCCTTTAAAGATTTTACTTCCTGATTCCTGTTATTTTCTCCCAAATTGCTCCTGTTATGATTCTTGGTGGTTTCAGTATCTAAGTAGGTGATTCTCTTAACAAGCTGTTCTCTCATATATTTAACCTGTAATAATCTCATTTGTCACTCTTTCTGAGACTCCCAAGTCTGTGGTCAGATTCTAAAATTTGTCATTATTAATATTTATAATTATCCTTTCCTCTGACCACCTCATCTTCCTTTTCCAGACTATTCTTTCTACTACCTTTATTGAAATAATCCCCTGACTGGGATCTGCAATCTATTTACCCTACCACCTTTAAAAATACTAATTAAATTTTATTTTTATTATGAAATACACCATACATAATATATAATCAATTTCTCAATTCTAAAATAAAACTGTTGGATTTTTATTGATTGAAATGAATCTATTAATCAGTTATGAGATACTGTGTCTTTACAGAGTTAAACTTTCTCTCTATGACATGCCATAGTCTCTACTTCAGTTTTATAAATCCCTGATATATTACATATTTAATTATTTATTTTTTTACTAGCTATTTTATCTACTAGAATGTAATCTCAAGGAAGGTAGGTATTTTTTTCCATGGTTGTATATGCAGCACCTAGAACTAAGTGCCTGTCACACAATAGGCTTTCAGTGATATTTGATCTTTACATTTATTCATCCATACATTCATTTTAACAAATTTATACACAAAAATTCTCAGATAAATGAAAAATAGAATGTGTTTTAAATATATTTCATATATTTGATTAACTGCTTAAACCAATAATTATAATGTAATATAAAATAATTTTATACCCAGGGCATTATGGGAACACTGAGAAAATGTGAATATTTGGTAAAACTTTGAGGAAGACACTATGCTTATTCTTTTTTTAAAAGTTTTAATTATTATGGTATATGCTAGTTGTACATCTTTACTGTACATATTTACTATACATATTTACATGTGATATTTTGATATAAGCATAGAAGGCATAATGATCAAATAAGGGTAATTGGGGTATCATCTTTTTATGTTAGGAATATACTAATTCCACTCTTTTAGTTATTTGTAAGTATACAATAAATTATTGTTAACTATAGTCTCCCTATTGTGCTACCACACACCAGATTTTATTCCTTCTGTCTAACTGCATTTTGTATTCATTAACCATTCCCTTTCTCCCTTCCTCTCCACTATCCTCTCTTCCCCAGCCTCTGGAAACCATCATTTACTCTCTGTCTCCAGGAATTCAATACAATTTTTAGCACCCACACATTAATGAGAACATGAGACATTTGTTTTTTGTGCCTGGCTTATTTCACCTAACATAATGTCTTCCAGTTCTATCCATGTTGTTGCAAATGACAAAATTTCATTCTGTTTATGATTGAATAATATTCCATTTTATATATGTAATACATTTTCTTTATTCATTCATCCACTGATGGACACTTGGGTTTATTCTGTATCTTGGAGACATCACATTACCTAACTTCAAATTATACTACAGAACTATTGTAACCAAAACAGCATGGATTGGCATAAAAAGAGACACATAGACCAATGTAACAAAATAAAGAATACAGAAATAATTCCACTCATATATAGTCAACTAATTTTTGATGAAGATACCAAGAACATACATTGGAGAAAGGATAGACTAATAAATGGTGCTGGGAAAACTGGATATATATATATATATATATATATATATATATATATATGAGGAAAAGTGAAACTAGACCCCTATTTCTTGCCATATATAAAATCATATTCAAAATGGATTAAAGGCTGAAAATATGAAACTACTGCAGGAAAACATTAGAGAAGAACTCTAGAACATTCTCTGGGCAAAGATTTCTTGAGTAAGACCTAAAAAGCACAGGTAACCAGAATAAAAATGGGCAAATGGGATCACATCAAGCTAAAAAGCTCCACACAGCACAGGAAACCATCAACAAAGTGAAGAGACAACCCACAGAATGGGAGAAAATATTTGCAAACTACCCATATGATAAGTGATTAATAACCAGAGTATATAAGAACCTCAAACAAATCAGTAGGGAAAAAAAACCCAACAAATAATATAATTAAAATTGGGCAAAAAATCTGAATAGATATTTCTCAAAAGAAAAAAAACAAATCACCAGCAGGTATATGAAAAATGTTCATCACTAATCATCAGAGAAATGCAAATTAAAGCCACAATGAGATATCATCTCAACCAGTTAAAATGGCTTTTATTCAAAATACAGGCAATAATGAATCCTGGCGAGGATGTAGAGAAGGTATAAAACTAGCACACTATTGGTGGGAATGTAAATTAGTACAGCCGCTATTGAGAAGACTATGGAAGTTTCTCAAGAAACTAAAAGTAGAACTACCATATGATCCAGCAATCCCACTGCTAGGTATATATTGAAGAGAAAGGAAATCGGTATATCAAAGAGACATCTGCACTCTCATGTTTATTACATATCTAGTCACAATAGCCAAGGTATGGAATCAACCCCTGTGTCCAGCAACGAATGAATACATATGCTTATTTGATGGTGGTAATTTGAGATATTCAAGTGAAGAGACAGAGATGATTGAAGGTGTATTCTAGGAAGAAATGGGAGGGTGAGAAGTTCAAAGTATAGAGAAAGAAACTTCAGGGAGCCTGGTTGGATATTTATGGAATATCACATATGAAATAGAAAAAATGAGGACTGAGAGGCACTTCAGTGGGTTTAAGAAACCTAGATTTTTTTTCCTTTATGTATGTTATAGGAAACCACTGAAGAATTTTAAGTACATAAATTGAATGTGCAGATTTCTGCTTTAGTAAAGGATGAAATTGAGCATGACATAGTCCAGGGAATATGTGATAGCAAGTTTGAATTTGGCATGGTCTATAGCATTAGAAAATAAAGAACAAATTTGAACCCTAGTGCTATTTAGGAGGCGTTTATGAGAGAACTGACAAACACATGGATTTGGGAGATAAGGGAAAAATATGGAGTTAATGAGGGTCATTAGCTAAAAATAATCATTGCTGTGACCTGGTCAAATTTAATGTTAACCAAAAACATATCTTTTCTATACAGAAAAAATGCCTTTTGTAATAAACAAAGCACAAAACACCTAGAAATAAACCTAACAAAATATTTTCAGGATATGTGAAATCATAATTTAAAATTTTATTGATACATCAAATAAAACTTTAACTAGAGAGTGATATCTTGTACTTGTATGGAAATAGTCATATCAATTAATGATAAGTTCAAACAAATCCCACATGTTTAAATAAAAATACCATCACAATTTTCCATCTCCCCCACTCCTTAATTTAGATCTTGGAAAAAAAATTCTGTGTATATATAAATGTGGAAAAATAAGAATAAAAAGACATAGAAAAAATTTTTAATGATAGAGAATTACTTCTAAGTATATACTCAGCTGTACTAATTAAAACTATGTAATAATGGCTTGGGAATTGACAAATCAATGGAACAGAACAGAGTACAAAAATAATCATTTATATGGACTATCTAGTACATGATAGTATAGATTTTCAAAAATCCCCAATGAAAAAACAGATTACTCAATAAACTTGATTAGGATAGCTAGCGATGTTTTGAGGGAAAAAAAGCTTGACTCATGTTTCTTAACAAAATAAATTCTAAATGGTACAACTATTATAAATGATTCACTGTCGATAAAATTTAAAAAATACTAAACTCTAAAAAATGTTTGCATATGGCATAGATATAGCTTTGATAATATATAAAAAATAACTTATTGATAAAGCAAGGAAAAACTACATTAAATGGGCAAAGGACTGGGAAAGCAGGTTTCTCTCTGTCCCTGTCTCTCTCTCTCTATCCTCCTCATACATATTACACATAACATATAAATGACTAATAATATGCACAAAAAGCTCACTTCACTAATTAAATGTCAATTAAAACAAAATTTGACCGATATTTCACCCACTAGACTGGTGAATATTGAAAACATTTATAAAATCCCGTGTTATTTAAAATGCAGGAAAACCAATATTGTCATCTCCATTTGCTGGAAATGCACACAGGCTTTATATCAATGTTTATGGGTAAACTTTGCAAACTTTCAAAATATAAAATATATATTTCATTTGGAATTTAGTTTACAATAAGATTTACTGAACAAGTGTTCATTAAATGTATAAGAATCTTCATTGTAACAGGAGTGATATTGCGATGGATACATAAATTAGGCTACATACTTACAATGCAGTACTATGGAGCCATTAATAAAGAGTAAGTTATAACTATGAGTTTTTCATGGGAAGATATGTATAGTTATATTTTGAATTGAAAGTAACAAGTTGTATATCAGTATATATAGTTTGACTACGTTAAAAATAGCATATGCACATGCTTTTATATTTGCACATGCATGCAAAGAAGTGCTGGAAAAATACACTCCAAACTACCAACAATAGCAACAGCTGAGATGAGGAATTAAGACAGTAGTGGGTAGAAGAAGGAGTGTTTCATTTATTTTTATTTTATTTTGAACACTTTAATATCTTTCTGAATTTTTTCTATTATGGCCATATATTACCTTTTAATGAAGACTACTTAATATATAGTGGTGAATTAAATGCTATAATTCCTTTTAGTGCTAACTGGATTTCCTAGCAATATAAAATTTGGAATAAAATTAGACACATTTCCTCTCCAATAAAGCATGTATTTCAGCAGGCAGTTGAGCAGACCTGTTTTGGAGGCATAAAGAGGAACCAGTAAAACAACTGTTAATACAACCAACATATATTACTGCATGAGCAACCTCTCCATATGACTTGACCTGCAAACTCAATGACTCTGTTAACTTTGTCAGCAGTATATTTATTCTGGAGATGGAGATATGTGATTATCATAACCCTATGTTAAAGATACTTAACAAAATCTTCTGATATTCTTGCTCTGGTTTCTTGCTCCTCAGGAAAACTTCCTAAATTGGCTCCCCAAGAACTTCTGCTCATATTGTAAACTAGTAAATTGATATGCCTGTTTATACTTCAGGCTTTGTAAACTAGATTAATGTGAGTCTCATATTCAGCAACTGACTCACTCTGGGAATGCTGATGAAATCAAACTTCTGAGCCAACCAACGCTACATCTTAGGAAACCAACCCTACATCTTAGACTTTTATGTCATCTCCAAGGTAAATACTACTTTTAGAGAACTTCATTCAAATTAAACAGCCTTTTGCTGAAAACAGTCCTTCTAATTAAACTGCCACATTTTTATCAAATTATAATTATTGTTCAAAGCTTTATCTAATGCTTACCTCCTACATAAAATCTTCTATCATCATAACAGGTGACCTGTCTCTTCTTAATTTTTATAGAAATTTTTTCCTTGTATTCTTTGAATATTTCTCTCACATTGTATTTTTGTTCATTTATATGGATCATATCTCATACAGAATTAACCTTACTGATATCTTTTTCTATAATCAACATTATCTCTCATAATCCTTTACATACTGTGGTTAAATTTTAATATATATTGTTGATTTAAGCTTTCTCGATTACCCTCTCCTTCTGTAGCCACTTTTCTGAACTTATTTTCCATACTAGCATTTAAACATATACCTTATTATGTCTTTAATTTTTATTTTATATTGTTAACTTTCACAAGTGACTATTTTTTGTTTATATACTCATTGGTGGTGAAAAAAATTTACTAGTACATATGAAATAATTGCTTACTGAATGAACTGAAACACATTTTATGTCTTTTGAAAACTGTAATGATTAGTGCCATACTTTTAATAAAGTAGACCCTCTTTATGTGAGTGTTAAATAAAAAGACACTTACATGAAGTTATAGGAGCTTCTAATATAACTTCTATGAATTAAAGTGATCAAGAAATCTTTTCAGATAATAATTCGTAGATCTGCTTTGAAAAGGAACAGAAAAGGCCAATCCTCATTTGGGGATTGGGTTCACTTAGTGATAAGCAAAGAGGCATTCACTCATCAGCTGTGCAATAACTCTTTTATTTATCTCTTCCCCATCTGCTTCCAGGGTGAGGGAAAATATCCTGTGAGTTGAAACATCCATTTTACATATTTGAAAGGGTGCATTAGCTTTTGTTAATTATTTTAATTACTGTGGCCCAAAACAACCTAGTTTTGCCTGAAATGTTAGTCAGGCCTTGGAATAGAGCAGGGAATGACTTATGGAAACAATGCCCCCTATCTGTCTAGTGTTCTGTATTGGTATTTGGTCACCCTGCTTTAAAGAGTTTGATAATCTTTGTCCATGTATTAAGCAAGTTATAAAAGTATAAATGTGATGTATTGAACTTGCATAAAGAAAACATTTCTATGGTAAGTATAAACCAATTACTTCTAAAATTCCACTCAGGCAATTAGTTCTCATATTCATTGTCACTTACCTTGAGGATATCATTTATCAGAGAGTATTATTAATAATTACTGCATCTAAAAAGGTTACAATTTTCTGTTTATACTTGTATCTATGCTCTTTGCATTTCCATCTCTCCTTTAGGTTAAAACAATTAACTAATTTCTCAAGAAAGATTCCTCTATTTTGCAAGCTCAAAGACTGAGTACTGTCCTATCTTGTCTGAGACATTTCTCTCACTATTTTTTTTTTTTTTTCAGAAATAGTGGCCAAACTCTGAACATTCTTTCCTGCTGTTGCTATAACAACTTGTCCTTTGGAATGTCAACATGCCAAGGAATTGAGAAACAACTGGCTGTTTTCTCTTCCTTATAGAGGAGGGTTAAATGAATGAATCAAACAGTATGTGAGGTACCAATGCATATGGGTTATAGTGGTCTCACTCTTGGCCCCCAACTGGCAGTCTGCTACTGGGGCTTTGTGGAAGACTGGAGTGGAAGAAAAGAGGAGGTGGATGGGAAGGGAGAAATGAAGACTTCGGGAAATAGATAATAGGTTCTAAATTAATATATACCTTTCGAAATGGAATTAATGTCTCCCCCCAAAAAAACAAACACATTTTCACTCCCCTTTCTCTTTTGTCTCTGCATAGATATTAGAGTGATGAATTGGATGAACTGTATTTAGGGAAGTGTGGAGGAGTGGGCAACAGTGAATAGAAATCTAACAGAAGCCGCCAGTGACTTTTTGGCTTTGGATTAAGTGGCTAATATGAAAGCCACAGTTATTAAAAGAATAAAGAATTTCATTCAAAATTTGAGTTTGTCAAATACTTTTTTTAGGCTGAATAAGAAAGATTTTACTTACTAAAAAGTTACAGTACAAGTTATTATAAAAGAAGCTGGAAAGTTGAGAATCGCATCCAGTTCTAGCCTAAAAGTAGGTGTGTGCACTGCAGAAGGGAATCACATTTAGCAATGTGCCATTTCTATCTTAAATATTTACTAACATACATGAGTCTGATTTGAACATTGCTGGCATCCAGGATGTATCTTTTTAAGAAGAAATTTCTTCCACATAAACTTGCGTAACATGGCTGTGTGCATAAACCATGTGTTGGGCCTCCACTGAAAATGCTTATTTTACCCTCTTGATCCTCTCAAATGCTCTATAAATTTTACTCTTCACCTATCTCACCATGAACAGAATTGACCCTGACATAAATGTCTGGTTTTGTCACCTTGGACCAGAAGTGGCAGTGGTCTCAGACTTGCACCCTGTATGCTGGATCCATTGTACCTAAGGGGAGTGTGAACCAGTGACATTTGGCACAAAGAACTCAAATGCATCCATTTACTCTCCAGATATATCTGCGTAAGTACTGATAGATAGCGTGAGTTAATGATCCCAATCCTGTAAAATGTGTGAAAGACTGACTACCTGTAATGTAATACCTAAAACTCAAAATGGGTTCCTTAAGTTGTAACAGATGATTTGATACGGCCTATTCAGTAAAGGAATGAAACAGGCCAGTGGCTTGGCTTCATCAAAATGTCAGAATAGAAACTTGGAATCCTTTTAAACTTCTCCCTCTTCCACCTCTTACTTTCAATCTATCTCCATGTCCTGTAAATTTTACTTATCAAATATGTCTCCGATCTATTCATGCTTCTCCAGTCATACCACTAGACATTTATTTCAAATCCTCAAAATTTCTTATGTGATTTGCCATATTTTTCTACCAGATTATTTTATTATCTGTATTTGTTTACTATAAGTCTTTGATGTTTCTCAGTAATCTCTGTGACCGGAGAGAGAAAGAAAAGAGAAGGAAGAGAGAAAAATGAATGATTGTTTTCTTTGTTACACCTCCATCATGTGTTATGTTACCCACATGTTGTAGATGAGCAAAGCATATGTTTTCAATACACTTATAAATGAATGAATAAGGGGTTGCATGCATGATTGGAAAGATGCATTCAGGTTTACTATCATGCAGGATGTTGCCATAGTGATTTTTATAAATGTAAAACTGACCTAGTTGCTTTAAACTTTAAAGATTTTACTCCATGGACTTAAATGTGAGGCCTACTTGATATGGAATCTATGAATATTTTTTATGTCAGCTTTCAACATTATTCTACATACCTATAGTGGTTGAGTTCACTCTCAACCATTTGTTTTTGCCCTTCTCTGAAAACACTATTTAGTTTCTCATCTTCATGTCTTTATATGTAATATTATATTTTCCCAAATACACATATAGCACTTCTTCAAACACTCACTTCAACTTCATGAAGGAAGTAGAGCACACTGCTTACCTTTGCCACAGGGCTAGAGTCTATTGTGATTTTTGGTTCAGTATTGTCCTCCTACTTTAGAAGGTGAGTACTTCCAATGTAAGGACAGAGATGCTGTGTGTTGAGTTCCTTGCACTTAGTAGACTTGTGACATGTAGTTATTGGGAAAAAAATGTTTCGGGTATATATTTACAGGTCATCTTTCACACATTTGAAACATTTGACAAGACATATAACACAAAATGTGCATTAGTGCATTCAGACACTTGCATGAGGTTGAATTTAGAGTAGATATTCATCATTAATTGAAAGTCTTCTTCTCTTCTTTTTTTCCTGGAATATAGTTATTTAAATTTTAGGTTTCTTATTTTTATTTTTAAATATTTATTATTATTTATTTGTATAAATTATGGGTTATAAGTATAATTTTGTTACATGGATAGATTGTGTAGTGGCAAAGTTTCTTATCTATCTCCTCCAATTCCCCACCCTTCCAAGGCTCCATTGTCTGCCATTCTATGCTCTATGTCCATGTGTACACATTATTTAGCTCCCACTTATAAGTAAGAACATGTGGTATTTGTCTGTCTGTGTCTGAGTTGTTTCACTTTAGAAAACCCTAAAGACTCCACAAAAAACTCTTATATTTCATAAATAAATTCAGTAAAGTTTCAGTATACAAAATCAACTTACGAAACTTGGTAGACTTTCTACACACCAATAATGATCTTGCTGATAAACAAATCAAGAAGGCAATCTCAATCACAATAGCTATAAAAAATAAAATATCTAGGTATATATTTAACCAAGGAGGTGAAAGAGCTTTACAAGCAAAAATAGAAAATACTCATGAAAGAAATTAGAGATGACACAAATGAATACAAATAAATCCCATGCTTATGGGTCAGAAGAATTAATATCATTAAAATGGTCATACTGGCCAAAGCAATCTACAGAGTCAATGCAATCCCTATCAAAATACCAACATTACTTTATTAAACCATCCTAAAATTCATACTGAACTAAAAAAGAGTCCAAATAATCAAAGCAATCTTAAACAAAAAGAACAAAGCTCGATGCATCACATTATTTGACTTCAAATTATACTACAAGGTCATAGTAACCCAAACAGCATGGTACTGGAATAAAAATATACACATAGATTAATGAAACAGAGTAGAGAATCCAGAAACAAAGCCACATATCTATAACCAACTAAACTTGGACAACATTGACAAGGACATACATTGGGGAAAGGGCACCCTTGGCAATAAGTAGTGCTGGGAAAATTGGAATGCGATCTGCAGAAGAATGAAACTGAACCCCTGTCTCTCTCTGCATACAAAAATCAACTCAAAGTGGAATAAAGACTTAAATGTAAGACCTCAAATATAATATTTGTAAAAATCCAAAGGAAAACTCTTCTGGATGTTGGTCTAAGCAAAGAATTCATGACTAAGACATTATCAAAAGCACAAGTAACAAAAATAAAAATAGACAAATGGGACTTGATTAAACTAAAAAGTTTCTGCACAAAATAAGAAATTATCAACAGAGTAACCAGACAATCTAGAGAATGGGATAAAATATTCATAAACTATATAACAACAAGATAAGAAACCTAAACAACTCAACAAAAACAACAAAAATAATCTCACTAAAAAGTGGGGAAAGGACATGAATAGACATTTTTACAAAAACAGAAAATAGTCAACAAACATATGAAAAAATGTTTAACATTACTATTCAACAGAGAAATTCAATTTAAAACCACAGTGATTTAACATCTTATACTAGTCAGAATAGGTATTATTAAAAAGATAAAAAAAAAATAACAAATGTTGATGAAGATGCAGAGAAAAAGAAACATTTACACACTTTTTGGTGGGAATATAAATTAATACAACCTCTATGGAAAGTTATATGGAGATTTCTGAAAGAACTAAAAATTGAACTATCATTTGATCAAGCAATCCTATTACTGGATATCTATCCAACGGAAAAGAAATCACCATATCAGAAAGATATCTACATTTGTATGTTTTTTTTTTGTAGCATTATTTACAATAGAAAAGATAGGGAATCAACCTAAGTGTCCATTAATGGATAAATGAATAAAGAAAATGTAGTATATATACACAATGGAATATTATTCAGCCATTAAAAAGAATGAAATCATGCCTTTTGCTGCAAATTATATTAATAGTTTTAAGTAAGGAAGCCAACAGTTGCAGAAATTGAGAATTAATAATTCCACCTTGATTGTTTTTTGATAAATAAAAATGAAAAGTATTTCCAACCAAAGTTTGAGATAACCTGCCACATATGTTTTTTTCAGAAAGTACTACTTATTGCACTCACATATATTTTAATTTACATGTCTTACTCAAAAAAGTACTACTGACAATTATAGATTCATATTTAAACTATAAATTAATAATCTGGCTCTAGAAGGTTTGTTTTCATCAAGCCAAATATAATTGAGAAAAATAACAAACACTTCTATATTCATAATGCTATTTAAATAATAAAACATTGAAATTATAGTAGAATCTCACTGTTTAACTCTCTACAGTCACATCAGAGCTCACTATACCTGTGTGGCAACCACTATTTTAAACCTCTATAGTCTCCATGCTAGTAAGAAAGTGAAATCTGGTGAGTCTTAACACCAGCTAAATGCTTTGCCTGGAAATAAATCATGTTACTTCCATTAACAACTTCCATTTACACAAAGGGCATGAGAATATGCAAACCTACTATGTGTTTAGCTGGTATAAGAACCAGAAATATTGGTGAACAGCAATAATGACTGTTTTGTTCTGATGTTGCTGTTTATCTTGCTCAATCATACATGCCTGCATAGTTATTCTTCCACATATATTGTATGGGTCATAGCTTTTTTTTTTTTTCTTATCTGATGGAAGGTTTAATCATAAAACTAATATTTTTTTTTTAATTATTTTTTTTATTTTGGTATATTATGGGGGTACAGATTTTAAGGTTTCAATAAATGCCCATTTCCCCCCCTCCCCCCAAAAGTCTGAGTCTCCATCATGACCATCCCCCAGATGGTGCACATCTCACTCACTATGTATGTATATACCCGCCCCCCTCCCCCCTCCCACCTGCCCAATACCCTATTACTGTAGCACCTATGTGTCCACTTAGGTGGTACTCAGTTAATACCAGTTTGCTGGAGAATATATCTGGTGCTTGTTTTTCCATTCTTGGGATACTTCATTTAGTAGTATGGGTTCCAGCTCTAACCAGGAAAATATAAGGTGTGCTATATCACCATTGTTTCTTAGAGCTGAATAGTACTCCATGGTGTACATATACCACATTTTATTAATCCATTCTTGGATTGATGGGCATTTGGGCTGTTTCCACAGCCTTGCAATTATGAATTGTGCTGCTATAAACATTCGAGTGCAGGTGTCTTTTTTGTAGAGTGTCACTGGATCATTTGGGTAGATGCCCAGCAATGGGATTGCTGGATCAAACGGTAGATTCACTTGTATCGCTTTAAGGTATCTCCATATTGCTTTCCACAGAGGTTGAACTAGTTTGCAGTCCCACCAGCAGTGTAGGAGTGTTCCTCTCTCTCCGCAATCAAGCCAGCATTTATTGTTTGGAGATTTTTTGATGAAGGCCATTCTCACTGGGGTTAAGTGATATCTCATTGTGGTTTTGATTTGCATTTCCCTGATGATTAGAGATGTTGAGCATTTCTTCATATGTTTGTTGGCCATTCTTCTGTCTTCTTTAGAAAAATTTCTGTTCAAGTCCTTTGCCCACTTTTTAATGGGGTTATTTGATTTTTTCTTCCTAATTTTCGTGAGTTCTAAGTATATTCTAGTTATCAGTCCCTTATCGGATGCATAGGATGCAAAAATTTTCTCCCATTCTGTAGGTTGTCTGTTTACTTTCATGACTATTTCTTTGGCTGTGCAGAAGCTTTGTAGTTTGATCATGTCCCATTTATTTATTTTTGTTGCTGCTGTGATTGCCTTTGGGGACTTCTTCATAAACTCTTTGCCCAGGCCGATGTCTAGGAGAGTGTTTCCAACTTTTTCCTCTAGAGTTCTAATAGTTTCATATCTTAGGTTTAAGTCTGTTATCCAGCGTGAGTTGGTTTTTGTGAGAGGTGAAAGGTGTGGGTCCTGTTTTAGCCTTCTACAGGTGGCTATCCAGTTTTCCCAGCACCATTTATTGAAGAGGGATTCTTTTCCCCAGCGTATGTTTTTGTCTGCTTTGTCAAAGATGAGATGGCTATATGAGGATGGTTTTATATCAGGATTCTCACATCTGTTCCACTGGTCAATATTCCTGTTTTTGTGCCAATACCATATTGTTTTAATTACTACAGCTTTGTAGTATAGTTTGATATCTGGCATATTAATGCCTCCCATTTTGTTTTTGTTGCCTAGAATTGCTCTTGATATTCGGGGTCTTCTTTGGTTCCATACGAAGCGTAAAATTATTTTTTCTATATCTGTGAAGAATGCTGATGGGATTTTAATAGGTATTGCATTGAATCTGTAGATCAGTTTGGGTAGTATAGACATTTTGATGATATTGAGTCTGCCGATCCACGAGCATGGTATGGATTTCCATCTGTTTACATCCTCTGCTATTTCCTTCCTCAGTGTTTCATAGTTCTCCCTGTAGAGGTCTTTTACCTCTTTGGTTAAATATATTCCTAGGTACTTTAATTTCTTTGTTGCTATTGTGAAGGGAATTGAGTCTTTGATTTGGTTCTCAATTAGATTGTTGTTGGCGTATATGAATGCCTCTGATTTCTGTGTATTGATTTTGTATCCTGAGACTTTACTAAATTCATTGATCAGTTCCAGGAGTTTCTTGGTTGAATCCTTGGGGTTTTCTAGATACAATATCATATCGTCAGCAAACAGTGAAAGTTTGATCTCTTCTGCCCCTATTTGGATACCTTTGATTCCATTTTCCTGTCTGATTGCTGTAGCCAAGACTTCCAGCACTATGTTGAACAGAAGTGGAGATAGTGGGCAGCCTTGTCTGGTTCCAGTTCTAAGTGGGAATGATTTCAATCTTTCCCCATTCAGTATGATGTTGGCTATGGGTCTGTCATATATGGCTTGTATCATTTTTAGGTATGTCCCTTCTATGCCTATTTTCTTAAGTGTTCGTATCATGAAAGGGTGTTGAATTTTGTCAAAAGCTTTTTCTGCATCTATTGAAAGGATCATGTGGTCTTTGTTTTTGCTTCTGTTTATGTGGTGAATTGCATTTATAGATTTACGTATGTTGAACCATCCCTGCATCCCTGGGATGAAGCCCACTTGGTCGTGGTGGATTATTTTTTTGATAAGTGTCTGGATTCGGTTAGCTAAGATTTTGTTGAAAATTTTTGCATCTATATTCATTAGGGATATTGGTCTGTAGTTTTCTTTTTTTGTTGCATCCTTTCCTGGTTTTGGTATCAGAGTAATATTCACTTCATAAAAGGTGTCGGGGAGGTTTCCATTCTTCTCGATGTTGTGGAATAGTTTCTGCAAGATAGGTACTAGTTCTTCTTTGTAAGTATGGTAAAATTCAGGTGTGAAGCCATCTGGACCGGGACTTTTCTTTTTAGGGAGATTTTTAATTGCTGTTTCTATTTCAGCTGTTGAGATTGGTCTGTTCAGGGAATCTATTTCTTCCTGGTTGAGCCTAGGGAGGCTGTGTGTTTCTAGAAATTTGTCCATTTCCTCCACATTTTCCAGTTTGTGTGCATAAAGATTTTTGTAGTATTCATAAATTGTATCTTGTATCTCTTTGGGATCAGTTGTGATATCTCCTTTTTTATTCCTGATGGAGCTTATTAGAGATTTCTCTTTTCTGCTTTTCGTTAGCTTAGCCAACGGCGTGTCAATCTTGTTTATTTTTTCAAAGAACCAACTTTTTGTTTTATTAATCTCCTGAATAGCTTTCCTGTTTTCAATTTCGTTTAGTTCTGATTTGATCTTGTTGATTTCACTTCTTCTGCTGGGTTTGGGGTTGGTCTGTTCTTCTTTTTCCAGCTCTTTGAGTCGTTTCATTAGATTGTCTATTTGTGATCTTCTTGCCTTTTGGTTATAGGCATTTATGGAGATAAACTTTCCTCTCAGAACTGCTTTAGCTGTGTCCCAGAGGAGTTGATAACTTGTCTCTCCATTGTCGTTTTCTTCATAGAAGTTTTTTATTTCCGTCTTGATTTCTTCATTTACGAAGTAATCATTTAGTAGGAGGTTGTTTAATTTCCACGTTTTTGTGTAGAAATGTGAGTTTCTATTAGGGTTGATTTCTAGTTTTATTCCACTATGATCTGAGAAGGTACATGGTATGATTTCTATTTTTTTAAATTTCTTGAGATTTTCTTTGTGTCCTAGGATATGGTCAATCTTAGAGAATGTCCCGTGAGCTGATGAGAAGAACATATATTCAGTGGATTTTGGGTAGAATGTTCTGTAGATGTCTGTCAGACCCAATTGTTCTAGAGTTTTATTTAAGTCCATTATTTCTTTATTAATTTTCTGTTTGGAGGATCTGTCTCGTGCCGTCAGTGGGGTGTTGAAATCCCCGGCGATTATGGAGTTGCTATTAATCCATTTGCTTAGCTCCAGTAAGGTTTGCTTTATGAATCTGGGTGCACCTAAGTTGGGTGCATATATATTTAAAATTGTTATCTCTTCTTGTTGGACTGTGCCCTTCACCATTATATAATGACCCTCTTTGTCTTTTACTACTTTTGTTGGTTTAAAAACTAAATCGTCTGAAATTAGAACTGCCACACCAGCCTTCTTTTGGCTTCTATTTGCTTGGAATATTGATCTCCACCCTTTTATTTTTAGTCTATGTGCATCCTTGCAGGTTAAGTGTGTTTCCTGAAGACAGCATATACTTGGCCTGTATTTTCTTATCCATTCAGCCAGCCTATGTCTCTTGAGTGGAGAGTTTAAGCCATTCACATTTATTGAGAGAACTGATAGGTAAGGTAGATTACTGATCATTCTGTTGGGTTGGATGTTGTTGCTATGATTTCTGTCTTGAGCCATTGTAATATCTGGCATTTAATATCTTTGGGTTTTGGTTGTTTTTATATCCATGGATTATTATTATGATGTTCCGTGCATAACGCTGTTTTAAGTACTTCTTGTAGGGCTGGTCTTGTCTTGGTGAATTCTCTGAGCCTTTGCTTGTCTGAGAATGTTTTTATTTCTCCTTCATATATGAAGCTTAGTTTTGCAGGGAATAATATTCTAGGCTGGGCATTGTTTTGTTTCAAAAGAGTGAGAATGGGGCCCCAGTCTCTCCTTGCTTGTAAAGTCTCATTAGAGAAGTCTGATGTTATTCGAATTGGCTTTCCCTTGTATGTCACTTGCTTCTTTTGTCTTACAGCTCTTAGAAGGGCCTCTTTAGTTGATACTTTGGTCAGTCTGATCACTGCATGACGTGACGTCTTCCTGTTTGCATTGAATCTCCCAGGGGTCCTCTGGGCTTCTTGAACTTGTATATCAAGATTTTGAGCAAGGCCTGGGAAATTTTCCTCTATTATATCTTCAAAAAGCTTGTCCAGCCCTTGAGTGTTGTCTTCCTCCCCTTCGGCTAAACCTATGACCCTCAAATTAGGTTTTTTCACATAATCCCACAGCTCTTGTAGACTTTGCTCTTTTCTCTTGTTTCTCTGCTCTATTTCTGTGACTGATTTATTTAATTGGAGGGTGTTATCTTCAAGCTCTGAGATTCTTTCTTCTGCTTCATCTACCCTGTTCTTGAGACTTTCCACTGTATTTTGTAGTTCCTTGAATTGATTCTTCATTTCCAGGAGTTCGGTTACACTTTTCTTCAATGTGTCTATTTCTTTTCTCATATCCTGGAGACTTTTTGTGGTTTCTTGGTGTTGGTTGTTGAGTTGTTGTTGCAGCTGGGTGAGTGTTCTTATGTTCCACATACGAAATTCCTCTTCTGTCATATTGGTTGCCTGATTTTGGTCGGTGTCCGTTTCTAGGGGGCTGGTGCTCCTCTTTGGGGGTGTGTTTTCCGTTTGGTTCTTCATATTTCCTGAGTTCTTTCGCTGATTTCTTCCCATGTCGATCAGTTGTTGTTTCTTTCCTTAGGTTATTGTTTGGGTATTCACACACCTTGTTTAGTTTCTGAGGCGTTAGGTGGTGCCTGTGGGTGAAATTGGACCACTCCCTGTATATTGAGTCAGTGGGTGCCGTGGAAAGGCTGTGCAAGATGCCGTCCCTGTCAGTAGGTGGCGTTTGCTTGGAGGAACAGGCTATGGTGTTGATTTTGAGTCCTGTTATCAGCTCTCGTTCTGGGCGGAGCTGGGTTGGGTAAGCCTGCCCTCAGGCCGTTAGCAGGGGTCAAAGTTCTGTTCTCTGCTGTCAGGGCGGGGCTGGAATGGTCCCGCTCAGCCAGAAAGTCTGGGTGTGGGGGTGGGGCTGTCTGAGACCCGCAGTCTGCAGCAGGCCTAGCTTCTTTCCACCCTTCCCAACTCCGCAGCTACTCCTGGGCCTCTGCCAGCAGGCCAGACCACAAGCCACCAGGCCTCCCCGGACTGTGATGCCGGCGGGGAGGTTCCCTGCACAGGAACGCCACCTGGGTTGGGCGCACGGCCTCCTCCTGGGAGGAGGGTTGCCCTCTAGGACGCCGATCCGCCCCTGGAGGCACACAGCCCTCAGTAGGCTGTTCACGTATAATCCTTCTGTGCCCCGGGCAATGCTAGCCCTCGGTGCAGGGGATCTGGTCTGCAGGTCCGACCTCTGGGTCCCAGAGTTCAAACTGTATTCCCACCAGGGAGAGGATTTCCGGTCCTAATTCACCCACAGGGAGCCCAAGCTGGGTCTATGTCTCTCAGCCTCTGAGTCGGCACCGTTTTCCTGGGAACACGGTGCCAGCAGCACCTGGGAGGGCGGGCGGGGTCCCAAACGGGAAGGTCCCGTTCCCTGGAGGTGCCTCCGGCTGGTGGCTGTATTGTCTCTCTGGGCAGCCGCGGGTAGGGTCGGCGGAGGGGAGGAGGAGGCAATATGGCGCCTGCCGCGCGGCTCTCCGTGCACACGGAGGTGCCCGGAGGAAGTTGGGAACCTGGTGCCACGTCTGCTACAGGCTCACCGTTGGTAGGCGGCGGCAGTCTCTGGGCTGATGTCCGCAGGTCTCTCCACCCGCTGGGGAGCCCACCAGCAGTCCCGAATGCAGGGGAGGGGAAAAAGCAGATCCACCTACCCTTGCCGCTGGTCTCCGGGCTGCTCCGGTGGTCTCAGCCTCCAGTTCTCCTCCGCAGCCTCCTCCCGAGGAGTCTCCCGGGGTCTCAGGTACCCCTCCTTCCGGCCCTTGTCCGCTGTATGCTCGTCTTCTTGCTTCTTTCCTCTAGTTTCTGCTAGAATTGGTCTTTTCTGCAGAGACCCTCTGTCTGGCGGTGTTATTCGTCCGCCATCTTGCTCCGCTCCCCCTAGCTCATCAGGTCATAGCTTTTTAAACTTTACATAAATTGTATTTTACTATATTATTATTCTACCCCCATTTTGTTTTACTTTTTAGTCACTTTTACCTTTGTAGCATTATCTAAAATGTTATGTTGCTCAGATTTTTTCATTTTCATTGAAATAGGCCACAGGGTATTTTCGTCCATTTTTCTGTTCAGAGGTATTTGGGATATTTTCCTTTTTTGATTATTACAAAAACATATATATATTTTTGCATCTAACTGTATAAACTTGTGTAAAATGTTCTCCTGAATATATAATTTATAATAGTATTTTGGGATAATAACACATGCACTATTCACTATTACTAATTAAGACCAAATTATGCTTTAACCTACTTGGAGCTAATTTTTACATACTTTATGAAATGGGGATTAAATTTTAAAAGTTTATAAGCTACCATTCCTCTAGAAGCATTTATTTAATAGTTTGTTCTTTTCCCATTAATGCAATGTCACCTTTATTACATATCAAGTTTAATTGCAGTTGTCTTCCTAGGTCCCTATTTTATCCATTGTGCTATATATATCCTTGATTCCATCAAAGCTACACTACCTTCACAACAAGTATATAATAAATTTTGCTATCTGATTGTACAAGTATTAATATTTTGTTCCATTTATTCAAAATTGCCTTGGACGTTATTGGTCCTTTGCTGCCCCCATAAAAAATTAGGATCAGTTAAATTCTACAAAACAGACTTATCAGAATTTTGGTTGCAATTAGATTGAATTTATGGATTAATTTGAATAAAAGGGTTTTTTTTACAATATTGTTTAACTACCAATAAAAGTAGATATATCTCCATTGATTTAGAATTTTTTGAACACATCTTTCAACTGTACTTAAATTTTTCCATAAAGAACTTAAATATATTTTGTTATAATATTCATAAGCAACTTGTATTTGCTGCTAGCTGCTAGTATTACTAACATTATGTTTTTGGTTATATTTTTGAACCATTTGTTTCTGATTTATAAGAATGATCTTGATTTTTATATATCAACCATTTATCCAGGGAGATTGTTGATACTCTTATTAACTATTACTTCATTTGTAGAATCTCTTGGATTTACTACAAAGATGATGATATCATTTGTAAACACTGGCATTTCTTTTCTCCCTTTCCAATCTTTAGAAGAGTTCTTTGCATTTTCTTGTCATAATTAACTGCTTAAACCATCAGTAGAATATCAGATAAGAGCAAAAATAATGAGTTTCCTTAAAATCTTATAGAATTTTGAGTTCAAATGTTTATGCCCTAAGTGTGATATTTGCTATTGAGTATTGATATATACTCTTTATCAATTTAAGGAAGCTCCTTCAATTTCAAATGTTTTATGTTTGTTTTGTTGTGCTTTTGTTGTTGTTCTTGGTGGTTAGGAAGCTGAACCTAAATTAGGGCCAAGTGGTTAAGAATTCTCAGAGTAAACTTCCTCCCCAAGATTTCATATCAAAAAAGAAAAGTTTTGCTTTACTGAATAGCAGATTTTTAAAGCTTTCTTTCTGTCTAGTCTACCCCTTTATTAAGATTGAGATTGTTACCATATTAGAGTTCCAGCTTTATGTAAACAACTCATCCCACTTCCCAACTCGAATCAGCCCATAGACTTATCTCCTGTTTTTTTTTTTTTTTTTTTTTTTTTTTTAGACAAAGTCTCACTCTGTTGTATGGGCTAGAGTATCGTGGTGTTAGCCTAGCTCATAGCAATCTCAGACTCCTGGACTCAAATGATCTTCATACCTTAGCCTCCTGAGTAGCTGGAACTACAGTCATGTATCACCACACCCAGCTAATTTTTTTCTATTTTAGTTGCCTAACTAATTTCTTTCTATTTTTAGTAGAGACAGATCTCACTCTTGCTGAGGCTGGTCTTGAACTCCTGACTTCAAGCGATCTTCCTGCCTCAGCTTCCCAGAGTGCTAGGATTACAGGCCTAAGCCACCATGTCCAGCCATCCTTATTCTTAATGAATGTTAAACCAAAGCTCCTTCTAATTGAAATTGGCAAATAATCAACTGAAATACCATTCCCAGTTTACTATGCTTATCTTCTGCTTCCTCTTTATTTTTCTCATCTTGATATATGCACTACTTTTTCCTGAGCTCCTATATGCTTTTAAAAGGTGAATGATATATTGCATCCTTGATTTCTCCATGCTTCATAATATGATTTTTAAATGACATTACTATGGTCAATTAGTTTTGTAAAATAGTCTTGATATCACCTGGATGAGATCATCATAGTGTCAGATAATTTGATTCAAGGATTGATAAGTGAGCCATAGAAAGAAGGGGAGGAAAATAACTATGTGAGTCTGTTCCTCAGCTTTCTATTTCTTGGCATCATTCATACATTCATTAAGAAAATATTAATTGAGGCTTGGCCATCAAGTAACAGTTTCTAATAAGGTTCCAAGTTGGAGTTAAATTTGAACTGATATGTGATAAAGAAGTAGGAGTTAATTAGAAAACTAAATGAAGGAGAAATGACACAAGAAAAAAAATTGTAGGTAAGATAATAAAAGTATCTTAAAGTTATGGAGATTTCAAGGTTATCCTCCCTGTAATTCCTTTATTTGCCTTACAAAGCATATATCAATAATGTTTTCACAAATTTGTTTTATTTCATCTCAAGAAAGTTAGTAATCACTCATTTTGCTTATCCTGTAATTTCAGGTACTTTATAAGATACTGAAATTTGTGGCCCTCTCATTTGGGACTTACTGTCTCAGATATTAAGTAGTGCTGATTTTGTCAAGCATCTTTATCTTTTTGCTCCTGATTGCAAATAACAGACAATTTTTGTCAGTTTACTTTGAAAAGTATTAAGTGTGTCAAATACAGCTCTTATATCAAGCATCTACCTTTCAACTCTCTGACTGGATTTAAATTTTGTTTAACTTTATTTGTATATTTGCTATTATATTTATACGTATATGTTTCCCCAATTCAATTCTATATTTAGCCATCTTGACATTTAGATGTACGGATCCATGCAGGCTTCTATTATGTTAATTTTATCAGGAACTATATCTGGTCTTCATTTGGTAATAAAGTATGCACTGAAACAAGGGATTTGTTGCAACTCTCCAAGGTACTGCAAACTAACTGTCTCAGTGGAGGCTTCAAGATATGCTGAGTTTATGCATTAGGAATTGTACTCTAGTAGTTTTTCAGCTCAGCCTATGTAGCAAGTAAGACCATATAATCATTATTCAAAGAATGTTCCAAGTTTGTTTGCATTAATAATTATACTAACAGTGCGCAGGACTTTGGGAAGTAATTTAAAGGCGACAGAAATATATTTCCATATTAAAATATTAAAGCCTAAATATTTGCATAAAGCAAACTATAGGAATTACTTTAACAGAGACTCAGGAAAAGATTTAAATTATAATAAGGGACATAGAAGATGGTCTGAATAAAGGGAGAGGCATGTCATATTCTTGGATGGTACAATTTAAATTTATAAAGATGTCAAGTTTCAGAAATTTTTTTTGCAGTTTTCAGTCATATTGATTTGTGAAATTTGATAAGCTTAAAAAGTACATGGGAAATTTAAGGTGTATGAATAGTTATCTAAAAATTTAAAGCAGGAGAGGTTAGTAAATGTTGATGGGCAACTGGTTCACTAAACATTACTGGCTTCCTGCCTTAAACTATAACAGAAGTGGACTTTAGATTAAATAAACTTTAAATTCAAATATAGGTAAACTTAAGATAAAACTGAAGCTAATAGAAGAAAAGGTAAGAGAATATATTTGTGACCCTCATCTCTTCTTCCTCCTTTTCTCTCCCTCTTTTCATTTTGATTCTCTTCTTCCTCCTTCAGCAATTGATTTAGGCCATTTAAAAGAAGAACTAAAAAACTCAATCCAGTCACTATGTCAACGTTGATGTGTTGTTGAATATGTACGTTAAGGTGATCCCAGAGTCAGAAGCAATATGATATTTATAAATATCTATATATTTGTTTAGTTTCATTATAGTGTTAAAAACTAAAATCTGATTTCTTTTAATTATTGCATGCATTATTAATAAGTTGATTGTCTAAAATTAAGTGACATAACCATCCCATTCACATGAGTCTTGATATAATAAAAAATAATTTAGAAAAAATTAATATTTTGTCAATACGTAGTTTATTCTGTTTGTTCTGACAGAAGGGCACAGTCTAAAGTTATTTTTCCAGTAGTAGAAAGCTACCCTAGCTCCCTTAGAGCCACAGCAGTTTGCAGTCAGCAACCATAAACAGAATGACATTAAACTTGTCCTTATCCTCAGAAGAATAGGCTACAGACTCGTGACCTCAGAGTTGTTAATTGTGTGGTGTGCTCTGAGTTAATAAGCTGTAGCCTAAATAATTCAGAATTGTATTCACATACTCTGAGGTTTTGTTTTGTCTTTTGTATGTCAGGAAAAATAAACAGTCCTGAGCTCTCATTGCTCACTGTTATGCCTAGGGGGCGGATTCACTACCATTCTTTGTGTCCAGGGAATTTATGGGCTTTTGTCTCCAGTCTCAACCTATCTCCAATGTCATCTTCACTCTCTAGGAACTTGACAATCCAGCCTAGACCACTACTAGAGCTTTAGCCCGTGGGTCACTTGTCAGTCACCAACAACGTTTATGCTAACAGCTTTCAAATTTCCTTTAGCAACTACACAGACATTGTTTAATTCTCTGTATTTAAATCACATGTTTTATATCCTTCCCACATTTAAGAAAGGCATGGAAGAGAGATTAGGAGTTTAAGAATCATTCTGTTAAGAAATTTCTGTGCCATGTATAAGTCATCTAACCTATCTGGGTCTCAAGTTCTACAACTGTAAAATTAAAAGATTGGACTAGGTGGCCGTGAAGTTGCCTTCAACCTTTTAGATTTATGATTTCAAACTCAGGGAAAAATCCCACCCATATCCTTTGGAAGCAAAATTTGTTCAAGATCTCTGTCAAGAGTTTAAACTGGAGTAAAAATAAAAGGAACTTCAAGGAAGGACCTACTGCGGTGGTTGCTAAGGAGACCAGCTGCATGGTGGTTCAGGTTATTAATCAATAATATCTTGCTAAGTAGTCAACCATCGTGGCAGAAATACCAACATTAGAGCAAAATTTCTTTTGATTGAATTGTATATACAGAGGTTTCTTATTAAAATTCAAATATCCCTAGCAATATTTATCTATTGTTAGCTATTAACAACTGATTACATCAGTTTTCAAGTTTTAGAGCAAACCAGTGGCATTTTGAACAGAGGAAACAAAGAAAGGAAGACAGAATATGGCAGGGCTCCTGGATAGGTGTAGCTTCACAGGAAGGAATCTCAGATTAGGGGAAAGGTTATAAAGAGTTTAGGGAATCTAGGGAAAAAAGACACCATGATGAGGAAAGAGACGTGGTAAAACCAGAGGTAGAAGAATACTGAGAAGAACTTGTATGACAATGGTGCCCAGAATCAACATGTTCCACAAGTGGAGTGGATAGGTAGAAAGAATAATGAAGTTCATTGTCTAAAAACCCAGTATATTCTGGATATATTCTAATCCTTAATATTAAGTTATTAAAATCAAAACTCATCATATTTCTTAGTGTGAGAAAAAGGATATATTTCTATATTTATTTCATAAAGAAACCATCAGAGCTTAGTATCATGCCTAAAGGGGTTTTATTTTTTAAAAAATATATTGTTAATGTTAGTTTTGATTATTTGATTGTATACATTTATGGGCTACAATGTAATATTTTGGTATATGTCTACAATGTAGCATAATTAATTAACATATCCATCACCTTGCATACCTATCCTTTTTGTTT
Organism: Microcebus murinus; assembly: GCF_040939455.1. Classification (NCBI taxonomy): domain Eukaryota; kingdom Metazoa; phylum Chordata; class Mammalia; order Primates; family Cheirogaleidae; genus Microcebus; species Microcebus murinus. The sequence continues at coordinate 78,889,718 of NC_134112.1, read as the reverse complement.
TGTTTTGTTTTGTTTTTTAGAGACAGGGGTTTTGCTTCATTGCCCACATTGGCCTCAAAATCCTGGGTTCAAATTCAACTCCCACCTCAGTCTCCAGAGTAGCTGTCCTTTGTTACAGTGAGACATTTGAAATTCATTCAGTTCATTATTTTGAAATATGGAATACATTATAATTAACTGCGGTCACACTGCTTTTAATTTTTGAAGCAGAGAATACTAATGGGGAGCTTTAAGTAGCTGCAACCATCAGATATTAAGGCAAAGTAGTTTGTTAGATTCTGTTTAGCTCTTTCCTAAATCTTACATTAAATAGTCCTGATGAAAATGATTATGTATATTCAGATAGCTTAGCCACAATTAGGGAGTTCATATTTCTTAGACTAATATATTATGAAAATTTGAAGATTTTCCTATTTGTGACATATTTGGACAAGTATTTTTACAGCATTTCAGTAAGTTCTTGAATTTTCTTTGGCTGTATAAATAAACTAAATTGAATTTCTTAAAATGAAATGGTATATTAAATAATTAAGTGATGAAATACATGTTAATACTTACTTCATCTCCATATTGTCCTGGACAGTTGTAGGGTGCTCTATTGTCTAATCCATTTGTAAGGTATAAATAAGTAAAGGGCTGGAAGATTCACCACTGACTACATGGCTGGAAACCATTAACTGCTCTATAGAAAATGATAATTATCAAGTGAGAGAAAGACCCCTAATATCTAATATTGGGAGTAAGAAAAAAAAAAGATAGGGGAGATAGAATGCTATGCAAGCTGCTATGGAAAACAGCATGGAGGTTCTTCAAAAAATTACAACTAGAACTATTATATGTCCAAGCAATCCCACTTTGGGGTATTTATCCAAAAGAATTGAAATCAGTATTTCAAAGAGATATTAGCACTTCCATGTTCATCGCAGAATTATTTACAAAAGCCAAGACATGTAAGCAACCTAAATATTCATGGACAGATGAATGAATGAATAAAGAAAATGTGATATATATATACATACAATGGACTGTTATCCAACCTTAGAAAAGAAGGAAACTCTGCAATATGTGACAGCATGGATGAATCTTGAGAATATTATGCTGCGTGAAGTACATCAGACATGGAAAGATAAACACTTCCACTTTATGAAGTATCTGAAATAGTCAAACTCATAGAAGTAGAGAGCAGAATGTCAGTTGCTAGGGGCTGGGAGAGGGCAAATGAGGAGTTGCTAATCAACAGGTACGAAGTTTCAGTTATTCAAGACGAGTAAATGCTAGAGGGTGGAGTTCATGTTAGGTGTTCTTACCACAATACAAATAAAAATTTTAAAAGAAAGAAATAAAAAAGAATGTGTTGTACTCCAAGAACATTTTCTTCATAACCCATCTCAAGAGTTTTCAAAGCCAATGTTACTAATGGCTGTGAAAAGAAGTAGACTCCATGGTAAGTGGGTGGGTAAAAGTGGTTTGCCAGCAGGAGACTGATTATCGTGAGATAAACAGTCTGAACAGAAGGAGAGGGGCTCTCACCAAGGAGCTGAGTGTAAGAACTGTGTGCTTACAGGTGCAGGCAAGGAAAGAGAGCACCTCAGAACAGTGCGTCTTAGACAGCAGTGCTGGAGGAAGGGAGGGAGACATTAAGAGTGATTTTAAGCAGCTACAGCTAGTGGGCAGTGGTTGGAGAGGGAGACATATTTAAAGAGGAATTTTCAGAAGTTTTCTTTTCAAGTACATGATGCCACTTTGAGCAAATCTACATTGGCGGTTGACATTATTTTCTCACAAATGACTTAGAATTCTGTAGGAGTCAGTAAACTTTTCTTTCATTGTTACAAAACCATGATGTCCTAGGCCAGGACGGAGTCCAAGAGTGCTTTTATTTTGTTCAGAATCACAGAATCACAAACTACATCTTTACCCAGAGTTTCCTTCCCTCCTTTTGCCTGATCAGTATTTTCCCAGTGGGATCTATCCTCTCTGAAATGGGCAAGCCACACATTAGCCAGCCTAAGAGCAGTGAAAAGGAGCAACATTATTCAGTGACTTAAGAAAAGTGTTTGCAGAAATATTTTATAGCTTAGTGGAAGATAGAAAAACTTATGTATATTAAAAAAATGATCTATTTAATTTAAAATTTATTATCCACTTACTTGCAAAATCCCTGATTTTGCTTGAGAATATTATTTAGCATCATTAAATAAATGTCTGTGTAGCCACAAAGTTTGGAGCACAACATGCCGAGTTGCCCATGTGAGGAGCAGCTCAATTACAAATCAGCAGTGGAGTTGGGAGGATCCGTCATTGAGGCTTCCAATTTGGAGCTCATGGTTGAAACCGGTTAGTTTCATCTGCTTGTGATGCGGTGATTTATATGGATGCCACTCTAGGTTAGAAGGTGCACCTCCGTAGCACATTTCCTGTCTTCTGAAAAATGACTGCTTATTCCTCTGAGGTGCCTGCCAGGATAACCTGAAATAGAATTATGAGCTCCCTATATGTCTTTTTCTAGAAGATATCATGAAATTTGGTAATTATCCATCCAGATGTTTCAAACTGATTCAGCAACAACAAAAAAGACAGGAACTTAATTTTGTTTTTGTATTTGGCATATATTTCACTCTACTTAAAAGCCAAGACAAAGAATTACAAAGAATTTTTCAGAATACCAGTTTATATTGTTCTGAGAAAAAAAAAACCTCATATAATCATTAAAAATACGCACACGAGTATATCTTATTTTATGCTTTCTTAGTGTATGCTTGTGTATCCATGTTGTATGTGTGTTTGAGTATACAGTCATAAAACACATAAATTATTTCACTCATTGTTTATTCCACTAACATGTATAAAGAGCTCACTACTGATACATAGATTGGAGGCTATCAAGAGCCACCTATTCATGCTAGAGATCCAGGTTACTGAGAAGATGGTTGGGGTATTCTCAAGGGTGTGGAAGATCAGATGAGTGTAATGTTCTACCAAGGCTTGAGGATGGAGCAGCTTCATAAACTACTTTTATCATAAAATTCCTTGAGGGGAGTCCTAGCATACAATCCTCTGTCTGGTAGCCCAGAATTTTCTGGTATTCAGCTACTCCTGGTGAAGTTTGACTTTTTCCAACACAGCTGAGAGTAAGCAGCAGAATCTATATCCTTCTTTTTACCTCCTATTATGTATTTCTTATTTTAATTTATTTTCCCCATCTTTCCTATTTTTTTTCCAGAACAAAAAGGATGAGAAGGAACAGGTAATAATGACACATTCAAGATGCCACAACTCATCTGCCTTGGATTTATACATGAGGTAAAATTGTCTGCCATTGAGAAGAAAAACCATATTTATGACCTTGAAATTCATATCCAAGAAAACATGACACTTAAATATTCTCATTCCCTGGTAGTTTCCTTCCCTATCTCAAACATAACTTGAAAGGTGATGTGAAATGTAGAAGGGGTTTTGCCATGTGAGAGACCTAGCCCTGCGTCCTCATTTGTCTACTATACTCTCTGCTACTTTGACAGATTTGCAACTCTACAGTTATCAGTTTTGTCATCTGTATTAAGGAACTAATGAATCCTTAATGTAGAAGAGACAGAGGTAGAGCTAAAAACACAGTGGCTTCTCAATAATTATCTGTTCCTTCCCATTAAATAGATGTGAACATGATCTTTAATCTTCACATTCTTCAAACAGAGGAATGAATGATAATAACATTTATTGAACATTTACTATCTTCTAGGCACTGGGCTAAGTGCTTTAATACATTAGCCCATTTAATTCTTATAACAACTTTAAAAATTAAGAACTATTATGATCTCTACTTTATAGTCAGGGAAAATGAGGCATGTAGAGTTGTAATTTGTCCGAGGTTGAGTGACCAGCAGTCTAGTCTTTCCATCTTATCTATGCTGTTATCCACTAGACTACAAATCTCTTCACTATAGCATCAAATTTCTTTCAAATAATTATTATATAAAATTTCAAATCATTATTATATAAAATTTTCAGAATATGTTTGCAACTAAATGATGAAACAGTTAATTAAAATATTCCCATCCTGTTCATGTTTTTGTTTTTGAATACACTGTAGGAGAAAGGTAATTCAAGAGATACATGAGAAATCCTGAGTTCAGACGACAGTGCTAAAACTGGGTTTATGTCCAGACTACCAAATATAATCTACTCTTACAATTCCCTGCAAAATAGGCAACATGGGCACCTCTGAAATTGAACATGCTTGATTACTGAAGTTACTCTCAATATTCCCAAATTATTTTGATATAAATACATTGGGAATTTTATTTAGAAAAATGCTGAACAGATATCTATCTTATTTAAGACATACAGATACTTATATGTCATGTCCTTTTAGATAGAAGGACACAATTCCTCACAACAAGAAATTTAAATATAATATATTGGAGAATATAACTAAAGAAAGATGACAATTTTAATGTATCATCAAGTTTTTAGCAATGGAGGACAGATAATTATTTACTCTGAATGGTTTAACCTCCACCTTCCTGCAGCTGGATGGGTGTGGGGGGGAGATGTGGGGGTGGGGTGTATGATTGTTGGAAGTGAGGGGGTGTGTTATGAAGCTTGTTAAACCCAGTTAGATATGATAATTCTCTCAAGTTTATCTAACCACTGGCCTGAAGAAATATCTCTCTGGCCTAAGGCTGATCAATCTGATGACTGATTATACTTTTGCCCAGTAAGCCGCCTAAGGTGAGAGAGATGAGTCTCCCTGAATCCCTTATCACTCTGTAGCTTTCCTTTATTTCTGGCACCATCATTGTACCTTGGCCCTTCAATCATCACCTCCACTTTCATGTTCAAAGCTCTTACTGATGGATTCCAAAATGTCACAAATGTAAGATGCGTGAATGTATGGAGGAAATGAAGAATCTTCAGTTATATTTGTATTCACTCTAATCCTTCAAGTAAGAAGACATTGACACATATCTATTTCATGCTGGAAAACTACTGCAAAGGGAAAATTTATCAGAGGAACACTTTTTTGTTTGTTTGTTTTCTCAGAAAAATAAGTGATTTAAACTCTTAAGAAATGCCTTCTGTGTCTATGTGCAGGGATGTGTGAAATAAATCTTGATTGAAACAGAATATTGTTTTTTTTTCGTTGACTATCTGATTTACTAAAGAATTCTTAATGTACTCTAATTATAAGTAAATATTATTTTTAAGACAGAGGTTGATTTTATTTCACTATAATACATATATCTCAGAATAGGTAGTACTTTCTAACTTTACTGTCAAGTAGATGCTCAGTAACACTTTCCCATGATGTATATATATAAAGTAGTTTGTACTAAATTATCTTCAAATTGCCTTTATGGGATTCATGCATCTCTGTCTACTTGGGAAACCAAAAGAAGAAAAGTCAGTTTGGCCTGGTTTCCCATTGTCTGTCAAGACAGTTATCGCATTTTCCCTTCATTTGCTGTGGCCAATGCTTTCTTCAGTCTTCTAGGAGCCATCCTCAGAACATGTGTGCAATGTTTCCTAGGGTGTTTTTCAGAATGTAAAATCCTGCACCCTAGGAAAGTGCTTCCATCTTGATAAACTCTTCCTCATCTAACATTATACTCTTCCCTGACCTATTGATCCATAACCTTTGGAATTCTGTGCCATTCGTACTCTCATAATTCCTGCCCTAACAAGTTGGTTGGGTACCAGAGCTCCTTCAGCACCTAATCCCATTCCTCCTTGAGCAGATTCCTTTCATCTCTGGACACCTTATATTTTTTCCCAAACTTCTGATATATTTTACCCACCAGTGTACTGTATTTCATTAGTACTCCATCTCAGTGTACTATTAGTGAAAAATATTAAGAGTTAGACTACTACCTTGTTCTAGGATGTATTCATACTCCAGTGATGGGGTCTTCATTGCTTGGCAGGCTACGAGTGATTCAGCTCCAAAATTCTATCTTAGAATTATCTTTCTTTAGCCACTTTCGGTACCAACTATTGCAGCTTGGGTTTCCAGAAAAACAGACTCAAAGACACACATTAGCATGCAAGAGGTTTATTGATGAGTGCTGTTAGAATCAATACTTATAGAAAAATGGAAGTGGGAATGGGAAGATTAGAAATGGGTGGCTGTGCAGTACCACCAAGGCCTCAGCTGACTCATGGGAACTTTGAAGATGAATTAGTCCTTTAGAGTTGACCCATGAGAGGGCAAGAAGGCCAAATCAACCAGTCATGGATCCAGCCTGCCATAGCAATGGCAAGTTTCTTTGAGGAAGGTGACTCTCTTCAGAAGAGGGCAATTAGCTGACAGGACTGACATCTGTGATCTGTTATCTGGCAGCTGAGGAGACATGTCCTTTGGTTTTAAAAGAGGATCTGGGTGGCAACAGCACAGCATCTGATGATCTGTGCTGTTTAGGTAGGGAATATACAATCAACTTCTATAATTTGGATTGGTGCTTCTACAAAGAACCCCCTTCTTTTTATTGCCATGTTGCAAACTATTATTTTCACATACTTCCATGCATTCTCTGCATTGAAAAGTACCAAAAAAATGTCCCCACATTAGTCATCCTATGAGGCCATGGATAATTTCAGGGAAACTTTGCCTCAGTATGAACATACATATTGAGAAGTGATGGCATATTTGGAGCAGGGAGCAGCATGTCAGCTCTACAATTTTCTCTGTGGAAATTATAAGTTTAGACACAGTTTGGCTACTTGAGAGTGGCCTTCATTAGGATTGAGGGAATCTTTGCAATCCCCAGAAATCTGGAGTCAAGTTTTCTTTTGTGTGTATTTCTTCTGTGTTCTCCTGCTTTAGATTATGCTATTTAGCAAATAGTGTGCTGATCAAAATTTATGATCTCTTTTTCTTTTCTTTTTTTTTTATTTAAGCATATTATGGGGGCACACATGTTAAGGTTACATATATTTCCCATGCCCCCACCCCCCTCAAGTCAGAGCTTCAGGAGTGACCATCCCCCAAACGTTGCACATCTCACTCATTAGGTTGTATATACCCATCCTCTCCTCCCCCCTCCCACCTGCCTGATACCAGATAAATGTTATTCCTATATGTCCACTTAGGTGTTGATGCATTAATACCAATTTGCTGGTGAGTACATGTGGTGCTTGTTTTTACATTCTTGAGATACTTCACTTAGTAGAATGGGTTCCAGCTCTATTCAGGAAAATACAAGAGATGCTATATCACCATTGTTTCTTATAGCTGAATAGTACTCCATGGTATACATATACCACATTTTATTAATCCAATCATGTATTAATGGGAACTTGGGTGTGATCTCTTTTTCTTACACAGTTTTGGCTTCTCCCTTTTTCTATTTTGCTTCTAATTTATGCAATTTTGATAGTTAGGGTATTGTGGATATAAGACGTGAAAAACTGCTAGTTACATCTCCATGGTGCCAAAAGATATTGGTGAAATGCTCAGAAAACAAAGACAAAAGACAAATACTATGACTTAGTCACAAGGTCTTTGCCTCTATTACACTCAATACAAGGACATACACACACAAAATCACCTATATCTATATATGCTTATTGATTAAAGATTAGCTTGGTAGTTAGGTTATTGATTTATGTGAGCATAATTATAAATAGCAGATTTTTATTTGAATTTATTTATTTTATATTTAAAATTTTTAATTACTATTTTTAGAGTTTATAACTTTTTGGAATTTATAATTATTTACCCCACAGTTTTTATTTATTAGTTCATTGACTAAAGCTTAGACTACAACAGTAACAATGTTATAATGTAGATTTTTGGCCAAGGTAATGAATGAAGGTAATTTGTCTCAAATGCCTCAAATTAAATGATATTAAGAAAATATGTTTTTTTAGTCCCACCAACAGTATATGACTGTTCCTATCTCTCTTCAACCAAGCCAATATTTGTTGTATTCTTAAGTAAAATACATGTATATGTATTTGGACTACCACTTTAAGTTCATCTTTTCAAAACTTCATTTTGAGCCATCACACTTATAAAAGTTATTAGATTACTAATAATTCCCATGGATCTTCTATCAGAATTTCCCAGAATTTAGTGTTTTATAATATTTGCAGTATCCTCCTTTCTCACCTTTTCTCTTTTCATTTATAATGTATATTTGTTTGTTTTTGAACTGTTTCAGAGTAAGTTGCAGCCATGATGCCCCCTTACACCTAAATACTTCAATATCCCATCCTATAAACTAGTACATTCTTTCATATAACCTCAGTGTAATTATCAAAGTTAGGAAGTTAATATGAACACACCCATAGCAGATATGAAGGGTACATTCTCATTATTGTCACACACGCGAGTTCATCAGTTTCTCCTGTGTCTGCCTGAGGTATCTTGAGCATGCCAGTAGTTAATGTTGTGACAGTATAGTCAGGCAAATAAAGGGTAAGAGGCCTCACACAGGAGACTTCATAAAGTACAAGTGTTCAATAAATCATGTTAGAATAATGATATCAGTATCGTCATTGTTATCCCAATGGGTTTGTGTTTGGTACGGAAAATATCTAAATCACATCTACTTATGTGAAAACATTTGAGGTGATGTGCAATTGCAATTACATGAGCAGGAATATAAAATGTCAAGGAAAACTACAAAATACTGATGATATAAAGTGTAGATGGCATAAACAAATGGAAAAAAAAATCTCATGTTCATGGATCAGAAGACTTAGTGTGGTTGAAACGACTATATTGCTCAAAACAATCTACAGATTCAATGTAATCCTTATCAAAATACCAACATAAATTTTCACAGTATTAGAACAAGCAAAGTTTGTTAGTTAAGTTTCAAATGGGACAAAAAAAAAGTCTGAACAGTCAAAGCAATCCTAAGTACAAAGAACAAAGCTGGAGGCATTATACTATCTGATTTCAAATTATACTACAAGTCTATAGTAACTAAAGCAGCATGGGCATAAAAATAGACACACAGATCAATGGACCAAAATATAGAACCCAGAAACAAGCCACATATCTACCGTCAATGATGTTTTACAAGGTTGGCAAAAACATATGCTGCGGAAAGGACATCCTTGGCAATAAGTAGTACTGGGAAAATTAGATTGCCATATGCAAAAGAATGAAACTGATGCCCATCTCTCACCATATACAAAAATCAACTCCAGATAGATCAAAGAATTAAATTTAAGACCTCAAACTATAAAATTACTTTGAAAAAACCTAGGGAAAATTTTTACGGACATTGATCTCAGAAAATAATTCATGAAGATCTCAAAAGCACAGAAAACAAAGACAAAAATAGACAATTGGGACTTGATTGAATTAAAAGGTTTCTGCACAGCCAAAGAAATGATAAAGAGAGTGATCAGACAACCTGCAGAAAGGAAGAAATATTTGCAAACTATGCATACAATATGAAACAATTAAGGTCCTTCAGTATGAAATGTCTGATTTCCTTAAATACTGTTTGACAATTGATATCCCTGACATTTCACTTTGACACTTCTTGTTTTATGTTTATTGTGAAGGTACATCCTCAATCTTTGAAATGCATGTTTTGGCTTGTGATTATCTTTCAAATATTGCTTTTTTAGAGCAGTTTTTATGAAATCATGGATAAATAAAAAATTTATGTTATTTTCGAATATGCGTTCCATCGTAGAATCAATGCAGCTCAGATAGCTCAAAATATCAATGAAGTGTTTGGGAAGGATATGGCTAATGAACACACAGTACATCAATGGCTTGAGAAATTTCATTCTGGTGATTTTAATCTTGAAAATGAACCACATGGGTGACCTGAGACCAAGGTGGATAATGATGAGCTAAAAGCTTTAACAGAAGTGAATCCATCTCAACCTATATGTGAATTAGCAGCAAGGTTTGATGTTACTATTCCAACAATATCAGGCCATTTGAAACAAATGGGCAAGGTAAAGAGGCTGGATGCTAAATGAATTCCGCATGAATTAATTGAGTGTGCCTTTCTTTGCTGTCACAACATACAGGTGAACCACTTCTACACAGTACTGATACATATAATGAAACATGGATTCTTTTTGACAATCGCAATCTTTGGCACAATGATTGGATAAAGATGACACAGTCTCAAACCAACTAGTCATCAAAAAAAGCTAAATGGTTTAGCTTCAAAAAAAGCTAATGGTTTCTGTCTGGTGGTCCAGTGCTGGTACTATCCATGACAGTTTCATGAAACCTGGTCAATCAATTACAGTGAATGTCTACTGCAACCAATTGGACTACATGATGATGTTTGCTATTAAACAGCCAAGATTGGTCAGTAGAGACAGGCCAATCCTCTTACAAGTCAATGGCTTGACCACATGTTGCTACAAACAATGCTGCTACAGAAGCTGGACTTGGAAACTCTCTGTCATCCACCATACCCCACAGATCTTGCACCAAGCGATTTCTTCCAGGCTTTGCACCACTTCTTGTGAAGAAAAATATTCAATTTTCATCAAACTGTGGGAAATTCCTTTTGCAATTTCATCACCACTCACTCTCCAGGCTTCATTGCTGCTGGAATAAACAAGCTACCCTAAATGGCAAAACTGTGTCAATAGTCTAGGCATGTACTTTGCTTAATTGCACTGCTTTGTTTGATATATGATAAACTACACTTTTGAAATCAGAAATTTCATATTTAATGATGTAATAATATCCAGAATTTGCAAGGAACTCAAACAGCTAAACAACAGCAACACTAAACCATCTTAAAGGTGGGCAAAGGACATGAATAGACATTTTTCAAAAGAAGACATACAAATGGACATCAGGTATATGGAAAAATGCTCAACATCACTATTCATCACCGAAATGCAAATTAAAGCCACATGAGATATCTTACCCCAGTCAGAATGGTTATCACTAAAAACAAACAAAAGAAAACCCAGACATTATAGAGTAGACCTCAATAGCTTTATTTATTTAAAAAAATTCTCAAGAATTGATGACCTTTTCTATTTATTCTTTGTTAATTCTTTTACATCAACATAAACTTTATTTTTGCCTTTGTCACAACTTAAAGTGAGAATACACATTGTGAGTCTGTAATCTGCATGCAAACACAGACTTCTCTCAGATTTTGTGAATATTTTCCAGCTGCTTAGTGATAGCTGCTACATATCAATTATGTACAATATATCACAAAAAGGAAGCAATTACATTCATTTTCTTGGGCACTGAGAAATTTGATAAGGTTGACACTTGGCACGTTGAGCTGTGATAACAGTTAATTTTTTAAAAGGCATAAAATATAGGACAGTTGAATTGAAATCATTTGTTTTTAAATTGTTGGAAATTGTGTTACCTCTGATGCTTTTAGATGACAAAAGGAGTGAAAAAATTAATTTAGAATTCTATTCTAAATGCAGAACGAGTGCTAGGCTCATTCAATTAAAAAAATACTTTAGTCCAAGAATAAAACAATTCCTAGAACGGTATGATTACCTTCAGATGGGGCTGGACATTTGAAAAACTGTGAAATCTTCTCCTTGAGCATAATGTTTTACTGAACTCTTTTTTAATCAATTATTTTCTTATTTATAATTGCCACAAAATAGTACATATTTATGGGTACAATGTGATGTTTCAATGCATATATACATATTATAGCGATAAAATCAGGGTAAATGCCATATCAATCACTTTCAACATCTATCATTTTTGTGCAATGATAACTAACATTCAAACTCTTCTCTTCTGGCTATCTTGAAACATAAACTACATTGTAATTTACTATAATCAACCTACAGTGTAAATAGAACACCAGAATTTATTCTTCCTGTCTGCATATACCTTTATATTTGTTGACCAACCTCTCTTGTTCACACCTTTCTCCAGCCCTCCCCAGCCTCTGGTAACCACTATACTACACTCTACTTCTATCAAATCAATTTTTTTAGATTCCAAATATAAGTGAGATCATGTGATATTTGTCTTTCTGTGCTTGGCTTATTTCATTAACATAATGTCCTCCAGAATCATCTATGTGGCCACAAATGACAGGATTTCATTCTATTTTAAATACCCATACCACACATTTTTTTAATCCATTCATCTGTAGATGAGTATTTAGACTGATTCCATATCTTGGCTATTGTTAATAATGCTGCAATAAACATGGAAGTACAGATATCTCTTTAACATATTAATTTCATTTCCCATAGATATTTACCCAGTAATGGTATTGTTGGTAGATCTTATGGTAGTGCTACTTTTAGTTTTTGAGGAATTCCCATACTGTTTTTCATAATAGCTATACTAATTTACATTCCCACCAGCAGTGTATAAGAGTCCCCATTTTTAAAAGATGTTTTTTTTCTTTTACTGAAAAGCACCCTATATCCATGTTTCTTCTTCTCTTCATTAAAATATTCTCTCAGGGAGATCAGATACATCTACTAATACTTTGAGGATAATGACTCACAAGTCTAAGTACATGATGTGTGTTTCCATCTATTTGTTTATTGGTTATGTCTACATCTGATCTTACCCAAAAGGCCAAGAAGCAATTTTTTTATTGGGTATCTCTCATGGGACAAATGATATACTGTACAATAAACTCATACCATGTGTGTGTTGAGTGAGAGATCATGTACTGGGCACAGAAGAGGCACAGCAAGGGCTTCTCTTGAACCAGGACTTGATGCAAATTTGCCACACTTGTGTGTTCAAATGGGTAGTTCAACTCAGCCAAAGAGGGCAACATGGTCAATGGTATGGAGATGAAGACAGTGTGATGCATTTGGGGAATCATAAGTGATTTGTGAAGTCTGGAAAAAGACACAACATGCCCTGATTTTTTTTTTTATCTTTCTGGTTTATACTTGTTATCCTCAGGATCATAATTAATAACAGCATCCAAATACAGTGTCCGAATATCCAAGTTTGGACAATATATTAACACTCTGAGCATAAAAAAAACTGTGAGTGAGATGGTTGATGAGGTTAAAGAGCTAATTATGGATGTGTTGTGGATACATTATATGTCAAAGTGGGGTGTTTGAATTAATTTGGAGATATAAGATAGCTCCTATTTCATTTAAACTAAAATAAAACAAACAAACAAAAAACCCATAGGTCTCACAATGAAACATCAGGCATTAATAAAATGAGGGAGGATTTTTATTGCAAGATCATTTCCTGACAACATCAATTCATACCACATAAGACCTCAATACAAAAAAAGAGGCTAGGCTAAAATAAGAAGAAAAATAAATTACTAATACTTAAAATATGATAAATAATAAAAGAAATTCAATTGTAAACAATAGAAGATCAGTTTCATTCATGAAATCAGAAAAAAACAGAAAAATAAAAACAATAATACTCAATGCTGGTGAAGGTAAAATGAATTGGGCACATTCATACATTGAAAAAAGGAGTATGAAATAATACAACTTCCCTGTAATAACAAAACATAAGATTTAAAAATTGACCATATTCTTAATCTCAGTAAATGTATCTCTAAGAATTTTTTCTAAAACATAATCTGAGATGCGTTCATATATAAATATAAAAACACCATTGTACTATCAGTTGTAGATATGAAAATTCTACCCAACCAAAATATTCAATAAAAAATGTTCAAACAATGATCTTCACATTCAAAGAGAAGCTTATGCTGATATTATACATGCTATTTTTGAAGATGCTTAGCATGAAAAATTAATCATAAAATGTTAAAATGAAAACTAGCAAACTATTATATAATATATAAAGTATAAACAAAGCACTGACAAACATTTTAAGAAGGAAGAACATCAAAATTTTGAAGTTGTTTATGTTAGTTCAAGAAATGTAAGTGGTTTAAATTTTTTACTTGAAACTTGTGCAATTTTTTCAGTCTTATAAAATGGGTATATTTTGATTTTCACAACATGGAAAAATGATGGTTAAAATATAAAGAACAATTTTGACATTGAAAACAAAATATGTTGATGTTAATGACTAGAAAAACTAATTAAGAAGTCTATTGTAGAGAGTAGCTAGAGTTATTAATATATGTTCAGAAGCCCATAGGCTTCTGAAAAGTATATCTAAATTTAGAAACAAAAAAAGTTAATGGTAATCTTATCAATGCTATTTAGCTTTATCCTCTCATTGTTTCTCCTAATCCTTTTACTAGAACACATACTTTCTCTGTCGTAAATGATTCAGAATTTGACATGAGATTTTGAGTTGTAATAGCTCTTTACATTATTTTATTTATTCTACCAAATGGAATTGACAATGTTTCTGATTCTTTGGTAGTTTTGAAATCCCTTAATTGCTGTTAATAAACTTTTGATCTAAGTTTTGAGACTCTATATCATTAATAGATGCTTAGCTTGATATTTCAGGATAATTTTCATTCCATTCTTTGGATTCAGCATTTCTGAATTTCATTCATAATCTACAGGGGTATATTCACTTCCTAAGTTATGAAGGAGCTTAACTTGAGATTTTTGGTATGATAAAAAGCAAAGTCAAAGATAGTAATGCTTAAGACTATTTTTAATAAAAAATGAATTCATAAATTCTGATGCCAAAAGTAGAAAAATCTTAAAGAAACAAACAAAAAAGAATAAAGAATTCTTAATCATTTGCTTAAAGAAGATCAGTAATCACAAATGCACTACTGTCAAGAGGAAACCATTAGCATGTATAGAAAAAGAAAATCATCCAAAAATAACTATAGATAAATAGTAGTATTGTTTTAAAAAATACCCTAAGTGTAAATGACTTATTCATCATAGTATTGACACTTTATAAAAAAAATAACCTTTAGTAATATTAAATCTCTCTTATTCTGATTTTATATTCACAAAACAATTATGATGTGACCTAATTTGGTGTTTGTTCAAATTCTGCATAAAAAGAGCCATGGCAGATACTATTATCCATGTTTGCTGGCAAGTTTAATATGCCCTATTATGGAATAATGAATTATCATCTGGCTCACAAATCAATCTCTTATGAGCTTTCCTATTATAAGTTAGCTTTTCATGGCCTCTTCAAACATGTCCATACTGACACAATTGAGTACAGTGTAGTGGTTAAGAGAGCAGGTCCTTGAGTTTGATTCTCTATATTAATTGTCCATATATTAGCTATGTGACCTCAGGCACATTAAGAGAGTTTCTTTATCTGGAAAAGAGAGATAATAATGTAGTAATATATACTTTAAGAGATTGCTGTGAGAATAACATAACAGAGGAAAAATACATAGAAAATTCTTAGAAAAGTGTCTGGCATATATGGAAAATGCTCAATAAATATTAAACAGCTACTGTTTTATTAATGCTACCATTATCATACAAACTTGCTTCTCTGCTTACTGTAACCAGAAAAAAAAAAGCTATCTTTGATGATTCTTAGCTTACATGGCCTGTTAGTCTTACCGATACTTAAATAAGTGGAATTTGGTGTGGAATAAGATCTACATTTTTATAAAACCAATATGTATGAGGGTTTGCTCTTCAGACAGTTATTAGGTGGCTGGCAAGAATCAAGTTTAAACAATTATACACACACACACACACACACACATTGATATCTCATTCTAGTATTTAATTAGTGATAAATGCTTTTGGTGCTATAATTTAAGCTTTGTCCTTTGACATCTTCCATATACACTATATTTTTTCCTTACTATTAGAATAAAAATCAAGCTAAAGTAAGCAAGTATCACAATGTGAGGCTACTTTCATAAGATTGGAACTTACTGAGCATTTTATCACAATAAAAGTTCAGAAAATTTGCTCTGGTTTATGGCAATTAAGATCATTTTCTGTATTTCAAGCTTTAATTAAGGGTATTTATTTTGATAAATGCCAAAAAATTGCATGTCAGTGCTTAGCAAAATTAACCCACTTCCACCCCTTAAATGAAAGATGTAAGTCTACAGTTTCTGTTTCGGTATTTTTATATCCTAATTATTCATGTATCTCTGCTCTAAAAACACTGAAGAAAGTTACACTGTTAAGCCCTTTGCAGCGTGAGCAAAGCCACATCCAGAGAAGGTCTGTCACAGTCACAATCCCAAGAGACTCCTTCCATTCCACACTGCAGCCTAATCAGACAGTTACCTCTTTTTCTCACTTGTCCTGATAATTGCATCGAAATATCACTCACTTTTACTGTAAGGTTGTGAATAAGAAAGGTAATTGCATGGTGATATAATGACTAGAATTGGAGTTTGCAATATTAACCTTAAAAGAAGTTTTAAGTTGCCTAATGTATAATGAAAGAGTTAATAAACAAAATCTAAAGATTTTAAATCTGAAGATTTATCAATTTTGTTTTCCAAACGGAGAATTGAAGTAATAAAATAGTCAATTTATTCATTTGATCAGGCAACATGTATCTGTTTTAATTCTAGGCAGAGAGATTAGCAGTTGCAAGGACTAATGATGAACTTGGGAAACTGAGTGACAGCAAAGAGGTGACTTTTGGGGCCAGGTCCTGAGGTGATGATATGGAGGAGCTACTAGACACTGTGGGGAATAATTTGACAGAAAACTTCTTTTTTTTTTTTTTTTTTTTTTTTTTTTTTTTTTTTTTTTTTCTATTTTATTTTTTTTTATTTTTTTTTTTTTTTTAATTATTTTTTTTATTTTGGCATATTATGGGGGTACAGATTTTAAGGTTTCAATAAATGCCCATTTCCCCCCCTCCCCCCAAAAGTCTGAGTCTCCATCATGACCATCCCCCAGATGGTGCACATCTCACTCACTATGTATGTATATACCCGCCCCCCTCCCCCCTCCCACCTGCCCAATACCCTATTACTGTAGCACCTATGTGTCCACTTAGGTGCTACTCAGTTAATACCAGTTTGCTGGAGAATATATCTGGTGCTTGTTTTTCCATTCTTGGGATACTTCACTTAGTAGTATGGGTTCCAGCTCTAACCAGGAAAATATAAGGTGTGCTATATCACCATTGTTTCTTAGAGCTGAATAGTACTCCATGGTGTACATATACCACATTTTATTAATCCATTCTTTGATTGATGGGCACTTGGGCTGTTTCCACAGCCTTGCAATTATGAATTGTGCTGCTATAAACATTCGAGTGCAGGTGTCTTTTTTGTAGAGTGTCACTGGATCATTTGGGTAGATGCCCAGCAATGGGATTGCTGGATCAAATGGTAGATTCACTTGTATCGCTTTAAGGTATCTCCATATTGCTTTCCACAGAGGTTGAACTAGTTTGCAGTCCCACCAGCAGTGTAGGAGTGTTCCTCTCTCTCCGCAACCACGCCAGCATTTATTGTTTGGAGATTTTTTGATAAAGGCCATTCTCACTGGGGTTAAGTGATATCTCATTGTGGTTTTGATTTGCATTTCCCTGATGATTAGAGATGTTGAGCATTTCTTCATATGTTTGTTGGCCATTCTTCTGTCTTCTTTAGAAAAATTTCTGTTCAAGTCCTTTGCCCACTTTTTAATGGGGTTATTTGATTTTTTCTTCCTAATTTTCGTGAGTTCTAAGTATATTCTAGTTATCAGTCCCTTATCGGATGCATAGGATGCAAAAATTTTCTCCCATTCTGTAGGTTGTCTGTTTACTTTCATGACTATTTCTTTGGCTGTGCAGAAGCTTTGTAGTTTGATCATGTCCCATTTATTTATTTTTGTTGCTGCTGTGATTGCCTTTGGGGACTTCTTCATAAACTCTTTGCCCAGGCCGATGTCTAGGAGAGTGTTTCCAACTTTTTCCTCTAGAGTTCTAATAGTTTCATATCTTAGGTTTAAGTCTGTTATCCAGCGTGAGTTGGTTTTTGTGAGAGGTGAAAGGTGTGGGTCCTGTTTTAGCCTTCTACAGGTGGCTATCCAGTTTTCCCAGCACCATTTATTGAAGAGGGATTCTTTTCCCCAGCGTATGTTTTTGTCTGCTTTGTCAAAGATGAGACGGCTATATGAGGATGGTTTTATATCAGGATTCTCACATCTGTTCCACTGGTCAATATTCCTGTTTTTGTGCCAATACCATATTGTTTTAATTACTACAGCTTTGTAGTATAGTTTAATATCTGGCATATTAATGCCTCCCATTTTGTTTTTGTTGCCTAGAATTGCTCTTGATATTCGGGGTCTTCTTTGGTTCCATACGAAGCGTAAAATTATTTTTTCTATATCTGTGAAGAATGCTGATGGGATTTTAATAGGTATTGCATTGAATCTGTAGATCAGTTTGGGTAGTATAGACATTTTGACAATATTGAGTCTGCCGATCCACGAGCATGGTATGGATTTCCATCTGTTTACATCCTCTGTTATTTCCTTCCTCAGTGTTTCATAGTTCTCCCTGTAGAGGTCTTTTACCTCTTTGGTTAAATATATTCCTAGGTACTTTAATTTCTTTGTTGCTATTGTGAAGGGAATTGAGTCTTTGATTTGGTTCTCAATTAGATTGTTGTTGGCGTATATGAATGCCTCTGATTTCTGTGTATTAATTTTGTATCCTGAGACTTTACTAAATTCATTGATCAGTTCCAGGAGTTTCTTGGTTGAATCCTTGGGGTTTTCTAGATACAATATCATATCATCAGCAAACAGTGAAAGTTTGATCTCTTCTGCCCCTATTTGGATACCTTTGATTCCATTTTCCTGTCTGATTGCTGTAGCCAAGACTTCCAGCACTATGTTGAATAGAAGTGGAGATAGTGGGCAGCCTTGTCTGGTTCCAGTTCTAAGTGGGAATGATTTCAGTCTTTCCCCATTCAGTATGATGTTGGCTACGGGTCTGTCATATATGGCTTGTATCATTTTTAGGTATGTCCCTTCTATGCCTATTTTCTTAAGTGTTCGTATCATGAAAGGGTGTTGAATTTTGTCAAAGGCTTTTTCTGCATCTATTGAAAGAATCATGTGGTCTTTGTTTTTGCTTCTGTTGATGTGGTGAATTGCATTTATAGATTTACGTATGTTGAACCATCCCTGCATCCCTGGGATGAAGCCCACTTGGTCGTGGTGGATTATTTTTTTGATAAGTGTCTGGATTCGGTTAGCTAAGATTTTGTTGAAAATTTTTGCATCTATATTCATTAGGGATATTGGTCTGTAGTTTTCTTTTTTTGTTGCATCCTTTCCTGGTTTTGGTATCAGAGTAATATTCGCTTCATAAAAGGTGTCGGGGAGGTTTCCGTTCTTCTCGATGTTGTGGAATAGTTTCTGCAAGATAGGTACTAGTTCTTCTTTGTAAGTATGGTAAAATTCAGGTGTGAAGCCATCTGGACCGGGACTTTTCTTTTTAGGGAGATTTTTAATTGCTGTTTCTATTTCAGCTGTTGAGATTGGTCTGTTCAGGGAATCTATTTCTTCCTGGTTGAGCCTAGGGAGGCTGTGTGTTTCTAGAAATTTGTCCATTTCCTCCACATTTTCCAGTTTGTGTGCATAAAGATTTTTGTAGTATTCATAAATTGTATCTTGTATCTCTTTGGGATCAGTTGTGATATCTCCTTTTTCATTCCTGATGGAGCTTATTAGAGATTTCTCTTTTCTGCTTTTCGTTAGCTTAGCCAATGGAGTGTCAATTTTGTTTATTTTTTCAAAGAACCAACTTTTTGTTTTATTAATCTCCTGAATAGCTTTCCTGTTTTCAATTTCGTTTAGTTCTGATTTGATCTTGTTGATTTCACTTCTTCTGCTGGGTTTGGGGTTGGTCTGTTCTTCTTTTTCCAGCTCTTTGAGTCGTTTCATTAGATTGTCTATTTGTGATCTTCTTGCCTTTTGGTTATAGGCATTTATGGAGATAAACTTTCCTCTCAGAACTGCTTTAGCTGTGTCCCAGAGGAGTTGATAACTTGTCTCTCCATTGTCATTTTCTTCATAGAAGTTTTTTATTTCCGTCTTGATTTCTTCATTTACGAAGTAATCATTTAGTAGGAGGTTGTTTAATTTCCACGTTTTTGTGTAGAAATGTGAGCTTCTGTTAGGGTTGATTTCTAGTTTTATTCCACTGTGATCTGAGAAAGTACATGGTATGATTTCTATTTTTTTAAATTTCTTGAGATTTTCTTTGTGTCCTAGGATATGGTCAATCTTAGAGAATGTCCCGTGAGCTGATGAGAAGAACGTATATTCAGTGGATTTTGGGTAGAATGTTCTGTAGATGTCTGTCAGACCCAATTGTTCTAGAGTTTTGTTTAAGTCCATTATTTCTTTATTAATTTTCTGTTTGGAGGATCTGTCTCGTGCCGTCAGTGGGGTGTTGAAATCCCCGGCGATTATGGAGTTGCTATTAATCCATTTGCTTAGCTCCAGTAAGGTTTGCTTTATGAATCTGGGTGCACCTAAGTTGGGTGCATATATATTTAAAATTGTTATCTCCTCTTGTTGGACTGTGCCCTTCACCATTATATAATGACCCTCTTTGTCTTTTACTACTTTTGTTGGTTTAAAAACTAAATCGTCTGAAATTAGAACTGCCACACCAGCCTTCTTTTGGTTTCTATTTGCTTGGAATATTGATCTCCACCCTTTTATTTTTAGTCTATGTGCATCCTTGCAGGTTAAATGTGTTTCCTGAAGACAGCATATACTTGGCCTGTATTTTCTTATCCATTCAGCCAGCCTATGTCTCTTGAGTGGAGAGTTTAAGCCATTCACATTTATTGAGAGAACTGATAGGTAAGGTAGATTACTGATCATTCTGTTGGGTTGGATGTTGTTGCTATGATTTCTGTCTTGAGCCATTGTAATATCTGGCCTTTAATATCTTTGGGTTTTGGTTGTTTTTATATCCGTGGATTATTATTATGATGTTCCGTGCATAACGCTGTTTTAAGTACTTCTTGTAGGGCTGGTCTTGTCTTGGTGAATTCTCTGAGCCTTTGCTTGTCTGAGAATGTTTTTATTTCTCCTTCATATATGAAGCTTAGTTTTGCAGGGAATAATATTCTAGGCTGGGCATTGTTTTGTTTCAAAAGAGTGAGAATGGGGCCCCAGTCTCTCCTTGCTTGTAAAGTCTCATTAGAGAAGTCTGATGTTATTCGAATTGGCTTTCCCTTGTATGTCACTTGCTTCTTTTGTCTTACAGCTCTTAGAAGGGCCTCTTTAGTTGATACTTTGGTCAGTCTGATGACTGCATGACGTGACGTCTTCCTGTTTGCATTGAATCTCCCAGGGGTCCTCTGGGCTTCTTGAACTTGTATATCGAGATTTTGAGCAAGGCCTGGGAAATTTTCCTCTATTATATCTTCAAAAAGCTTGTCCAGCCCTTGAGTGTTGTCTTCCTCCCCTTCGGCTAAACCTATGACCCTCACGTTAGGTTTTTTCACATAATCCCACAGCTCTTGTAGACTTT
Source organism: Microcebus murinus (assembly GCF_040939455.1). Classification (NCBI taxonomy): domain Eukaryota; kingdom Metazoa; phylum Chordata; class Mammalia; order Primates; family Cheirogaleidae; genus Microcebus; species Microcebus murinus. The sequence continues at coordinate 78,868,405 of NC_134112.1, read as the reverse complement.
GGTCTTTTCTCTTGTTTCTCTGCTGTATTTCTGTGACTGATTTATTTAATTGGAAGGTGTTATCTTCAAGCTCTGAGATTCTTTCTTCTGCTTGATCTACCCTGTTCTTGAGACTTTCCACAGTATTTTGTAGTTCTCTGAGTTGATTCTTCATCTCCAGGACTTCGGTTAAAGTTTTCTTCACTGTGTCAATCTCTTTGTTGAACCTTTGTTCCATTTCTTGGAGGTTTTTTGTGTTTTCTTGGTGTTGGTTATTGAGTTGTTGTTGCAGCTGGGTGAGTGTTCTTATGATCCACATACGAAATTCCTTTTCTGTCATATTGGTTGCCTGATTTTGGTCGGTGTCCGTTTCTAGGGGGCTGGTGCTCCTCCTTGGGGGTGTGTTTTCCGTTTGGTTCTTCATATTTCCTGAGTTCTTTCGCTGACTTCTTCCCATGTCGATCAGTTGTTGTTTCTTTCCTTAGGTTATTGTTTGGGTATTCACACACCTTGTTTAGTTTCTGAGGCGTTAGGTGGTGCCTGTGGGTGAAATTGGACCACTCCCTGTATATTGAGTCAGTGGATGCCGTGGAAAGGCTGTGCAAGATGCCACCCCTGTCAGTAGGTGGCGTTTGCTTGGAGGAACAGGCTATGGTGTTGATTTTGAGTCCTGTTATCAGCTCTCGTTCTGGGCGGAGCTGGGTTGGGTAAGCCTGCCCTCAGGCCGTTAGCAGGGGTCAAAGTTCTGTTCTCAGCTTACAGGGAAAGCTGTCAGGGCAGGGCTGGAATGGTCCCGCTCAGCCAGAAAGTCTGGAGGTGGGGGTGGGGCTGTCTGAGACCCGCAGTCTGCAGCAGGCCTCGCTTCTTTCCACCCTCCCCAACTCTGCAGCTACTCCTGGGCCTCTGCCAGCAGGCCAGACCACAAGCCACCAGGCCTCCCCGGACTGTGGTGCCGGCGGGGAGGTTCCCTGCACAGGAACGCCACCTGGGTTGGGCGCACGGCCTCCTCCTGGGAGGAGGGTTGCCCTCTAGGACGCCGATCCGCCCCTGGAGGCACACAGCCCTCAGTAGGCTGTTCGCGTATAATCCTTCTGTGCCCGGGGCAATGCTAGCCCTCGGTGCAGGGGATCTGGTCTGCAAGTCCGACCTCTGGGTCCCAGAGTTCAAACTGTATTCCCACCAGGGAGAGGATTTCCGGTCCTAATTCACCCACAGGGAGCCCAAGCTGGATCTATGTCTCTCAGCCTCTGAGTCGGCAACGTTTTCCTGGGAACACGGTGCCAGCAGCACCTGGGAGGGCGGGCGGGGTCCCAAACGGGAAGGTCCCGTTCCCTGGAGGTGCCTCCGGCTGGTGGCTGTATTGTCTCTCTGGGCAGCCGCGGGTAGGGTCGGCGGAGGGGAGGAGGAGGCAATATGGCGCCTGCCGCACGGCTCGGGTCCGTGCACACGGAGGTGCCCGGAGGAAGTTGGGAACCTGGTGCCACGTCTGCTACAGGCTCACCGTTGGCAAGCGGCGGCAGTCTCTGGGCTGATGTCCGCAGGTCTCTCCACCCACTGGGGAGCCCGCCAGCAGTCCCGAATGCAGGAGAGGGGAAACAGCTATTCCACCTACCCTTGCCGCTGGTCTCCGGGCTGCTCCGGTGGTCTCAGCCTCCAGTTCTCCTCCGCAGCCTCCTCCCGTGGAGTCTCCCGGGGTCTCAGGTACCCCTCCTTCCGGCCCTTGTCCGCTGTATGCTCGTCTTCTTGCTTCTTTCCTCTGGTTTCTGCTAGAATTGGTCTTTTCTGTAGAGACCCTCTGTCTGGCGGTGTTATTCGTCCGCCATCTTGCTCCGCCCCCTGACAGAAAACTTCTTGACATCATGGCCACATAATACCATTTACGCTATTTCTACTTTGGCAAATTAATTGATGATTTATTTATAATTTAATATGCAGTTAATTTTTGTGAGTGTTTTGTGATTTTTGTGAATGGTTTCCTAAGTTGATTTTCTTTGTATTTAAACCTTGGCATTGTATCAAGATGTGATATTTGATCTTTCTCTCAGTATCTGTTCATTAGGTACATCCTTTTATTTTTAACCTTTTTTGACTAATTTCACTTTAGATATGTTTTAGGGGAGATAAACCTAGATGCCCTGAATGCTCATTCCCTTCCACCTTTAAGTAGCTAAGCAAGAAGCTAGCTCAGCAGCTCTGAGAAAGTTTAATCTGAGATATACATACACACACACACACACACACACATATACACATATATATGTATATGTTTTACATGTTTCTTGTTCCCCATATTTGTATGTTGAAGTCTAATCTCCAATGTGATAGTATTTGGAGATGGGGCATTTGGGAGAAAATTAGGTGTAGATGAAGTCATTAGAGTGGAGTTTTTATTTTTTAATACATAAGATTATGTCATCAGCAAACAAAGATGGTTTTGCTTTTATCTTTCCAATTTTGATGCCTGTTCTTTCTTTTTATTGACTAATCATTTCGGCTGGAACTTTAAGTACTATGTTGCATAAAAGAAATGACTGGGTGGGCACCCTTATAGTATATCTGATATTAGAAGGAAAGCTCTTTATAATTGGGCATAATGTTAGCTGTGGGCTTGTCATATATGGTGTTCATTATGTTGAGGTACCTTCCTTCTATATCTACTTTTTTGAAAACTTTTCTCATAAAAGGATGTTGAATTTTGTCAAATGCTTTTTATGCATCTAATGAGATGATCATATGATTTGTATCCTTCACTCTGTTAAGGTGGTGTATCATTTTTATCAATTTGTATATATTGAAACATCCTTGCATCCCAAGAATAAAACTCATGATCCTTTTAATGTGCTGCTGAATTTGGTTTACTAGTATTTTGTCAAGAATTAATGGGACCTGATCAAATTAAAAAGCTCTGTACAGCCAAGGAAACTATCATGAGAACAAACAGACAACCTACAGAATGGGAGAAAATATTTGCATGCTACACATCTGATAAAGGGCTGATACAAGAATCTATATAGAAGTCAGGAAAATCAGCAAGGAAAAAACCAAATAACCCTAACAAAAAGTGGGAAAGGACATGAATAGAAACTTTTAAAAAAAAAGATAGACTAATGGGCAAAAAACTTATGAAAAAATACTCAATATCTCTAATCATCAGGGAAATGCAAATCAAAACCACAATGAGATATTACTTATCTCCAGTGAGAATGACCTTTATCAGAAAGTCCCAAAACAATAAATGTTGGTGTGGATGTGGAGAGTTAGGAACACTCATATACTGCTGGTGAGACTGCAAACTAGTACAACCTCTGTGGAAAGCAATATGGAGATACCTCAAAGAGCTACAAGTAGAACTACCATTTGATCCAGCAATTCCATTACTGGGCATCTATTCAAAGAAACAAAAGGCATTCTATAAAAATGACATCTGTTACTAGAATGTTTATAGCAGCACAATTCACAATTTCAAAGATGTGGAAACAACCCAAGTGCCCATCAATCCATGAGTGGATCAATAAAATGTAGCGTATGTATACCATGGAGTTCTACTCAGCCACAAAAAAACAAGAGGTGCTACTCTAGCACCTCTTGTATAATCCTGGCTAGAGCTGGAGCCCATTCTACTAAGTGAAGTATCACAAGAATGGAAAAGCAAGCACCACATGTACTCACCATTAAATTGGTATTAACTGACTTGACTGACCAACATTTAAGTGAACATATAGTAATAAGATTCATCGGGTGTTGGGCAGGTGGCGGGGAGGGGATGGGTATATTCACACCTAATGGATGCAGTGCGCACCACCTGGGGAATGGACATGTTTGAGGCTCCGACTCAGTTGGGGCAAAGGCAATATATGTAACCTAAACATTTGTACTCCCATAACATGCTGAAGTGAAAAAAATCAAAAGTTAAAAAAAAAAAGAATTTTTGCATCTATGCTTACTGGGAATATGGCCTGTAATTTTATTTTATTGTGGTGCCCTTATCTGGTTTTGGTATAAAGGTAATACTGGCCTCAGAAAATGAATTTGGAAGTATTCTCTCCTCCTTAAATTCTGGAAAATTTCAGAGAGATTGGTGTTAATTCTTCTTCAAATATTTGGTAAAATTCATCTATGAAGCCATCTAGTCCTGGATTTTTCTTTGTTAGGAGGTTTTTGATTACTGCTTCAATCTTCTTAGTTATTATTTTTCTGCTCAGATTTTCTATTTTTTCATAATTTGTTATATTGTATTTAGGAACTTATCCGTTATTTAGGAATTTATCAATTTTTCTAAATTATCCAATTTGTTGACATATAATTGTTTACAGTAGTCTTATGATCTATTGTATTTCTGTGGTATCAATTATAACATCTTTTTGCTTATAATTTTGAATTCTCTCACTATTTTTCTTTTTTGGTTAGTCAAGCTAAACGTTCATCAATGTGTTTATCTTTAAAAAAACAAACTTCGTTTTGTTGATCTTTTCAATTTTCTTTCTAGTCTCTATTTCATTTATTTCTACTGTAATCATTATTATTTTCTTCTTTCTGATAACTTTTGGCTTAATTCTTCTTTTTCTAGTTTCTTGAGATGTAAAAGTAGATTGTTTATTTGAGATTTTTTTCTTAATGTGGGCATTTGTCATTAAAAATTGCCCTCTCAGACTGCTTTTGTTGCATCCCATAGTTTTGGTATGTTGTTTTCATTTTTATATGTCTCAACATACAGTTTTATTTCCGATTTGAGTTCTTTGATTCACTGGTCATTTAGGAAGGAATTGCTTAATTTACACGTATTTGTGAATTTTGCAAGATTCTTCCTGTTATTGATTTCTAGTTTCATACCATTGCGATCAGAAGAGATACTCCATATTGACTTCAATCTCCTTAAATTTTTTAAGATTTGTTTTGTGGCCTAACATATGATCTATCATGGAGAATATTCCAGGTGTGTTTGAAAAGAATGTGTATTCTGCTGCTGTTGGATGGAATGCTCTGTGCATGTCTGTTAGATGCATTTGATCCATAATGCTATTCAAGGTCTCTGTTTTTTGATTGATTTTGTGTATGAGTAATTTACCTATTTTGAAAGTTGAATATTCAAATCCCCTGCTATCATTGTTTTGCTTTTTCTCACTTTAGTTCTGCTAATTTTTTATACATTCAGGTGCTCAAATTTAGAATGTATATATCTTTATAATTGTTATATCCTCTTTATTAATTGACCCCTTTATCATTATATAGTGTCTTTTTTTATCTCTTGTGATAATTTTTGACTTGAAGTCTATTTTGTCTGATTTAAGTATTGGTACCCCTGCTTTCTTTTAGTTAACATTTGCATGGAATATCATTTTCTATTCCCTCCCTTTCAGGCTGTCTGTTCTTAAAGCTGAAGTCAATATTTTGTAGGCATAATATTGTCAGATCTTGTTTAGTTAATCCATTCAGTCATTCTATCTTTTTATTGAAAATTTAATTCATTTATATTTAAGCAATTATTGATATGTAAGGACTTATTGAAAATTTGCGAATTGCTTTCCATTTTGTAGTTTATTTTTCCTTTCTTCATTTCTTGATGTCTTTGTTTGTGATTTATTGATATTTTGTAGTGATAAACTTTAATTCTTTCTCTTGTAAGTTTTCTGTATCTATTAGAAGTTTTCTTTAGGGTTACTATGAAGCTTATATGGAGCATCTCATAATTATAACAGTCTATTTTCAGCTGATAATAGTTTATATTCAATGAGATATAAAAGTTCTATATTTTTACTCCCCACCACATTTTATGCCACTGATCTCACACCATACATCTTTTTATTTTGTGTATCCACTAACAAATTAATTCAGCTACAGTTATTTTTAATACTTGTGTCTTAATTTTTATACTAGAGTTAAAAATGATTTATGCATCACCATTAGAGTATTAGAATAACTGAATTTCTTTCTCTCTCTACTCTCTCTCTCTCTATATATATATATATATTTACAATTACAATATATATATTTACAACTCAATTTACAATTGAGTTTTATAATTTCCTATATTTACATATTGTTATTTATGGCCTTTTATGTCAACTTTAAGAACTCCCTTTAGCACTTCTCATAAGAAAAATATAGTAATAAGGAACTCCCTCATCTTTTTGTTTGTAGGAAACAATTTCATATCTGTTTATGTCTGAAGGACAGATTTGTCAAGTAAAGTATTCTTAATTGGCAGGGTTTTTTTTTTTTTTTCTTTCAGCTCTTTCATTGCAGCATTCCCACTCTCTCCTGAATTGCAACTTCTGCTGAGAAATCCACTGATAGCTTTATGGAAGTGGTGGTTCCTTTTGTATGTGACAAAATAATTTTATTTTGCTGTTTTCAAATTTCTCTCTTTGTCTTTTACTTTTAAACATAGTATTATAGTATGTCTTAGAGTAATCTTTGAGTCAATCTTACTTGGGAATTTTGAGGCTTATACTTCTGGATGTTCATATTTATACCAAGATTTAGGAAATTTGGGGCTATTATTTTCTTACATTATCTTTTTGTCCCTTTCTCTCATTTCTTCTGTGACTTTCATAATGTGCATATTCATCAACTTGATGGTGTCATACAGTTTTTATAAACACTCTTAGCCTTTTTTCATATTTTTTATTCTTCTAACTGGCTAATTTCAGCTAAGTTCAAATGACCTGTCTTTAAGTTTGTTTTATGTTTCTTCTAAAAAATACACTCTGTTGTTGAAGCTCTCAATTGCATTTTTGAGTACTGTCATGTTGTTAAGCTAGTTTGAATAGACATAATTGGTTTAGTTTAAATGAGATTGTGTCAGAGGTATCTTGGGACCAATTGTAAATATTTAGCGATGATTACAAATGCAGGAATAGTAAATTGGAGGTGTGAGAGTGATATTTTGAATACAGATGTCACTTTGAAGAAGCTTGAATGTTATTGGGAAGAATGATATAGAACATACCTGGAAGGGGTGGGGGGAAGGAAATAACTTCCTCATTCTTAATTATAAAATATGGGGGGATAATTGAAGATTTATAAATGATGTGAGATCACCAATACTAGTAGTGGGTATATATCCAAAGGAAATGAAATCAGTATATCACAGAGCTATTTGCATTTCCATGTAAAAATAGGCAAATGGGATTACATCAAACTAAAAATCTCCTGCACAGGAAAGAAAACAACCAACAGAGTGAAGAGACATCTGAAAGAACAGGAGAAAATATTTGCAAACTATATATCTGATAAGGGGTTAATACTCAAAATATATGAGGTCATATACATAGGGTCTATAGATTCTACGGTAAGCTATCAAAATTGACAAACATATTGGCTTTTTATGGAGGGGTCGTGTCATGTGAAATGACCCAACTCATCAGTTGATTAGTTTGTACTTTGAAAAATTCACTATTTAAGGTTATTTGGGGTCAGTATATTCTAAGAGAGCCAATAAAGTTAAGTTGACTTATCATGTTTCCTATCCCATGGATTACAAGATGTGCTTCTCAATTGAACAATGATATAATAATTTTCTTTTGGCTACAATTATTTGCCTGAGCATCAGAAAGTATAGTGGCAGACTGAATTTGGGAAAGAACACAACCCAATTATCATAATAAGGATGCAACCTGACACAGTCACACCCTAGGTGGGTTTTCATAAGTGGGACCAATGATCAGGCAAGCACAACACTGCCACATCATGTTAAGTACATGCTCACTTAAATTATACCCAGGTTAAGTGCTTCTGCCCCTAAATAAGGCATGGATTTATGGATTTCCTAAGATGCTCAGAAGAGGCAACCCAGTCCTCAATCACCTCAGTAGAATGTGGCATAGTGACTTTAACTGCTTTCATTTCACCCTGAGAAGAGAACATGATTAGGAATGATTGTTGAGCAGTTGGTTTCTGCATGCTAATGCTGTTAATAAAGTGATTTTGCCTGGAGCAATCCTAGAAGCAGTTGGTATGGTTTGTGTCTTTTCTTAGCCATACTGTGAGAAAAGAGATGAAACAGGCATGGCAGCATCTCTTTGTCTTTCCTTTCCCACATTTCCAACTTTCTGTAGAGCATGAAGGAGAAAAAATGTTTAGTTTGCTTGGAAAAAAAATAATAAAAACTAACTTTGGACTCACCTGTATCATTCTTTATCCAGATACTGATGTCTGTAATGTATTGATGAAGAATAACTTCCATACAGACTGATAGGTCTGTATTGGTTGGCATCAAGAACTGTCTGAATATAAGAAGACCTTAATCCAGAGAGATGAATCAGAAGCTTCCCCTATACAGCGAGTTTGGGCATCAAGCCTATTGAGTGAGAAATAGCAAACTGGTATTTCCTTATGATCTGGCAATTGCATAGATTCAAAAGTTTCCTTGAAGACATGTAGGTGGGAATAAATGTTGCATCAAACATGTAAATTTTGCATCAAACTATTCAGCTATTATTGACCTGTATACATTTAGAATGAAGAGATGAATTCAAAACATCTTAAAAATAATTCTTTAATATCTGTGTAACTTCAAAATATGCCCCATTTTTGAGACTTACAGAATTTACTTTTAATTCCCTTTTTCATTTTTTTGTTTAAATTTAAGTGGTATAAGTGAAATTTAACTGGTATAAGTGAAATTTTGTTACATGGATATATTGCACAGTGGTAAAGTCTAGGCTTTTAGTGTATCTATCACCCAAATAATGTACATTGTAGCCATTAAGTAATTTCTGATCATCCACCCACTATCACCCCCCCCACCCCTCCAAGTATCCAGTGTCTATCATACCACACTTTTTGTCCATATGTATACATTATTTAGTTTCCACTTATAAGTTAGGACATGTGGTATTTAATTTTAAGTCCTTACTTCTATCCTTCTTCATCTTTTTTTTCTTGATCTCTACTATTTCTGTCCAACGGGTCTTTTGAAGTTGTCTATAAATGCTTAGCCTTCATGGCTTCAATGACCAAAGATGCTTGTTCCACTATACTCTGGAATTACCTCCTTTTCTACCTCTATCAAAACCAGTGAGCAATTTTCTAAGGTTCTGCCAAGTGTTTACTTAATCAATGTGACAAATAAATGGATGAAAAATGAGTTAAAATAACACCCTTGCAGATAACAGGCATTTATCATACAAAAGGGCTTCATTCTTTGACTGAATATGTGAGTATGTTTGTGAATCCATCCTCAGATTATGCTAAACATGAACCCCATGAAGTGGCAAGAAGCTCAATTGTGCATGCATGTTTCTCTTTTCATAAATATTCACAACTCCTCCCATAGCTTATTAAATATGTATTAATATATTTGGCCACCTCACTCAGCATAAATTCCTGTTCCCTGGACCATTCCCTTGAATATGTGTTTCCAGCTTCTGGCAGGAGGCTTTGCTTCCCAGCCTGTCAGAATGGCCACCTACAGGCTGCAATCCTTTATAAGAAATAAAGCTCTTCTTTCCAAATTCATGAACCTTGTCTTTTCTTTGGTTGACATTTTAAGGTTGCTGACATCAATTTAAATAAATTATTTATTCCTTTTTGTTTGTTTGTTTTGTTTTGTTTTTTATTTCGGCATATTATGTGGGCACAGATTTTAAGGTTTCAATAAATGCCCTTTCCCCTCTCCCCCCACAAGTCTGAGTCCAGCATGACCATCCCCCAGATGGTGCACATCTCACTCATTATGTATGTATATACCCGTCCCCCTCCCCCCTCCCACCTGCCCAATACCCTATTACTGTAATACCTATGTGTCCACTTAGGTGTATTTATTCTTTTTTATTGGAGATGAGTCATATAATACATATATTCCAAAAAAATCCATGTGCCTGTTACATATAATTTTGAAAGTGACTATACAATTTTTTAAATTGCCTAATACAACATTTCTGCCTTGATGGACATGTTCTATATCTATATGTCCATTTAAATAGCCACATGTGGCTATCAGTTACCATAATGGACAGCCATATATAATGCCTGGCATGAATGAGGCTGAACATTTTGCATGTATATCAATCTAATATCATGGGAAAACATTTTCTGTACACTTTCTTACTTCCAATTTCTAGGATGAAATACTTACATGATTTAGTCACATTCTGAGCACTTGTTAAACATGTTGACAGGATTATTCTGCATTAGATGATAGCATAGATAGGTATGGTGACTTCAAAGTCTTTCTACACACTGACGTGGCTTATTGAGAAAGCTGAGCTCAAATCTGTATCACTGGGTATAGTTTAAGTCAGTTTATTTTCTTTCTTCTTTCACACAAGTTATTAGGTTCTTGGGAGTTCTTGGTATCTGTTTAGTATTAAGATTTAAATTTGAAAACTGTTAGAAGGCCTGTGGCTACTGTGTTTAAGCCATTTGTCCAGTTAAGATTATCAAAGAGTCCAATATTGGGAATAATGGGCACTGGCTAGGAAAGAACAGTTTCTTGTTTCCTATTTTCTATTGCTTTTATTGATACTGAAGTTTTTCTACTTAATAGTTGTTTAGGTTCTGAAAGACTGTTCATGAGTTTTACATCACTAAAGAAGACTGTAAACATCTTAATCCATGGATATTTTAGAATGTGGAATAGTCATAATCTTGTATTATTTGTACACTGCCTTTCAGAATGATTCCTATTGTGGATTGTTCCATCCTGTTTGTATGATGTAACCTCTATCATGCTATCAAAACAGAGTCATTTCTTCTGTTGTCACTTCTTCATTTCTGTCCTCTTTGCTTTTGCATATATTGGAAAGAATAGAGTTAATGGTGCTTATATAGCAATATAGTCTCAGTACTTCCACAGTGAACAGGACAGACTCCAATTAGAGAGACTAGTGTACTGGTGTTTAAACTGGGGTATTCATCTCATGTGGTACAAAAAAGAGGTTGTCTTTCAAGCTATTAAAAAAAAAAACAAGTTTGGAGGCAATTAAGTGTTGATTTTGAAAAAAATGGATGAGGCTAATGATGGGTAACGGTCATGTTCCAAATCAAGTATTTATATTTCATTCTTTCCTACAAAATTAAAATAGAAAATAATTAAGCTGTTTACTAACAAATAATTAAAATAAAGTCTGATGAAAAAGGTCTAAATAATGTTCATTGTGTAACACAGAAGTTCAGAGAATTTAGTTGCAAAGCTCTTCGCAATACCTGTCTACTTTTCTATGCAAATGAGATTTCTCAGATCTCACATCTGAAAATAAAAATTAGGGAGAGATGGTAAAGCTGCTGAACCTCTTCTAGCAATGAATTATATTAATTAATGAATGATATGAATTAATTAATTAGATTAGATTAATTGTAAAAGAAAGCCTAGTTATCTTAAAATTAGTTTTTAATAACATTTATTTGTTCTTATTTTATAATTATTATAATATGTAATATAATTATGTTTTTACTAATAATGTCCTAGTCATTTTTTACTCCATTTCCAAAAAAACAAAATTTTTTAAAACCTTAGGATTTTACTGTCATAGAAAAATTAAAATAATAAATTTCAATTAAGGTCCTTTTCTCCTTGAGAATTAAGAAAGAATAAATATTATGTGCATAATAACATTATTCCAATGACACAGTGTTCATATCCAATGACACAGTGGCCTAAGAAAATGATCAATAAAAATATCCAAAAATAAAAATACATTGCATGAATACAATACATTAATATTATATCAGTTTATATGAAGAAAGTGGAATAGAAATATGAGTTAAAGGAGAAAAAGGAATGTTGTAAAAATTTATGACCTTTAATAGAAACCTTGATCATATATATATGCATTTTTCAGCTTTATTGAGGTATAATTGACAAATAAAAATTGTATTCAATATCTACAATGTGATTTTAAATATACATATACATTGTTAAATGAGTACCACAATCAAGCTAATTAATATATTCATCATCACCTCACAAAATTACCTTTTTCTGTGTGTGTAGTGATAATACTTAAGATCTACTGTCTTAGCAAATTTCAAGTATATAATATATTACTATTAACTAGTCACTGTGTTGTAATTAGGTCCTTTGAACTTATTCATCTTGTAACTTACAGTTTGCAGGCTTTGACCAACACCTCTCCACTTCCTCTACTCTCCATCCCTTGGAAACCATCCTTTTACTGTGTTTCTAAATCTCCACTTTTTAAGATTCCACACATAAATGAGATCCTGAAGCATTTGTCTTTGTATGGCTGACTTATTTGGCTTAGCACGATGTTTCTCCAGGGTCTTGTACACCTTTAAATGTTAGATGGTGGATGTCAATTCTCTTAGTAGACAGAAGCGATTGGACACACTTATTTATAATTCTAAGGAAATTACATTTTTACAACTATTTAAACAATAATAATTTGTGATTCAAAATTAAAATTCATTTGGATATGCATGGTTTAAAAATCATTTTTAAATATTTTTTTTATTTTTAATTATGGGTAAGTAATAGTTGTATAATTATGGAGCACATGTGATGTTTTGATACAGATATACAGTGTGTAATGATCAAATTAGAGTAATTGGGGTATTCATCACCTCGAGCATTTGTCATTTCTTTATGTTAAGAACATTAAATCCCACTCTTTTGGTTATTTTTAAATATACAATAAATTGTTTTTTACTATAGTTATCCTCTGTTAAAGAGATTTATGAGCAAATTTTTTCAGGATGAGGATCAATGACCTAAACTGAAATAAGGTCATTGCTTAGCCTAAACTAAGGCTTCAGTTTAGCATTGCCTAAACTAAAAAAAAGGTCAATAGCTAGCGAGACCTCAGGCTTCATTACAGAGTTTGTAAGTTGAATTTATGTGTAGAGAAGAATTGGCATTTCTATTGACACTTTATCTGGAGGATGATTAGACTCAGCGTTTTATCTGGATAACCTATCCCTATAAGCATTAAAATTGTGTATTGATTAAAATATTTACTCACAAATAGAGACATAAAGGTATCCAGAATCATAAGGCAATCTAGCTCTCCCTGTGGCCTCCTAATTCCTAATACTGATACATAAATGGTAACCACTGTTATATGTTAGTGCTTAGTATAGTGCTAAGAGAACATACAATACATTTTTCAAATAAATAAATAATACTGGACTGCTGATATACAGTTCGACAATTTTAAGGTATATACAAAAGAGTCCCTCTTTTGTGTACTGTAAGCACAGACAAAGAATTGTGTATGTGCACACAAATGTATGTATATCATTAGATATAAGCTTATTTTTTAATTTACAAAGACCTTACCAAATTTTATTTTTCATTTTTGAAGATAATAATATATAGACAACCCTTATTTCTCAGTCTTGAAACTCTGTATTATTCCCTTACTTATCTTGGTGGAGAAACTGGTTTTGAATAATATTTTGCCTTGAGGTTTCCTAAAAGCTTAATATTCTAATAGTAGGGACATTTTTCTTCTTTGTATCAAATTATAATTTTATCTGCCTGAGATATCACATTGCCTTTTAAAACTTAGATTTAGAAAATATTTAAGGACTGATAATTACTAGATTCTATTAATTTGTATACATTTGGGATGGATATTTAATTTTACTAGCTTGATACTTTATTCTTTTTACTATTCCCTAATCATAGAGACTAAATTTTCACTAGATATTATTTTACAGTACTACAATAAATAACTGATATCCATTATACCAGGAATTTGGATAAGAAAAGAAGTCTCACTGTGTAACAATTTGTTTTTCTACATCTTATAGATGAATTCCAAGCATTCCCACATGATTAACACCATCTGTCATAACTACGAGGATGCTATGGGCTGATTCTTCCTCCGTCTTTATTTACAGTCCAAAGTGAACATTTGTAAATGCATAACATGTATAAACGAAAACATGAAATTCAACGCAGGATGTGCAGAAAGAGAAATTTCTTTCTCTTTTTTCTTTTATGTACAAACTGTCCATTGTGTGTTACTCCGGAGCTCAGGGAACTCGGTGGTATTAGGCCCTTGTGCAATTCAGCTGTAAGATGATAATGAAGCTCATCATAATCATACTGAACTATTAGGGCTGTTGATTCAACAAAGACAAATTACATTTTGTTTGGTATAGGCTTAATGTCAAAGGTATTTCCTTGAATTCTAATGTTTGGAAATTCAATTATCTGGAATATACATATATAGCTACTATTAATCAGAATACCTGATTAAGCCTAACTGTGATTAGCCAACCTAAGATCATACTTGATGAAGAGAATAAAGCAAAAATGGGTATGATAAAAGACTCACAGATGGTTTCTATTCCTGTATCTGTGAGTTTGAATATATAGATCTCACAGTGAGAGCCACATTCACATACACACACTTATGTCCATAGCTATATTTATCACACTATTTATATAACAAATGTATGTTCTAATTGCAGTCAGTTCCATATTTCTCAGGTAGTCACTGGAATTCATGTTCTGTCTTGGATACTGTCCAATATTTTTTTTCTTGCACTGCTACTTGCTTCGAACTCAAGGAAGAGGGCAGGGAGTCGGTGAGTTTGGGAACATGGATCTTTGCCCCAGCTTTGCCAGCAACTAGCTCTATCACTATCAGCAAGTGACTTTACTTATTCTTGTGTTCAATTTTCTCATATTACAGTATGTTGGACTAGACCACCTTGTAGTTTAATATTTTCGAGGGCATTATAAATAGCCTTAAATAGCCTTATAAAAAATAATCCTACATTTGTACACTAAACCCTAGTATGTAAGGCAGATAACAAGAGCATGAATGGTCTGAGTTAAGTGAGATCAGAAGTCTAGAGTCTTGCTCTCTCAGAAGCACATGGGGTACATCTTTAAAGCCCTAATAACACAGTTTCAAAACATTTGGACTCAATTTTCTCCAAGATTCCTTCTATTCTCAATATATTATGCCTTAAGATAAAATGCAGATCAGTTATTAAAGACTTGAAAAGAAAAGTGGTTGAAGTCAATGATGAAAATTCAATTTTACGGTTACCTGTAGATTTCTTTTGCTCATTTACTGACACTACTTTGCAAAACACATAATTGAGCGTTACTTGATCTCTGTTACCACTGGTTCTGGAATCAGTTGTGTTTTGCAAATTTTTATTATTATTATTATTTATGAGTTAAAAGAATATTACTGAATGATATATTCTATTTTCTCCTTCATTAAGTGAGTGGGTTGGTTTAAATAGTCTCAAAGGCTTTTTCTGAGACTAATATTCAATACTTCTCTGAATCCATGATAAAGTTGACCATATTTAAATGTAGATTAGTTGACCAAAGAAGTTTCAATTCAAATGAATTTTAACTTAATTAAAATTTAAATAAAATTCAATTACAATAAATTTTAGAGAGAACTTTCCTCTTCCTATAATTAACAATCTACCCAATCTTGTACATTCTTTCTTCTTTTCCATCTACCTTTTTTTTTTACTAAATTTATTTTACCACACTAGACCACCCAAACCTCAACTATTTCATTAATACCCACACTAGATTTTCCACTAATACAACATACCTGCTCATGCCAGAATATTCTTTTTAAAGTAGTGCCACTCTAAAATCTCAGAGGGGGCCTCTCTATCAACATTGTGGTTGGTTGCAAAAGTGATCACAATTATTTCCTTTTCTGTGTCCATGTTTCTACAACACAGCTTTTCAAGAGTTTTCATCAGAGGTTGGAGTCTATTTCCTACACCTTGACTCTGGGCTGACCTTGTGAAATCCTTGTGTTTATACAGGTAGCAGATATGATGTTGGAGAGCCACGCCTGGACTTCAAGATACCTTTGTTTGTTTCTACTTTCTATATACTCTGCCATCTGCATGTGATCAAACCTGGACTACGCGGGTGGATAATGAGACACATGTGGCCCCGTTACATTCATATCCCCAGCTGACAGCCCATATATGTGAAGGATGTAATTCTAGACTGGTGAGGCCCCAGCCTACCTACCAGCATATCATAGATGTAACAGTGGGTCCAGCCAAAAGAAGCCAATCCTGGTTTTGTTAAACAACTTCTTAGGAAGTTAAACTCATAATGAAATCAGGTTTCTATCTTCCCAGCAAGCCTGGAAAATAGGGCTCTAAGTTCCTTGTTGATTACATTTCTAAGGGATAGCTTCCGGGTCCCTGAAAAGGACAAGTTTGAGATGCAAAACTGGCTGAGGCTTTTAAAAAAGATTTACATCTCTTAAGGGGCAGAATTCACAAAAACAAGTTTTCTAATGTAAATGGATAAGGAAAGGGAAGTCTAGGCCTAGAGGCAGAAAGAAACTTGCTTAAAGTTTGGTCAAGTTAAAGAAAAGGCCTTCTTGGTCAATATGAAAGAAATGATGTTTTTAAGTATAATGTCATAACTAGATATCCAACAAGGTTTTAGAGCTAGTTCTTATACTAATCTGTCTTTAGGAAAGCCCGAGAATTTTAAATGTCATCTCTTCCAACCTTTCTTCCAATGTAGGCATTCCCTCATCCTTGCTCCCAGAGCTAATCATTCACAAAATTCTTTATCAATTCTACAGTCTTTATCTCACCAAGCAGTTAGTCTTTCTTTGCACAATTCTAATTAAAGAAAAAAAAAACTTTAATATTGCTTTCTAACTTTAATACAAAGGCTTCTGACTAGGTTGTCTATTGCATGAAAAATTATGTGAAAATGATAGAGTTAAATAATCTGACTTCTGGCCGGGCGCGGTGGCTCACGCCTGTAATCCTAGCACTCTGGGAGGCTGAGGCGGGCGGATTGCTCAAGGTCAGGAGTTCAAAACCAGCCTGAGCGAGACCCCGTCTCTACCATAAAAATAGAAAGAAATTAATTGGCCAACTAATATATATATATAAAAAATCAGCCGGGCATGGTGGCTTGTGCCTGTAGTCCCAGCTACTCGGGAGGCTGAGGCAGGAGGATCGCTTGAGCCCAGGAGTTTGAGGTTGCCGTGAGCTAGGCTGACGCCACGGCACTCACTCTAGCCTAGGCAAGAAAGCGAGACTCTGTCTCAAAAAAAAAAAAATAATAATAATAATCTGACTTCTATTTTCAGAATAAAATTAATATATTACCATCTATTTTGCTTTCTTAATTTGGGAGCATATATATAGAAGTTATTTTTGTTAGAAAATAATCTAATGATACACATTTTAGAGGCATGTGAAACAATTTTGATAAAACATTTTATAACTCCTAAAATATTTAATTAGCTCTTGATTTTTTTCTCCTCAATGTAGATAATATATAATATTCAGGTAATTAACGTAGAAGTGTCAGAAAATTTGATAGAGATGTTGGATCATCCTAGTCATCAGCAAATTAGCCTGCTGGTATGTGTTATACTTTCCAGTAAATTTTCTTCATATATTTTTTAGATAGTGAGCAAAGGCAGGTAGGGAAATGTGTGAAGCTATCAAACTATATTGCTGTTGTAATGTGCCTGAAACCTCTGTTTTAAATGAAGTTAAATTTGCCTACTTATGAAGCAGTTTTGTCCTTACTTCTTTTTCCTTGCAAAGACCTAGTAATTGTTATAAACATTAAGTTACTAGCTCATCCTCATCTATTAACTGGAGGTCAGATATCTGGGAGCTCATGCCTAATACCTTCCTAGACATCCCTGGATCACAGTAGGGAGCACATTGAACCCCAGTGACACAGGTAGAGTGTCACTGGTAGAATTGCCTGATAACTAATGCAGGATGGGGTTCTATGGCCAACATGTAAGGTAAAAAATCATGAACAGACAACTGACCTTTGAAAGTTGCCTAAATCATTCAGGAGTGAAAGTCACTGATATTTCTTCATTTGAACACCAGGTGAATTTCTTTGTGTTTAGAAAATCATTTTATGGAAAATACTTTAAATATGTGAATCATACACTCAGCATACAGGACTGACGTAGTTGATGGAATATCAGAATTATATTTGACATTTCAGGAACTCTCATTAAGAATTAAGAAAATGATGACTGCCCTCAATTTTAATTTTCTCTTAGTCTCTGTCTGTCTCCCACCCCCCTCTCTTTCACACACAGACACACACACAGCCATTGGAACTCAATCCTTCTAAGATGTAGGAACTGAACCCAAGATAATTCCCTGTCCTTGTGTTAAACTATGCTGGAACCAAGCAAAAATAATTTAGCTGTTTGCCCCAGGAAATAGCTGCTTCTAGTCGATAAGAGTATGAACCAACTAAACGGATTACTTATCATAGCTAACAGCTTCCTGATCAAGACTTGCTTCAAGACCCTTGGCTCTGTGTGCCCACAAATCCAAAGTTATGATAACTTAAATGCTAAGAAATTCTGTTTAATTTCTAGTCCTGTAAGACGCCCCCCCCCAAAAAAAATCACTTGGTTCTGACTCTAAAATTCTACAACTATCCAGCCTTAATTTCCCACTTTGACACTACTAAGACTCTGTCAAGGTTTATTATCTCTTACTGCAGTAGATCTAATAAACTTAACATTGTTTGATCAACATGTTTTTCTGATGGCCTTTTTAAGGAGTCAACAATTGAGAACTATATGCCTATATAATGTGTCTTTGCCACATCTGTAAACAGGCAGTCCTCGGGTTATGGGATGACTTGCCTTATAGTGTTCCATACTTACAAATGGGCAAGGCTCCTCAAAGGCTAATTTATGATTAAATAATTAAATTAATAATTGAGGAACTACTGTCTTCCACACATATCAACAAAACCACATAGCGTAAGCAGTTTAGTGCAGCATCTTTACGCTAGTGGCTAGTCTCACTGTTTATATACAGCGTCACTTTTGTCTTGACTTTTTAAATTCAATGTTGTGAGTCTATATTTACCTTTATGACCATGCCTCTAAAGCAAAAGTCCACTGCAAGTCGAGGTAGTCTGCAGCAAAGAGAAAGGAGATTACAATGGAAAGGAAAGTAGAAATAATTAAGCATTTGGAGAAAGGCCAAACGCCATCACTCATTGGGAAAGCAATAGGCTTTAGTCGCTCGACTATAGGAATCATTATAAAGGATAAAGTGAGAATAATGGAGAACCTGGGGAAGGCAGTGCTCCAGTGAAAGCGTCAATTATTAATAAGCAACGTAGTGGATTAATTATTGAAATGAAAAGGTTATTATGGATTTGGTTAGAAGATCAAAATAAAGGTAACCTTCCTAGTCGCCTAGGAATTAAAAGAGCATAGTAGTTCCTGTAACTTATTATTACAGTACAGTGGTATTATTATTATTACAATATTGCACTGTATTATTATTACCACATGAGAGCCATTGTACTATTGTTGTTATTATTATTATCACACATACACTATTCATCAGGGATCTCAGTTACATACAAATCATACCTACAGACATATCTTGTCTATAACCCAGAGACCACCTGTGTTTGAAATTCCAACCTCACTAATTTCTTAATTATTTTTTACCCTAATCATGGAAATAGCCTCTCATAATTCTTAACCGTCAGCTTTAATACAAATTGGCTTCTGGTTTTTTTTTTTAATTAACACCACTATAGGTTGAACTTGTCCTGAACCCAAAAACACTCTGATGGGCGCAGACTCCCAGCTACCTAAGCTCTCCACTCCTTCACACATCCACCTAGAGCGTCAAGCCCTGCTCCATAATGTTGTTCCTCAGTTATGCTTTATCATACACTTTTCTTAGAAATTCCAGTTCTTTTCTCTATCTGCAAGACCAGATTCAGAGATTTCAGCCCATTAGCTATGTCTTTCCAATTTTCAATTTTATGGCCAATTCTCTTAACCCACAGCCCACTGATCTCTGATATTTTCCCTTTGCTAATATCTTAGCTAAAGAAGACCTGACATTCACCACTCTTATCATGTGGTTAGTGTAGAACCAGTTGTTCAGATTTTTCCACCTTCTGGGACCCTCACTACTTATTCTCCCACTACTCTCTTGCTACTGACCTTATGGCCGTTGCAATTCTTGTCAGTGTGAATATCAGTGGTTAGCGACCCTGCAACATATTTGTTAGGGGAAAGGCTTTACTTCTGCATTTGTTCTTTCCTCATGCAGGGAATGGCTTAAACAAGGCATGGGCTATAAATACTTAATTTTATGGTCTGTGAACTATGACATCCAATGGCTTCAAAGGGATAGCTTTGCCAAAATACTATAACTAACATCGTTAATTTCTTCCACTGGGGCTATAATTTTGACTGTTACTCTTTACCATTGATATGTATATTTATATAATAATAAACAATTGTATATGTCTACACTTCAAAGAGATGGATTTTTAAGGTTAATTGTACTAAGAGTAAACTATATTTTTGTGTGAGTGTGTAAAGAGTACGCATAGATTTTAGAAGTTTTTATGGTTATAAAACAAAACAAAACAAAACAGATAAATATGTAAACTTTCTTTCAGGCTGACCTGACCGTGATTTTCAAACCCAAATGGATAAAGGATGAAAAATGGAAAAGCTTCAGATATCATAAGAACCTTCTTAAAAGCTTTATAATTTTTTATCTTTAAGTGACTGTAAGAGGACTTTCAGTAAATAAGTTTTGATTCAGCCATTACTATCAAAAGAAGCACCTTGGGAGGTTTACATAGCTGGAGGCATTATTCAGAGACAGAACTTCTCAGGGTTCCCTCAGGGCACACATTGTTGGCAATCACAGGCCGTTAACAAGCTCTATGCTGTTTTCTCCCCTGGTTGCAACTCTGGAAACTTATGAGTAGCTCCTCAAGAAACCCTTGATTAGAATTCCTCACAGTAGTGTAGCTTGGAGGACACAAGGGCAAATCCAACTGTGACCATGGCTATATATAACAAAAAGTTTGGTGATTAAAAAAAAAAAAGAAAAGCTACTCTTATTGCTGAAGCTAATCCCACTGAAACCCAATGAAACCCAATTGCTAGTATATAACAGAGAGTATTTGAACCCAGACCCAGAATCTCTCCTCATGGAATTTATCATGTGATAAAAAGGGCAGGTACAGACTAAATATATTAAAATTATTTTATAATTTCCATCTTATTAATCATTTCAATGGAACACTTTAAAGCTAAAAATTCTTTTAAACGTAGAATTCTAATAATTTAGAGAATAAGGAAGCTTATATGAGTGTGTAACTTTAAAACAATTTATTTAAAATGCCTTAAAATTATATGTGCATAGAAGTATAATAAGGATTTAATGAAATGGAAAAGAGGGGGTATTATCATATCTTGAAAGTGGGAAGAAAAGCAGTAACTCCACAGCAAGTGGCCATTGCTGGAGCTTGAGGGAAATAATGTGTCAGACACTGTTGCAGGGTGTCAAAGACCAGGTTTTGTCATTTTGCCTTAAATTTTGAAAAGAAAATTAGTGATTTCAAATATGTAATTTTTTGTGGGAGAAGAGTATCATATTTTTACAAATATTTTCAGGTAAAAATGGACAGAATAACCTGGGTGGGGCAAAGTGAGCCCAAGAATCTTGTGAAGAGGTCTTAGTTAGAATTAGTTCAATTCGCAGCTAATAAATATGAGACTCAAAAAGGAAAGAAACTGGTTTGTGGAACTCTTTGTAGGAAACTATTTTGTGTCAAGCAATGATCTAAATTAGCCTGTTCTGAAGAAAGAGGCCAGATGGATTCCATGTCCTGAATTTTTGGGAAGTGGGTCTATCGTGGAAACTGACCATGGAGGAGCTGAGCACGAGGCCTCTGAGCATGACGTTTATGATCCCAATTTTGGAGAGGGGCAACTGCTCGTTTGAAATAGTCCAGGGAAAATTTTTGAGAGAGTTATAAAATGATCTGGGCAATTCTTTGACCAAAGTGAAAAATTAACCCAACTGTTTATGGTTTTAATTAGAACACACAGATGAAATTTATTAGTTATTCAAAAATTCAAACTATACAACAAACAGGATTAATTTAATTGCCAGATATTGAACCTTGGCTTTATGCCACATTGTTTGGCAGATACGGATCAATTAAATCATTAGATATCAAAAATATTTTAACAAATATAAAATAGTTTAGTCAATGAGGTTAGCTTTTGTACTCATTCTATTATAATATTTTTGAAAGTATGCTATGAAATTTTAAAATATTAAAAACTTAAACTAGGCAACATTATTAATGAATAATAATAGTTTTTAGACTAAAATAAAATGGAATTCTCCCTAAAAAAATAATAATAATATGCTTACTGAAAAACAAACCTCCATATCACTTTATTTACTTTTGATAATATATAATGCATGGTTACAATAATTAATTAACAGTAAATATAGCAAATTCATGAGCAATGCTTTAAAACTAGTAAGTTTATTTTAGTAATTCAACAATGAGAAAATACATTCACATTTCTCTGTCAGACTGCTGAGGGTCTCTTGGGCAGTTCTAGGAAGTCAGAACTTGCTTCAGGGCCACGGCAGTTTGAATATAAGTGATTCTACATCTCCAGGATCAATAGGAGTGAACCCAAGCTCAGGCTGCCCTCACCTGCCCTTCTTTCTGAGAAACTGCCAAGGTCTTTGCACTAGGTAATACTCTAAGGGAGAAATACTAACTAGGCTTTCAGAGATAAAGCTAGGAATTGAATTAAGAGGCACCATTAAGGAAATAAATAAACATGCCACAGACTGAAAAAAAAATTCACATTACATTTATCTGGCAAAAGATTTGTATCTAGCCTACATAATGAACTCCTACTGATAACAATGGAAAGGAAAACTACCCAAAAATAAAAACAGGCATAAGCTATATATAGATGTTTTTAAAAAGAGATACAAAAAAAAAAACCCACAATAGGAATATAAGAATGTGTGCATCAGTATTAGTTATTAGGAAAGGCAAAGTAAAAATATACTAACATGGCAAAAATTAAAGATTGTCAATAGCAAATATTAACAAAAAACCTGGAGCAGCTAGAATGTCCATGGACTGTTAGAAGCGTAAAATGGTACATGATTTTGAAAAGCTAGCAATTTCCTGTAAATGAAACATGTTTCTACAATATAACCACATGTATATATACACCCAATTTTAATTATATGTATTTATCCAAAAGAAATGGTGATGGTAATATATCTCCTCAAAAAGTCTTACATAAGAATGTTCACACTAACCTTATTTATGGTGGCTCCAAAGTGGACTGAAAGAAAACATTCATGGCCAGGCACCATGGCTCACCCCTATAATCCTAACACTCTGGGAGGCCTAGGTGAGAGAGTCTTTTGAAGTCAGGAGTTCAAAACCAGCTTGAGCAAGAGCAAGACCCTGTCTCTACTAAAAGTAGAAAAAAATTAGCTAGGCGTAGTGGTGCACGCCTGTAGTGCCAGCTGCTTGGGAGACTGAAGCAGGAGGATCACTGGATCCCAGGAGTTTGAGGTTGCTGTGAGCTAGGCTGATGCCACAGCACTCTAGCTCAGGCAGCAGAGTTAGCCTCTGTCTCAAAAAAGAAAAAAAAGATTCATCATTAACTTCTGGTATATTTATGCAACAAAATAGTACTTAGCATTAAAAACAAATTGATTACTGATACACTAGAAGCATGGATACATCTTCATAACATTATGTTTAATGAAAAAGAATGAAAGATATATATATATAGTCTCTTATGGTATATATATATATATATATATATACATATATATATATATGTATTAACACTGTTGTAGGGCAACAACGTTATTCAAAGTGAAGTATGAAAGTGGTTCTCTCTGGAAGAGGGTTAATTTCCCAGAAAGGGCCATGAAAGAAATCTCTAGAGTAATGGAAATGTTCTCTTTATATTATGTGTTGGATAATGGTATACAGTTTTTGAAACATATTGAACTAACACTTAAGATTTGTGCACTTTTACTAAGAAAAAACAAAAAGAAAATGAAAAAAGCAGCATTATGGAAAATGTAAACAACAGCAAGAAACATTTTTTCACCTACAAATTCTACTTCTTTGAATGTACCATAAAGAGACAATTCCAGTAATAAAAAACACATTTACACATGTACAAAATGTTATTCATTGTGATATTATTTGTAGTTAAGAATATAAGAAACAACCTAAATGCCTAGACTAAAAAAGTGGTTAATTGAACTATTTTATTTCTATGCAATATAGTCTGATACAGCTGTCACCAAAAACTCAGGAACAACAGCTGCTTTTAAAAGTAATGGGTGGTGTTTATACATATGCTTATTCTTTTTTTATTTTATTTTATTATTTTTTCTTTTTTTTTTTATTTCGGCATATTATGGGGGTACAGATTTTAAGGTTTCAATAAATGCCGGCAACAGACTAATAAGGCTTGTTATCCATAGGGTATAGCCTGGAAATAATAGAAGTGTGAGTGACAATATATGATATGTACATATGTGTATGTAGTTATAAAATGTGTGTATTTAAGTAGTTTTGTCTTTTCAAGCTGTGCAAAGAGTTTGCCTACTTTAAAAATAAACTTAATCAACAAAGATGGCAACACATATAAATATAAAACAGAAAATTTAAGGCAGAAAAATATGAAACTAAGTGCATATCCACATGATAACATAACCACATGTGGAACAAAATAAACTATTCCAAGTACATTCACAGTATAAACTCCATCCAAAGACAGAAACAAACAAATAAAAAATATCTTAAAGATTAATTTGTATATTCTAAAGCTCTGTGTGTGTGTATGTGCGTAGTATAGAATTAGCAAATGAGTAAATATATTGCTGCTCTTGGGAGTTAGGGTTTTCACTGTGAGAGATGTAATAAAGAAAAAAAAATGAGAAAGATGAGGGAGTTCCCTGTCATATTGGACTGAAATCTGAGGTATAAGGATAAACTAGTGAACCATAAAGAGAAATATGTAGAAAAATGTCCATATAAGTATATATATATATATATATATATATATATGCATATAAAACTATATATAGAGAACTACACAGTGAGTACACATAGTTTCCAAATCTTGGTTTTTAATTATTATTCCCTATTAAAACAATTCCATTGTAGGGTGATTCTAGGGTTGGGGAAGGAAGTAGGTGATTCTAGGATGGCAAGGGGAGACCTTTGCCTTGGAACATAAGTTAGGCCTCATAAAATATTGGTAAAATAATTTCAAAAATACACAGGAGCCAACTACAGGAAGTTCACACTAGCAAAATAAAACATACACTATACATATATATATGTGTGTGTGTGTGTGTGTATTATTCAAATGAGTAATATAATAAAATGGATTATATATTGAAAAACAAATAATCCATGAATCCATGGTGTTACTAAGAAAGTGCTATATACATGCCCATTTAAGTGGGGGGAGAAGAAAAAATGTTCTTTATAGTAACATGAAAAATGAAAAATATAGAAGGAATAACAGAGTGAGAAAAGTGAGAAAAGCACCACATTGTAACTTCTATATTAATTATTCAATTAAAAATCATGCATGGTTGCATTTCACTGCACCTTTGTATGAATTATGCTTTTAATTTCAATTGTATTGAATGTTCTTTACCATTTCTTAATAGTTGATAATCAGTGATAATACTTTTCTAATACCCAAGTACTTTCTCAAACTCTTTATGAATTTTTAAATATAAGAGAGTTTAAAAGAGAGATACCTTCCTCACTGAAATTTTGTTACCTTAAAAATTTATAAATTTTAGATTGAAAATTATACTAAATTGAATGTATCATATCAATGTACCTTATTTATATTTATATCCCTGTTCTTGTCATTTTAATTAAAATATTAAACAATTTTACAATAATATTCATTCATTTTAAGTGTGATAACTTCATAGAATCATGCAGTAACTACCACAATTAAGAAAAAGATCATTTTTCGCTTAAGATTGCTTTTGCTATATGGGGTCTTCTCTGGTTCCATATGAAGCATAGAATTATTGGGAGACATCAATTTACCAGACTTCAAGCTTTACCACAGGATATAGTAACTAAAACAACATGGTACTAGCACAAGAAGAGAGACATAGACCAATGGAACAGAAATCAGAGCCCAGATATAAAACCATACTCATATAGCCATCTAATTTTTAACAAAATGGACAAAAGCATACACTGAGGAAGAGAATCTTTATTCAATAAATGGTGTTGGGAAAATTGGATAGCCACATGTAGAAGACAGGATCAACATCTCTCACCTGTCACAAAAATAAACTCATGGTGGATAAGAGACCTAAACCTAAGGCATGAAACTATACGAATTCTTGAAGAAAATGTTGGAAAAACTCTTATAGACATCAACCTAGGCAAAAAATTTATGAAAAAGATCCCAAAGGCAATCACAGCAACAATTAAGATAAATAAATAAATGGCACTTGATCAAATTAAAAAGCTTCTGCACAGCCAAGGAAACTATCACCGGAGCAAACAGATAACCAACAGAATGGGAGAAAATATTCTCATGCTATACATCCAATAAAGGTCTCATAACTAGAATCTATATAGACCTCAGAAAAATCAGCAATGGAAAATCAAACAACCCCATTACAAAGTGGGCAAAGGACATGAGCAGAAACTTTTCAAAAGAAGACAGACTATGAACATATGAACAAACATATGAAAAATGCTCAACATCTCTAATCATCAGGGAAATGCAAATTAAAACTACAATGAGATATTACTAAACTCTAGTGAGAATGGTCTTTATCAAACAGTCCCCAAAATGATAAATGTTGGTGTAGATGGAGAAAGATTGAGATATTACTAAACTCTAGTGAGAATGGTTTTTATCAAACAGTCCCCAAAATGATAAATGTTGGTGTAGATGCAGAAAGATAGGAACACTAATACACTGCTGATGGGACTGCAAACTAGTACAACTTCTGTGGAAAGTAATATGGAGATGCCTCAAAGAGCTACAGGTAGAACTACCATTTGATCCAGCGATTCCATTACTGGGCATCTACTCAAAGGAACAAAAGACATTCTATAAAAAAGACATCTGTTACTAGAATGTTTATAGCTGCACAATTCACAATTGAAAAGATGTGGAAACAACCCAAGTGCCCACCAATCCATGAGAGGATTAATAAAATGTGGCATATACGTACCATGGAGTTCTATTCAGCCACAAAAAACAATGATGATCTAGCACCTCTTATATTATCCTGGCTAGAGCTGGAGCCCATTCTACTAAGTGAAGTATCACAAGTATGAAAAAACAAGCACCACATGTACTCACTATCAAATTGGTATTAACTGATCAACACTTACGTGCACATGTAGTAACATTCATCAGGTGTTAGGCAGGTGGAAGAGGGGAGAAGGGGATGAGTATATATATACCTAATGGGTGTAGTACACACCATCTGGGGGATGGACATGCTTGAAGCTCTGACTTGGGTGGGACAAAAGCAATATATGTAACATAAACATTTGTACCCCTATAATATGCTGAAATATAAAAAAAAGAAAGAGATCAAATTCCTCACTCTAAAAATTTCTTCTTGTTTTTCTGCAGCTGGTCTTTCTCCCATGTCTGGCCCCTAACAGCCACTGGTTTACTTTTCTATCACTATCTTTTTGCTTTTTCTAGAATTTCATAAGAGTAGAATCATGAAATATGTGCTATTTTTGTATTTGACTTCTATGGCTTAGCAATATCACTATCTTAAAAATATTTGAATTTTCTCATTCATAAATACAACATCGCTAACCTTTTGTTAGGTCCTCTTTAATTTTTGTTTGCAGTATTTTATAGTTTTCAGTGAACAGGTCATTTGACTATTTCATTAAGTGTGTTAATAGTATGTTTGATATTATTATAAATGGGAATGTTTTAACATTTCATCTTCTAATTGTTCATTGCTAGAATAGAAATGTAATTAATTTTTATATTGGCCTTACATTCTGTTACCTTGTTTAATCTGGTTATTAGTTCCAGGAGGTTTGTTTGTTTTCTAGATCTTTTTGGGTTTTCTATACACAGTCAAGCCACCTGCAAATAAGGATCATTTAAATTCTTCTTTTCCAATCAGTTTGCATTTTATTTCATTTTCTTTCCTCACAGTGCTAGTAATGGTGTAACATAGAAGTAGTGAGCATAGATATTCTAGCCTGTTTCTTATCTTAGGTATAAAGCATTTGTTATTTCACTGTTGAGTATGATCCTAGTTGCTGGCTTAAATAAATGGCTCTAAATAAGAATGAGGAAGTTCCTTTCTATACCTAGTTTGTTGATGTTAAATTGTGGATATTCTAGATTCTGTTATTTTTCTTTGAATAATATTCTACTGTTTTGACACAATAAATGTAATATGTCTTTAAGCTAATTTTAATACATTTTTCTTTATTTAGAGCTGAAAGATCTTAACTGATCTGATACATTTAAAATCAACAAACAGACATAAATAATGTAGATTCTAATAGAAAGGAACATGTAAATTATTAAAAAATGTATACCTACCATGTAACTAAGTTGTTATTCCTTAGAGAAAACATACTTTTGACCTGCCCTTGCTTCATATGGGTGTGTGTGTTTGTGTGCACAGCTATTGAGGAATAGGTGTATGTGTGAGGGGAAGACAATATTTTGAGTATGGTGTATGTTTACGCTTGGCAAAAAATTTTGAAAACATTTTAATGTATGTGCATATACTAATATATACAAGCATCTACCAATTATATATGTAATTTATGTTATGTGCATATATATACATATTTATAATATGGATAATTATATTTATGATGTATGTTTATAATATATTTAATTACAGTGTTTGTAGTGTACATAATTCAAACATTAATTTATACAAACTTTTTATAGTATATATGTCCCAGTTGGATTAGTGCAATAAATACATTTAAAGGTATAATGGACCACACGCTTTATTTTAGCTATATGTTTTCTCATTTTATAAATACTAGAGGCATTGGCACAGTTGAAGGAATGAAAATATATTGCTATTTACAAGAGGTTCCAATATAGGTGAGTGACACTTTGGGAAGGACAAGATTAAGTCTTTCTTTTTCTATTGCCTGCTTCTGGTTTTGTAGTATATTACCACCACCATGCACTCTCAAATGTAAATGACTAGACATGCTCTTAAAGAGATTTGAAGCAATTTCCACTCTGTGAATAAATGTAATAGGTGTAGAACAGGGTAAAGAAGAGATAAAGTGCCCATGAAAACTAGGAGAAAAATATGAAAAATGGGAGAGACGAGTTGAAAGAGCATGGCCTTGTAGTCTTTCCTGATGACAGAGACAAGAAATTTCTCTCTCATTTCATAGCTTCTTCAAGTTATATAATAACTTTAAAAGACTTATCTCCTAAAGGTATGAAAATTAAGTAAGATTAAATTATTACTAAGTTCATTGCATAAATGATAGCCATTTTATGATTTTAATAGTAGGCAATCTAACATTACAAGAATATGATGAAATATTTAATATATCAAAAGAAGGAATTATATTCTGGAGGTTAAAGATGATAGAAAGCAGATAATTTTGAACTGGACAAAATGGAATTTGTATCTAAATTAGGCTAGTACAATTGAGGCCTTGCTAAAAGCACAGACTTACTCTATAAGGTATGTAAAGATATTAATTAAAGATAAAATAATAATAGCCATAGTAATTTTACTACTAGGATATAATTATACAAACAAAAAGAGTAAGCATCATGTTATTAATTGGTAATTTAGGTATTATCAATAATTGCTTTATTAATATATGCTTTACAGTAGTTTTTTTAAAAAATAATGCAATATAATATTATATATATATATATACACACACACACACACACACAGGCACACACAATTTATACTTAGAAAATCCCACTGTCCCTTTGCATAAAATGTATGTTTAAACCACTAATTTTGAGGCAGTGCAAATGTGTTTTTTAAAGTTGATGCTGCCAGACAAGTGTCATCATGAGGTATAAACAAAATTCATATCAATTTAACTGTATCATGGAAAAGGGATGACCAGAGATCAGGGTGAAACTTGCTTCTAGGGACAAACATGGGATGACTGATCCAAATTTAAAAGCACAACAAAAGAAAAGCAGAGCTAAGAGGTTCAGCACACAGGGAGCAGTGATATGCAAAGCAGGTAAGAAGGGCTTAGCAGTCAATCGGGGTGACAGCTGCAATTTGGAGACCTTTTGGGTGATAATTGTCTTACATGGGTTTTTTCACCAGATTTCCCTGCCAATGGGGAGTCAGGGTGGGGAGTGGATAGAAAGCAAATTTAAGACAGAATATAAATCAGAGGGAAGGAAAATAACAGAAGGTACATTTGAATCTGTATTCCAGCCAAACACTTTACTCAGGACAACACAAAGGAAAAGTCTTACGTACTAGAGGAAGATGCCTTGGAATTTATAGGAGAATCAGGTATTCCATGAAATGTGGTTAAAGCTAGAAATATTAAGCTATGTAGTTAGGGCCAAAATAAGGTTGAGTGTAGGAAGCACTGTAACTCAGAAGTATGTGTGGTTAACTTTCTCTGGGCAAAGATTTGTGCCCTTCTTATAAAGGTGGAGCTTGTATTAAAAGTGTTAATATTCTCTTGAAATAAATAAAAAAAAAAGTGTGAATGCTTTTAGAAGAAACTTGTGATTCTTTGGATGCAGCAGAACATTTTTCGTTGAAATCATACACTCAAAGATCTTTAGAATAGATATGTGGTGGGCACATAACCATTATTGATCTCATTACATTTTTCAAAATAGCAAAATGATAGGGCCCTCAACATAACATAATAAAAATAATTTGATTCATTGTGATTTACAGATAGAGAATTAAAGAAAATCTAATAGTTCTTTAGAAATATTTTCAGAGAAAAATATCGCATTCTCACATTGACTCAAATTCATTAACAGCAGAATATTGCCATAATTAATGAAGAAGTTTTAGAATCACTGTTTTTTTTAAAGCTGCATGACGTTTACACACACACACACACATACATACACATATATATATATATATATATATATATATATATATATATATATGTAGCTTGTTCCTCTTAAGGAATAAATGAAATGTGAATGTGAGAATCACAGGAGTAATTCTGGGCTAAACTTCAAGGGTAGACACTCTTTTACATTGATGAGGTATATAGAATTTCTTTAGACTTTATAAAGAGCAGCAGATAAGCTTTCATTCATCTGATGACAAAACAAGACAAGGAGATATATTTGGGTACTCTAACTTTGCATAAAGTATGTGATCAACTCCTTTCAGTGAAGCACATCATTTAAAAATGATTACAATCACAGCTGCTACAATGATGAAGGGGGTTCCATAAGAGTTCTATTTTCAGGTATATAGTATGTTATGGCATTTTGTGAGATAGGTTTTTACTTGCTTTTCATCTTAAAAATTTAGATTACTCATCTATATCCCATTATGCCACTGAAGATGGAGATTTATGTTTCAGAGCAATGTATATATTTTGTAGCAACAGACTGAAGTGTGACAGCAGGCTAGTACACACTTTTATGGAAATGGTAACATAACGCAGGAATGGATTGCAAAGTAATTCTCAATCATATGCAAAACGCAATCTTAGTAAGCTTACAAACAAGACAAAACTACAAATTCTAAAATAACAAATCGTGATAGAAATTGCAGCTGTGTTTTCTAGTTGCAATTTTTTTAAAAAAGAAAATCTTGCTAAACATGAAAAATGCCTTAACCTTGATTTTATCCATTTTTTACATAAATTTTAAGTGGAGAGACAGAAGGTGGTCAAGAGTGGTGTATCCAGAGACTAAAATCAAAGAAAATACCTCTTTTCCACACACTGCTATATATAAAAATCAGATAATAGTTTTAAAATGATGTATTTTAGTCCCATTCTGAACTGAAAAAATCACACAGAAAATGTACATTATGAGTTGTATTTTTCTTTAGATGGATTTTCATAGTCTATATATAATGTAAATAAAATTATTATATGGCACAATCCAAGTGTGGAAGAGCCAGAAGTTTCTAACGGTGGAAACCAAACGATGAATTATGCCCACCATGAGCATAGTTCCTGGACAAAGTAAGCCTGTAAGCACTCTTCCATTATAAAAGCAAATTTGTATAAAACTCATGTGTTGCCTCAGCAGTGTTTAGCAAACCATATAATTGACAACATAGACATAACAGAAATTCAGTATTTAAGTTGTTAGGTAGATAGCGAGGGATTCCGGGTCTCCCAGGGACAAAAGTGGGTGCCACTATAGTTCACCCCTCCAAATGGGCTTTCAGAGAGGCTCCTGGAAGATCTGCATGCATAGTAAAACTCAGGTCATATACCTGCCAACTGTCCAATTAAAGAAGTTCCACAGTGAAGTTTGAGCCACGGGGAGGTCCCTATCTGGACACCATAAAACAAGACCCAAACTATAACCAATGTCTCTTTCTGGTGTGATAAGGGGTTTGGTCGTCATCTGTGGCATATGTATCTTGATCTGTACATCTATATCTTGTTCTTGCTCTATAATCCTATTTTACTCCCCCTCAATAAATTTCACCTCATGCTTGTCTGTCTTTGGCGTGTCTGGTCATTTTTTGTCCATGAGCACACCAAGAACCGAGAACACAAAATGAGATTGCAAAATACAACAAAGTAATAATGACAGTTGACAGTTACCAAGCACATACAATGTTTCAGGCAGTTCTAAGCAGTTTACATGCACAATCTAACATTGACTATTAATCCTTTAATATGGACACTTTTTAAAATTATTTTTTGCTGTGGTAAAAGCTGAATAACACAAAATTTGTCATCTTACCTATTTCTAAATGTTGGGGACTGAACTGTAACCATTTTCTTTGCCCCAAAAATTCCTTTCTAAGGGGACCTGATGAATCATACCTACAAATGATGAAATCTCAGGAAATAGATTTTTATGATGTGGTTTACTTCCCAATCTGATTCCCATATAGCATCAGTAAAAGATAGAAAACACTTATCTTAACTCAAGCATTCCTTTCTGCTGATTCCTGATCTTTTGGACAAAGCCTAATTCTTTCAGCCAATTGTCAACTAAAGAATCCCTAAATCCACCTATGACCTGTAAGCCACCTCTTTTAGATATCCCATCTTTTTGGGCCAAACTAATGGATGCTTTCCATGTATTGACTTATGACTTTATCTGTAATTCATGTCTCTCCAAAATGTATAAAACCAAACTGTAACTCAGCCAGCCACAGAGAGTTCCACTTGCTCAAGGCTTTATGGGTCATGGGGTAGTGTATTTTCAATTTTTTTGAGGAACTGCCATATTGTTTTCTGTAGTGGCTGCACCATTTTACATTCCCACTAACTGTGCGCAGGATTCTAATTTCTCTACATCCTTACTAATGCTTGCTAATTTCTGAGTTTTGTTTGTTTGATAGTAGCCATTCTTATGGTTGTCAGGTGGCATCCCACTGTAGTTTTCATTGCATTTCCTTGGTATTATTTTTATCTTCATTTATCAAATGGAGAAATCAAGCTAAAGAGAGGTTATGTAACTTGT
This sequence comes from Microcebus murinus, assembly GCF_040939455.1. Classification (NCBI taxonomy): domain Eukaryota; kingdom Metazoa; phylum Chordata; class Mammalia; order Primates; family Cheirogaleidae; genus Microcebus; species Microcebus murinus. The sequence goes on along the minus strand of NC_134112.1, from coordinate 78,835,001 downwards.
GCAAAGCCAACCCAGTTCAGAGTGGAGCTCAAAATACAAACTCACTTCCTCTTACACTTGAGTTTCTGACTACTACTTTTCCACCAGCAATTACAGGCATATTGAAAAAGTGACTTGTAAGAGCAATCGAGATGAAGTATCTAGCTGAAATATACTCTGCACTGGAAACATGAAAGTAGAGAACCACAGAGAGACTTACTGTTCACTTTAATTGACACAAAAACTGATGAACTGAATGGGAATGACTGTTTTGTCAAAAATCATATAAGTCGGTATATTAGCAAAAAGAACAATGAGTGATAAAAGAAAAAAGTAAGTACAAACTAGACCAGAAGAAAAACATTTTCCTTAGTGACAGCTGGGTGAATTTTCTCTAGCTAACAATTTGGAAATCAGTAGTGTGATCAATGTGGAAATTGGCTGGTCAAACCAGCATCACACTATGTATTATTTATTGTTGGGTTGCAGTCAGAAACAACAGTTCTTGGTGTGCTCATGGCGGAAGAATGAGCAGACACACCAAAGTAAGGCAAGCACGAAAATGAGGTTTATTGAGGAGAGAAAAAAAGGATTATGGAGCAAGAGCAAGATATAGATTTAGAGATCGAGATACATATGCCACAGATGACAACAGGATCCACCGTCATAGCAAAAGAGAGAGCAAAAAGGACTTGGTTAGGTCGGGTCTTGTTTTATAGTGTCTGGATTGGGACCTCCCTTGTGGCTCAGATGTCACTGTGGAACCACTTTGATTGGACAGTTGGGAGTTATGTGACCGGAGTCTTACTGAACATGTGGTCTCCCATGAGCTCTCTGAAAGCTGATTGTTCTAGGTCACTTTCCAGACTCTATCATCCCTAAGCTGCTTACAGGCTAGAGAATCCTCTGCATTCTTTTGCAGTTGGCATGATAAGTTCTGATTGGCAAATTTATGTGGTGTTCCCTCCTCAACCAGGTATGGCAGCTGCTTGGGACAGGATTAGGGCCCACTTTCATGCCTAGGGGACCGGAATCCCTCACTACCTACCTAACATTATTATTTATGACTTGTTGCATGTAAACCAGATGCTTAGATGAACTATTTAATTACTATCATATTTAGAAATTCAGATTTATTCATTATATTTTAACTCCATTTATTATCTTTGTTAGTCCTAGGTTTAAAAAAATTCAGAATAATTTAGAGACTTACTGAATCAGGAGACTCTCATCTAAAAAATTCTAATGTCTTTTTCATGAAGTTCTGTGAGTGGCACATAACTTAAAAATGAGCATGGCCACCAAATAACATCTACCTATGATGTACCAAGATTTATTCTAAATATTTCATATGCAATGATCTTTTTGAATATCCACACAAACTACCTCACAAAGGTATTATTAATACAGTTGAAAAATTTTTGAGGCTACATGAGGTTATTGTCAATTGAGGCTATATGAGGTTATTGTCAATTGTCCAAATTCTACTTTTGAAAGACACAAAATTCAAAACAATTCCGTTCTGGAGTAAAATCAGTATGCTATCCAAATAAGCCAACCAGTCATTTATTTGTTTATATAGTTATTCAGTAATTTATCATACTTTAGTAAATGCCATCCATATGACAAAAAACAAAAAGACAAATAAGACACAGTCTCTGATTTCAATGAGAATGAAGTCAACTTAACATGCTTTGTAAAAGAAGTCTACAAATAAAGGATCATAACAACTTCTGCATCAGAGTATGATAAAATAGGCTATTGTGGCCCAGTACTCCCCCTGGAACAACTAGAAAAGCTAAGATAAATTAAAGAGATCATATTTTTAAAGACCCCAGGCAGGAGTGGGCAACCTGAATCCTCAATGCCACATGTGGCCCTACAGATCCCCAAGTGTGGCCATTGGACAGAATCCAAACCTCACAGAACAAATCCTTTTGTGAACAGGAGTTGGTCTGTAAAATTTGTATTCAGTTGAAAGGCTGCACTCAAGGATCCCAAAGGTACATGTGGCCCCAAGGCTTTAGATTTCCCATCCTGTGTGGAAATAATGACCACAAGATCAGTTGATGTTTCAGGGAGAGGGAACATTTAAGAAGAGCTGATTAGCACTGGACTTTGTAATTTTTACCCTGAGCTTCAGGCTTGATATATAGTGGGGCTCAATAAATGATAGCCATTAATATGAAGATGATGATGAGGAGGAGGAGGGGGAGGAAGAGAATTGTGGTGAGGATCTCTGCTGCCTAACACACTATATTTCTGTTTCTGGAAAGATACATGGCTCTGATTATTAGCTAATTTAGAGGACAATTTCGACAGATACACTGAGACAAGTGAATAATTACCTCCTTATATGATAATATGTCATATCCATCCAGTTCTCAGTTTCTTTTTGAACATCTCATCCAAAAGAATGCTCATCCAGGACCTTCTTGCTATATGTTTTCAACAATACGTATTATAATTGTAATAATGTTACTAGACTGTATTCACTATTAATACAGAGAGGTTAGCCTTTAAAACTTCTCCCAATTTTTATTACGCAAGCAACATAAAAACTTTTCTTCCTCACCCTTAATTCCCTCCACACTATCAAAGTTATTTCAAAAACTATCTTACCAATTGCTTTTTCCTAAGTATAAAAAGACAGTTGTGAAACAACATTATCTCCCATTTGCACAAATTCTCTTGTTTAAATTCAGCAAAATAAAGTGTTCTTATGAAAATCTTTGAGGGAAAACAGAAAAAAAAAAAGTTCTTGCATGTGATTTTTCCTAAAAGCAAATTGCATTGATCCTTACTGGTTTTTCAGCAAAGTATACAGTAAAGCATTTCCTTTCTGTAACTTTGCTACTAAAAACCTTATAATATTTTGTCACTTAGAGTTTTTAACTGTCTTAAGAAAGTGCTCATTTCCTTTCTTACTTGGGGAGGAATGGTTGTCAACAGAAACAACATAATCATCTCCCAGTAATTTTTATTTTTAATACTTTTAAAAATTTCTTTTGATTCTCCAAAGGTGTTCTGATGTGGCAATTTCTATAAGGAAAACATGTTTGAGATTCTTCTCATGATGCAAAATGAACAGAGAAGACAGAACAGATTAACAAGCCTCAATGGCATGGATATTGAAACTTTTTGTTGTGCCTTTTCTATATGGCATCTCAAAAAAAAAATGTTATATATATATATATATATATATTCCTCATCTCTTATTTAAAACAAAAGGGACTTCTTCCCCTTTGCAAGAAATATACATGCTTCTATATACCTCTTTTAAAGTTTCCACATATTTTATTTCTTCCTTACTACATGTTTAGTCAGACTGCAGAAAAATGAGTGAGTATAACTTATATTTTCTTATATTTTTCCACAAGCGACCTGAGTACAACTCTAAAGTCAATACCTGTTAGCTAACAGAACTGAATAGTTCTGCGAATGGTTCTTATGGCAGCATGTTAGCTCTGCTGGTCCTTACAGCCCCTTGGGAAGAATCGCTAAAATGTACCTTCAGGCTATAGGTAGTGCAAAGGAGGAAGAGAGTATATTTAGTCTGACATTACTGCCTGAGCTTCTTTAAAGATTTGCTCCCGTGGTCACTAATCAAAGAGATGCTCGAATGTCAGGGTGCTCAGAAGTGTGACATTAGACTCCTTGCAAATATTGCTGTGCTTATCACACAATATGGTTAGCAAAACTTGCTGGTGCAATGTTAGGGATGGCTCTAGTTCTGAGGATGGCAACTGAATTTTGTATTTGTGATCAGAAACATACTGCCTGCTAACTTATCTTAATTTCCTCTTTTCAATTTATATGATAATTTAAATTCCATAATTATTTTAACATTGTGCCTTTTTATTAATGGCAAAAAATGTCTCAAGTAAATAAAAACATTTCAGGTTGTCCTAATTTATATAATATTCTTTGTGAATGTGACAAAAAACCAAAAGAAACCCATACGATGAAAGGTGATAGCTATTGTCTCTAAAGTTTTAATTGAAGACAGCAATACGAATATTGCTCTTTTAACTGCAAAGTCTAGATCCACCCATTGAAGGAACTGCAGAGGGTTATTTGTTGCACACCCTATAGCAAAAAGGGTAAAAATTAATTTCCAAAGTGCTATATTAGTTCTTTGGCTGATACCTCCATACATATTTATTTCTGGAAAGCATTCTCTCCACAGCTCCCTGGAGTTAGTGAAATGAGACCACTTGTGCTCCCTTTGGTATTCATGTATTGTTTTAGGCAACTGCACTTTTTACTCACCTAATTAATTCCCTGGGTAAATTGATGAAAGAAATAAAGTTTTACCTCTAAAGTAACTTGAACTTTGCCAGCTATCACTAGCCTGTGTGTACAAATGAGGTTACATTTATCCTAATACTATTATCTTCTTGATTCATCTTCTCCATCAGCTCAACTCTAGCACTTTGGCCACTAGAAAAGTCTTCCCATCCCCACTCCCAAATATATATTTTTTAAATTATGGAATATTATGGTGGTACAAACATTTTGGTTACATGAATTGATTCTGTACAGTTTGAGTTAAAGTTATAAATGTCTCCTTCACCCTTAGGGTGTAACCATTAGGTGTGAATTTACCCTCCCCCCTCCCACCTGCTTGGTTTCTGTTGAGTTTTACTTTCATATGTGCCTGTGAGTGTTGAAAGATTGGTTCCAGCTTATTAGTGGGTCCATGTAGTGTTTGTTTTTCCATTCTTATGATATTTCACTTAGAAGAATGGTCTCCAGTTCCACCCAGGTTGTTACAAAAGGTTTTAGTTCACCATTTTTTTATGGCTGAGTAGTATTCTGTGGTATACACATACCACATTTTATTAATCCACTCATGTATTGATGGGCACTTGGGTTGTTTCCACATCTTTGTAATTGTGAATTATGCTGCAATAATCATTCAAGTGCAAGTGTCTTTTGGATAGAATGACTTTTGTTTCTTTGGGTAAGTACCCAGTAGCGTGATTCATGAGTCAAATGGTTGGTCTACTTTTAGTTCTTTGAGGCATCTCCACACTGCTTTCCATAGAGGTTGTGCTAGTTTCCAGTCCTACCAGTAGCGTATGAGTGTCCTTTTTTCTCCACATCCACTGCAGCATCTGTTGTTTTGAGATTTTTTGATAAAAGCCATTCTCGGTGCAGTCAGGTGAATATCTCATTGTGGTTTTGATTTGATTTGCATTTCCCAGATGATGAGAATTGTTGAGCAAATATTTCTGAGTATTGTCACACATTCTTTTGAAAAAAGTCACTTTTTACAAAAAACTTTTGATGTTCAACAAGAGGCAGCTGCTGCTTCTCCCCAGGCTCACCACTGCTGTGTTTCCAATGCTTCCATTGTTAAATCCTTCAAACTTCTCTACTCTATGTGGAAGGAAAACATTACTCATTGTATGGCTTCCTCTAATGCCCTGTCTCTCCCAGCTATGTTGATAAGAACATCATTCTCTCAGGTGCCCTTCTGGCCATACAAAGAATTCCTGGCAAGTAGATATGTTCAAGGACAAATTGTACCTCAGAAGATAGGTCTGACTCAAAACATAGTCTCGGTTAAACCCTGCTGTAATAGTTTCTGAGTTCGTTACAATTTTTTTTTCTAAGAAAGTTTCGTAGAAAGGATAGAAACTCTAGTTTGTTGAGGGTTTTTATGATGAAGAGGTGCTGGATTTTATCGAATGCTTTTTCTGCATCTATTGAGATGATCATGTGATCTGTTTATGTGATGAATAAAGTCCGGAGTTAAGGCCTCAACAAAAGTATACACAAGTGCCGATGTGTTCTCATTTTATACCAACAACTAAGATTATGTGGCCTTCTTTCAGCATGGCATTCTGTATCTCAGTTCAGAAAGTCTTACTCATTCCATAAGCACAAACTCATCTAGCCATTGTCATCTTATGTTGTGATCCACATGAAGCTTTGGGGGCTTAAGGACTACAATATATCCATTTTTTTTTGTAACCCTGGGAAGTATATAACTGTGGCTTACTTGGGTTCACATTTAAGCGAGACATAATTTTACTATTAAACAATTTAAAAGGTTAGAGATTTTAAGTAGGGTATAGGAGTGCTAAGTTTTCCATTTTTTAATATCAGGAGTTATTTAATTCTGTCCACAATTAAAACATGTAGTTAAAAAAATAATTCTTACTTGTGCTAAAAAATTTGATCATAAACTCATACTTCCTAAGGGCCTCCTCTCTACCAGAGTCTGTTTTGCACAACCCAGGGCTTTTTAAATTGACAACACAAGAGGCACTGTGGGCAGAGTGGGTGGGACATAAAACTGGAGATGACTTCTCTGCTCAGTTTTCATTATACATTCTGATCATCATGAGAGAAAACTAGAGGAAAAAAATCCCCCAATTTGATTTTTAATTCTATTGAAAATGACCTTGCGAGGACGTTATATTATTCATGTTGGGAAGAGAGTGTTTCTTTTCTGTTTCAAAGGTACTTAGAAAGAATGGAATTTTGTCTATGCTTTAACATTCTGCCTTTGTTTGGCTCATGCAGGAGCTGCACAGCTCTTTCAACTGAACCTTGATATAGAACTTGCTGGAAAAAATTCCATTTGCTAAATCAATACAGGGTGATGTTATTCCCCTACAATTATACAATAATTAGAGATACAGAGAATTCTGTCAGCATCAGTTCTGTAGGATTTTGGCATGATAGTAACCTACAAAGACATTTGTCCTACATCTTGCCTTCCTGCATCCTCCCATTCTGGATCTCATCCCAGCTCTTGGGTTTAAGCTACCAAAATGTTCATTATCTTAAGAGAAATATAGTAAGTACAATAGATAATCTGCTCTATAGATGTATTAAGCTTGATTTTAATGTGTCATGAGACAAAAAAATTTTTTTTCTGTGCCAAATTTTATAATATACTCTTTGGGAAAAATTTACTAGAGTATGGTAAATTATTGGATGAATTTGATTAATTCAATGTGTAAAACATAGGCATATTCAGATTTTAAAAAATATTAGTAATTGTCATGATTTTTCCAACAAGACTTTGGATATTTATCTTATATTTTTATCCTCCTATTAATGATTTCATAAGTGCTAAGAAATCTGAATGTACCTTATTTATTTATTTTTGTGAGATGTACTTGACTCTTGCAAGTCTATACTCTTATAGAACTTGCACAAAGATGGGAAATGAAAGAGCATCATACAAATCTTCAAAGTTAGGAAATTGCTTTAAAAACTAGGTATTTTTGACATTGTTTAAAATTCTAATACTTTTTTATTAAGTAAAATTTTTGAAGTGTATTTACTTTTTAAAATAGAAGATCATAAAATAAGACAGAAAATTAGAGATAAGTCATTTATTTTTCTCCCATGCTATGCCCTTGCATTCAGAGCCTTTCATATTATGCCTCTCAGAGAATATTATCCTGCAGAGGTCAAGCCTCCAAAAGGTTATTTGGGATTAAGTCTAACCTACTTTGAAAATAATTTTCTACATACATCAGGGCTGCATGCCTGATGTTGGGTTTGTTCTGCCAGTAAGAATTATTTCAAGCTGAAGATGATGGTTCTTTCTTGTGCGACTTTTACATCCTATCAGCTATCCATAGGAAAATCTTGATGCTTATGGTTATACTGTCACTTGGCAAGTGTGGAGGTTTACGGTAGAAAGGAAAAGGTGGGGAATAAAGATAGAATTACAAAGCTAAAATTCAGGAAAACATATTTCTATTAATTCTTCTAAAATATTTTATTTTCAACTGAGCTCAACTACTCTATTATTTTATTCAAGTTAAAAATGTCAATTAGAAGAACACACAACCAAATTGTGCAGCTTTAATTTTGTACATTTGTTAGTAGAGTAAAATATATTTTCCTGGGTAAGATTTTTAAGGTACCATTGAGAAAGATGTTAGTCACTTCATTTAGATCCAGAATAGAAGAATGGAGTAGGTGCTTCAGGCATAGGTTCTGGTGTTGTATCCTTTTCTTCTCCATCTTACTTCAATTTCATTATAATTTGTGTAACTTTGGGATATAGCTTTTACAGTCTAATTTCCAAATTGTCAACTATATGACTAGTGAACACAAATGGTTATGTTAAATCCCACATTCCAACAAGCTCTAGGATTACAAATGATATTAGGAATAATTGTAAACATCATAGAAGTGATTGGAGAACATACCTGAAGTCGCTCTAACTTGAAAGTAATAACTTTACTGGTTTTACTAGTAAGAAAAAGATCCATTATTCTTTATCATTTTAGGAATTGTAACATCTATGTGGTTATGCTTTTTATCTTTCCTTATTTGAGGTAACTGCAATATATGTGGATGGGTTATTTTACATCAACCTTTCTCTGTGAACCAGAGTTATACAATCCCTAAACTTTAGAGATCCTCAGGTTTCTAGATTATGGTCTATGAATATTAAGTCCAAAGAAGCCTGAAGTTTAATAACAGATAATTAGTACTAGAGACATTTCGTATATGTATATGATTATTTGAAATATGGATAGCATAAGAGTAATTCATTATTTATTATTACTATCTATATTCATGCAAAATAACACAAAACATGTGGATATTACATAACTAAGTTTGATATTCTTCCTAATGATGAATGATTATGATGTTTTGACAATAAAGTTAATATTTTATATATATTTTCTTCATGTTGATTATAAAAACATAATAAGCAATATGAGTAAATTTTTTATGATTTGTAAGTTTATCCTATTGATGGAATATGAAAAAACAAAATGTTTTAGAATAAAAAATGTGTAATCTATAATTCTTTTTTATTATTGAGACTTAAAAACTAAGACTTGTAGTATCAATTAAAGAGTACATATTCTTTTCCTTTTAGATCATTTGTAATTATATAAACCCTCTGTTTTTTATTGGCTTCCAATGTGTTAATTTGTCAATGATAATTATCTTTAACACAATACAACCTTTTTATCACAATCAAAGTGTATGACTTTTAAAAACATATAATGAGGGTAATGTGTATTAACTCTCTTACCAAGCTGCCTAAGCTTAAAAGACATTAAAGCCAATATTAAATAAAATTAATAATGATTTTAGATAATCAGGAAAAAAGAGAACATGATTAATATTGCCCAAATAGCAACTGAGGCTATGAATCAGACAACAGGCTGTACTTTAAATCACTCAGCACCCAACCATGGATCTTATTTATTTATTTATTTTATTATGTACCTGCGATTGTTTCTTATAAAATTCTATAGAGAATTTCTTCTGCATAACAACAACTCTTCTATTATAGAAACATAATAAATAAGCCGGTTTTATGAAATGTACATCTGACCTTGAAAATAAGGTCAGAATTCAAAGTTATTGTATTTCAATTTCCTAAAAGAATGCAATGAAAATATATAGCATCTTGTTATAAGCTGATTGTTAAATTTGATAGGTAAGTCATGAAAACAAACCCTGCCTTGCATCACCAGAGCTTAAGTGGATCTGCATGGAAAAGAACCACTCAGAAGTCAAAATAAGAGAAGTACAATAAGTAGAATGAAAATTTAATTTAGTTTGCTTCTGATTTTTATTTGTTGTTATAAGAGTGGATGTTTGTGGTGTTATTTCTGGACATATTTCATGTAGGGCTCTGCTTGTATTAGAACAGAAGTTAATGGAAAAATAGAAGACAGTGGTTGGTAAAGAAAGAATATGGGTTCCCTGCTTTAGCCTCAACCTTGCTAAAAGTCATAGGACTGTTAATTGAGTGGTATGTGTCAACACCTATGTATATATTGCTGGTTTTTGAAAAAAAATATATCTGCATGGTTCAAACATGAGTATTTCTCTGATAAGACTATTAGGAAAATTTTATCATATGTGAGACTACTTTATTTTACCCCCACTTTAAATAACTGCAACCATATGTGGTCTCAGCAGACTGTAAAGGAGATGCAGAGTCCTATAATCAGAAATCTTTGGAAATACATATCATCATGGCAATAGACAGTGTAGTTTCTTAGGCCTAGCTCAAAATTAAGTAATATTATTAAAATAACCCTATAACTTGTATATAGATAGCATGCATAAAGGTTATGGATAAGTTATGAACCAAAATCCTAACTAATAATAAGACAAGCACCTACTTTAGTTTGAAAACATTACCCTTTGTAGAAGATACTGTGTTCTTTATCCCATTTCCACTTTCATGCCTTCTCCTCAGAGTTGTAAATGTGACTTTGAATTGATTTCTTATAATTTACTGGCTGTAATTATTAGTCACACATATGCATATGAACAACATTTCATTCAATTTTGCCTGTTTTTAAGCCTAAGTTAAACATGGCATTATACAATAAATTTTCCTAAGCAATTTATTTTTGTTCAATCAACAATACTTTCCTGAACTTCATATACATTGCCAAATATAGTTTTTGTTTAATCTTTGTCATATAACTGTATGCTGTTATGTGACTGAATATGCTAAAATTTATTTATACTTCACTCTCTGACGGACATATGGGAAATTTCCAGTTTCTTCATATTATAATGCAAACGATATTGCCATGAATACCTTTATACCTGTTTGCTGGTGCACAGGTATGGAAATTATCTTATGGCCTTGACATGTTCAGCTTTACAAGGTATTAATAATATCAAATTGTTTCTATTGTGTGTGTATTACTTTTTTCTGCCACCAGCAATGTTTACCAGATCTCATTGCTTCATCTTAGCCAATGCCTGGCATAGCATGCATGAGCAATAGACACATTCAAAGTGTAATGCAGCAGTACAGAAAGTTGATTTACAAGGCTCATATTCCACATTGCAAATAATTTTTGATAAACTACCACTCGAAAAAACTAAAATATTCATTCCTATTCAAAATATATATATATATATATATATAAAATACTAGATTTTCCTCATGCACGTTGCAACAAACTAAATGCAGAAACAAGTATGAGAATTCAGCTGTTTCTCATTAAGCCAAACATTTGCTAAAGTGATGCTTTTCTTTTAATTGAATTTATTTTGTTTTGAAAAATATAGTTCTTGTTATAAAATATATGTTATGTTAAAATATAACTGATTTTTTGTTATTATTTAAACTAATAATAATGAGGGCACAAATGTTTTTGGTTACATGGATTGCTTTTATAATGCTCAAGTTGGGGTTAAAATTGTGTCTGTTACCCAGTCAGCACTCATTGTACCCACTAGATAGGTTTTTGCTCATCCCTTCCTTCCACTCCTCCTTCATCATGTCCCCAAATTTCCCCATGTCCTTTGAATATAATCCTGCTTTCTATTCCTAGCCTATGGCAACCACTGATTTATTTCCTATTCCTACAGTTTTGTCTTTCTTTCTTTTAAACTAAAATGAACTATACACTAAACCATATAGTATATATCCTTTTAAGGCTGACTTCTTTCTCATTAACATGATGCACTTGATGTTGGTCTACATTAGTGGTGTAACATCAGTGCATTCCTTGTTATTGCTGAGTGAATACTTAATTATTGGATCTTTATCCATATGTTTATCCATGACTAAATTGGGGAACTGTGCTATATACATTTATGTAATGTTTTTGTGTGAAGAAACTTTTGTTTTTAATTGTTAAATAGCTAGGAATAGAATTTCTGGGTAATATATGGTAAGTATATGTTTAACTTTGTAAAAGATTGCGAAATTGTTTTCCAAAGTGGCTGCCCCACTCTGCATTCCCATCAACGACGTCTGAGAGTTCTCATTACTCTTAATCTTCAACAGTACTTGATATGGTCACTATATCTATGTGTAAAGCCATTATAATAAGTGTGTGGTGGTATCTCACCATGATTTTAATTAGTTATAATAAAATTCTAATTGGCATCCTGAAAAAGGCTATGGGGATAGCCCATATATGGAATTCTCACATTTCAATCCTTCATTGCTGTTTAGGAAAGTTTACTTAAATGCTATGTTAATCAGTGTGTAAGTAATGATTAAGTTTTTATTTTGTCTCTCTGCTTCTCCTTCTCCATTGCTATGGGAATGTCATACATAAAATTGTTACGATCCTGAAAGAGGGGAGAAACAAATTAGGGATTTCCTAATAAACAACTTATATGGTTGGATTTTGCATATTTGGGAAATTGTCATATAAGCTGTAAATTTTGTTTACATTCTTGATGCATGTAAGAATAACTTATGTAACTAAGATTATTTTTCCATGACAATGAGGGCCGAAAGATCTTAGGACAGATTTCATAGATAGATATAAAAAAGAGCACCCATAAAATGTTTCTACTTCTATGGACTTTAAAAAGGAGAGCATTTTATTTACATTAAGATTTACTAAATTCTATTATATAGAGACTAGTCATCAAAATTTACGGTTACATAAAAGGCTAGCACATCCTGAGAGATGCCTTAATGAAAGCATATCTCATTAAAAATCCTCCAGAATAGAATACAAAAGAGCAAAATACTTTGAAAACTATCTTATAAAGAATTTCTCTAGGATCCACGGGGAAAAGTTTTATAGAATATGCAAGACAAGCGCTGTCAGCCACCTATTGAATTTTTTGCCTTGCATTTGTTTTAGAGAGAATACATACACATCAATAATGTAAGCACAACCGAAATCACTATGCTCAACTAATACACTTAAAGAATAAATGCATGTAAATGATATTCAGGTTGACCATTTCTGAAATGTTTATGTATGGAGTGGCATGCAAAGTTACCAGAACAAAACAGGCAAAAATATGAGAAGTCAGATTTTTAAAAATGTTTTCTTAAAATTTTAATTTAGAAGGAATTATTATAACACAGGATAATTTTATCAAAAATTTATTTTTAAAAAGTACATATTCTCATAATTAAAAACTAAATAGGCAATTTTAATTAAGGCAATATGTCTCTCTTTTTGTTTCTAGGAAGTGCAATGGTATGTAGGCATCCGTGTACCTATTTTTAGCTTTCTTTTGTTTCAAGTTGATTGCTTCAAGTTGATTGTCAGTGTCTAAGATTTTTTTCTTAAAACATTGATGATTAAAACTTCACTCATGTAATTTGTGCACTCACTTATACACCTAATGTGTGTGGTACACACCTTATGGGAGATAGACACTCTTGAAGCTCTGACTCAGGTAGGGCAAGGGTAACATATGTAACCTAAACATTTGTACCCTCATAATATGGTGAAAGAAAAAAGAAAAAATATTATATACTTTTTTATTTTAATAGATTTAGGGGGTAAAAATAGCTTTTTGTTACATAGATGAACTTCATAATAGGGAAGTATAAGCTTTTAGTGTACCTATCACCTGAATAGTATACTTTGAACCCAGTAGGTGTTTTTTTTCATCCCTCATCCCCCTCTCACCTCACTTATATTCTAATTAGTGCAATTGTGAAGGGGAGAGTAGGGGGATGTGGTCCATTGTCCCACAGCAGAAGGTACTTACACTAGGAGGTGGGTATTCTGGGTTTCTTTTATACTTAATAATTTTCTAAAATTGTGGACTCATCTAATTTCTCTAGACCTCAGCTTTTTATCACACCAATGCAGAGGGAATGGACTACATTTGTGTTTCTGCCATATCAGTTATTCACACACTGCCTTCAGGATTTTTATCATATCCACATGCCACCTTTGCTATTACTTACTTATTATTTCTTTACTTTGCTATTACTTACTTTAAATCAACTCACTTTCTAAAACTGAAATTCTGACGTTATCCTCATCTCAAGTAATAATAGCTGTAAAATCATATGTGTAAAATTTAACTCTATTTGCATTAAAATGAACACATTTTGTTTGTATGAAATATGTTTGCTTACGAACAAATTGAAATAATCTCCCATATCACTAGTGGTACAATACCAGACCTATTTTCAATATTAGTATCTTTCCAAATTATGTTAAAATTTAATCTTACTTGACATAGTAAGATATTTAGGATAAATCATGTACACTATCGTTCAAAGAGTAAGTTTTTAATTTTTTTTAGTATATGGTTCTTTTAAAAATATTTATTTTTGGTTATTATGGATACATAATAGTTTTATATAATTATAGGGTACATTTGATGTTTTGATATAGGCATATATTATATAATAACCAAATCAGGGGAATTGGCATATCTGTCATCTCAAAGTTTGTTTCATGTATTGCAAGTAAGAGACAAAATAGAAAATTTAAGTTTATACAGGTTTTTCATATCAACAGCTTGAAATAAATTTATGTAATAAAATTTATTATAATAAGTTTTACAGTGTAAAATGATGTATAGGTAAGTAAATAACAAGTTTTAGCAATAAAGGATGGTTTTTACTGCCATATTTTATTGGGATATTTTATTAAGATAAAACTAATCTTTGACACATTCTTGAAGAACTAGAGAATCTAATGTTGTTGAATTTTATTAATTAAAGATGCTCCATATGTTATGCACATTCAAATTATTATTACCTTTATTCAATTTTAATATAATCCAGACATTTCTAAATAAGTCCATGAGCATTTTAAATCTAGTTTAAATTATTTTTATTTAGTGTGTTATATTTCTTTATAGAGCTCATATTTTAATGAGAACTTCAAACTTTGTGAAACCTTAGGTAATCATTTTTTTTTCCAAATTGCCACATAAAAGCTAGAACTGTCAAGGGGAGAAAAGATTATGAAAAATATCAAAACATCTCTTGGAAGACCTGATTTTAATGCCTTAATAAATAGTTGAGTGTAACATGCTAGCCTTCAGATTTTACTTAGCACCACACTTCTAGTGCCATAGCTCCTTTTGACCCTATAAAAGTGCTGTTAATGGCTCTGTTTGTTAGAATTTATTGCTACCAAGATGGAAAGCCACAATGCAATGAAACAGTAATGTAGCGATATGCAATCTCAGGCTCTATGATACAACTATATTCTGAAATCATTAAAATGCAGATGAGGATTAAGCTAAAGACTGATTTTGTGATTGCTTTTAAGATACTGAGTAGTTCTTAAAATATATGTATGGGTGAGTATGTATAAATAACTTGCATATTAAAATATTTTAAAATTACTCTGATGAAAAGGGTGTTTACTTTGGCCAATGATTTCCCATTTATTTTTAAAATGTTCTGTGATTCATCAAGTAATCAGATAAATTTCTGGTTTTCACTATTATAATTATAAATATATAGTTTTCTGTATTTTTTTTTTACTAATTTTCAGGTGTTACCTGTGATTTATAAAATATTTTAGAACTGAGAAATGTTCCCGTGATAACTTTATGCATATATCATGTATTAGTACCTCATTCATATTATTGCAGGGCATTTCAGATCAGTAGCTATTATTGTTCTAGGCAAATCTTTTAAATGATGTATAGTTATATATTCACATATTAACAAATGTTTGTATTTATAATATCTTTGATCGATAAAAATCTTGACTTCTTGTTAACTTATTCTATTAATATATGGATTAAAATATCTCTATAGGTGTAGAACATGGTTATCTAATCTGTTTCTGTAGAAATTAACATCTTTTGAAACAAAATATGAAATTTCAGAGTGGAATTTTAAGAGATGTATTTTATACTCTTCACATTTTATAGCTACTTTGTTTCTATTTAAAAGGGTTATAACTTTATCCACTTTCTTTGGGCTTCCTGCTTTTACTTAGCCCCCTGCACATGAGTTGCACTAAATGGACAAAAGAAGGCCCTTTACAGATCACTTAGTTCTTCTCCATTGCTCTACTCTCATTGATCCATTGATACTGTATTTTTTTTTTTAAATGTTAGGAAGAAAATTATTACTTCTTACACTAGTTAGAATACTGGGGACATCTTGACATTATGTTTCTCTTTTCACTCCAAATTGTCTCAACCACACTCATGACTTCAACTAACATTTATATTCACCAATAGCTTTCAAAACAAACATTTCTTTCTGACCACTTTTGAGCTACTCTCTACTCTGCCGGCCCACTTTAGGACATCTTGAACTTAGTATTTTCCAAATCCATGACCATCTCTCCTCAGCCTAATCTGTTCCTGCCCACTTATTCCCTTTCTGGGTGCATAGTATCACTTTAGCACTGAGTACTCTTCTTGTCTCTAAACTAATGCAGAAGTTTTCCAGTTGGCTTCACTGGTTTCAGTCTTACCTTTTCCAACTTTATTATCAATGCTGCAAGTAGAATGTGATCCATTTAAAACACAGATCTTAACCTGTCAGTAGCTGTTTTAGGAAAATTAATACATTTTCAAACATCTGTAGATAAAGGTTTAGTTTCATGGAGGAGCATACAAGTTTCTACCTTGGGTGGGTGGAGGAACAATCCTGCATACTCGTTTCTTTGTTTCTCTTACAGTTCACTACCTTTTTTCTGGATTATGTTCAGCCACTGGGAGACATCACTGGGATGGAGTCAAGGATTGGAGGAAACTTAGAAGAGGAGAACCACACTGTTTTAGCTACTATAGCTTTGTAACATATCTTGAAATATACATACAGACACACAATCATGCATACATATATATGTTATAAAATCAGCAAGTGTAATGCCTCCAACTTTGCTCTTTTTTTCTCAAGATTGCTTTTGCTCTTTGGGGTTTTTTGCAGTTCATATAAATTATAGGATTATCTATTTCTATTAAAAAGCACCATTGGGATTTTGACAGGGATTATATTAAATCTTTAGATTGCTTTGAGTAGTTATGGACATTTTTATAATATTAAAGTTTTTCTATCCATGAGCATAATGTTTTCCTATTTGTATCTTTTACAATTTTTTCATCAATGTTTTGTTGTTTCAGTGTATGAGTACTTCACCTTCTGGGTTAAGTTTAATCCCTAAGGATTTTATTCTTTTTAATGCTGTTGTATATGAGATTCTTTTCTTAAATGCTTTTTTTGGATAGTTCATTTTTAGTGTGTATAGAAACAATCAATTTCTGTATGTCAATTTGGATTTGGTTTCCTTTAAGTTTACTGAATTTATTAGTTCTACCAGAGTGTGTGTGTGTGTGTGTGTGTGTGTGTGTTTGTGATCCTTAGGGTTTTATATATATAAGACCATGTAATCTTTGGATTGAATACTGTTTTCAAAGTGCACATGACCTATCGTTTTACTAATTCATTTAAAAATGTTATCCACATTCTTGCTATAGTGAATTGTGCTGCCATAAACATTCGAGTGCAGATGTCTTTATTAAAGGATGACTTTTGTTCTTTGGGTAGATGCCTAATAGTGGTACTGCTGGATCAAATGGTAGTTCCACTTGTAACTCTTTGAGGTATCTCCAAGTTCTTTTCCATAAAGGTTGCACTAATTTGCAGTCCCACCAGCAATGTAAGAGTGTTCCTATCTCTCCACATCCTTACCAGCATTTGTTGCTTTGGGATTTTTTGATACAGGCCAATCTTACTGGAGTTAGGTGATATCTCA
Organism: Microcebus murinus; assembly: GCF_040939455.1. NCBI lineage: Eukaryota > Metazoa > Chordata > Mammalia > Primates > Cheirogaleidae > Microcebus > Microcebus murinus. The sequence goes on along the minus strand of NC_134112.1, from coordinate 78,817,599 downwards.
GTGTGGTTTTGATTTGCATTTCTCTAATGATTAGAGATGTTGAGCATTGTTTTCATATGTTTGCTGGCTATCATTCTGTCTTCTTTCGAAAAGTTTCTGTTCATGTCCTTTGCTTATTTGTTGATGGGGTTGTTTGATGTTTTTCTTGTTGATCTTTTTGAGTTCTAGATAGATTCTTGTTATCCCTTTATCCGATGTGTAGAGAGCAAATATTTTCACCCATTCTGTAGATATGGTATATGTATACAATGAAATACTACTCATATTTATAAGAAACGATGCTGATTGTTTCTATTATATTTTCCTAGATAGAGCTTAGCCTATCTTCCAAAATGAGGTATCATAAGAATTGAAGAATAGGCACCACATATACTCGCCATGAAACTGGCACTGACTGATCAACACTAAGGTGCTCACACAGTAGTAATATTCTTTAGGGGTAAGCGGGCAGAGGGTGGGTAAACTGACAACTAATGGATGCTGTGACTGGTGTGGAGGGGAAGAGCATGTCTCAAATCATGGTTGGGATGTGGCAAACTCATAACAGGTAACCAAAATGTTTGTACCTCCATAATTTCATGAAATAACAAAATTACAAAAAATAAAAAACAAACAAACAAACAAAAATTATCCAAAATTAACACTAAATCTTGTTAGCTTGTTGTTTGCAGAATCCATCTTTTTATTCTTTTTTAAATTAGGATTTTGTTTCTATGGCTCTATTCTTATGAAATTTTGTGATGTCTTAAAAGTAACAGACATTTCTTCATCTGTGTATTACCACAACACCCTGGAATAAATTTCATCTGGCAGCAGAACTTAAAGTCATTTATAGCACGAATGTGGTCTTGCAAAATTTCTTCACCTTTTGGATTTCAATTACTTTTGATCAATGTTGATTTACACTTTAGCCCAAAGTTCAAGTTCTTGGCAAAGAAGATTGATTCTAATTCTTCTGTTGTAGAAATGATGCATTCTGACTTCTATAAAGGTGGTGTACACACTCACACACCCTCCCCAAACACTTAGAGTGACCTAACCTTACATATTGGAGGAAAGAAGAGTTGTGAAAGAGAACTCTCTCAGATATTTTTCTCACATATAATTCTAAAAATTATCATAGGAATAGAGTGCCACTTTTTCTTTGATTTTTATTCAATTTCAAGGTAATAATGAAAACAACTAATAGATTGCTAAGTTGCAACCAGTTAAGAAGTACCCACTGATTTAAGAATTTCCATGCAAGATCTTGATGATTTAAATATCTGCGACATACTCACAATCACTTCTCTCTTCCTCCCCCTGGCACACAGGTTCTCCACGTGGTGTGCTGGCAGGGCACTGGGGGGTGTGGGTGAGGGGTGGCAAAGGCAGTGCAAAATTGTCTTTTATGCTCTCTTCAGTGCCTCCTCCCTTGATATATTGTTAAAACCAGGTAGTATAATCATTCGCCTGATTTTTGCTTTTTCTGAGGTGCTTGGTTGTGTGATTAGTTGTTAAATTTGGTGTTCATGCAAAGGGACAATCACTAGAAGTTTCCTTTTAGCCATCTTGTTCTGCCCCCTCCCCGTGGAACTTTTATTGAATAAAAACCTGACTTTAAGTGAACCCTCATAGTTCACACTCCTGTTGTTCAAGATTCAACTGTATTCATTCTTTTATTTTTTCTTTGAGACAGTGTTTCTCTCTGTTGCACAGGCTAGAGTGCAGTGGTGTAATCATAGCTCACTGCAACTTCAAACTCCTGGGCTCAAGCAATCCTTTTCCTTTGCTCCCCACCCCCCCCCCCCCCCCCCGTAACTGAGACTATAGGCCTGGGCCACAATGCAGGACTAATTTTTCTATTTTTAGTACAGACGGGGTCTCACTCTTGCCTAGGCTGGTTTCCAACTAATGAACTCAAGCGATCCTCCTGTCTTGGCCTCCCAAAGTGCTAGGATTACAGATGTGAGCCACTGTGCCTGGCCAAATGTATTTGTTCTTAAGCTACTTAAAATGATGGAATTATGCAAAGCTGCAGATTTCAATTATTAAAGAATTCACAAACCTCAATAATGAAGGTTCAGACTAAGTCCCAGAAAATTCAAATGATTGAATTGCTCAAATTGTGATTGATATTTTCAAAACAATTGTTATATAGACAATAGGGTATAAGAAAACTATGAGTTATAAGTCTTAATAATAAAATAATATGTCTAAAAGCACTACTTATCTAAAATATTTGAATATTATTTTGCATTTATCTCTGTGTCCCCCTCTTACCTGCTTCCTCTGCTCTCCCTCCAAAGGCAACTTCTATTCCAAACTTTTTGGTCACCATCTCCTGGCTTTTGTTTAATAGTTATATTCACATACATATGTGTCATAAATAATATACTGATCAGTTCTATTTGTTTTAGAAATATATAAAAATGTTGTTATAGTATATGGAGTCTTTTGCCACCAGTTTTATTCACTAATTAGTGTCACTATAATTCATCCATCTTTTGGGGTATAGTTGTAACGTGTTAATTTTCACTGTTAGGTAATGTTCCATTATGCAAATACCATTATTTTTCTTTCTAATTCTCCTATAAAAAGAATTCAGTAATAGTTTCACTTCTGGAAAATTCAGTGTCTATTAAAGTTATATGGCAGTAATTTGTTTTTAAATTTATAGATGGATACATTAGAGCATGTCTCCTTTTGTTCTATATGTGTCTCATGCTCTCTTCATATTTTTCCACATCCCTTATATTCTGTGTTGCAATGTCATTATTTTCTTCAACAACCTGATTATTTGCTTTGATTTTTCTTTTCTTTTTTTTTTTTTTCCCAGACAGAGTCTCACTCTGTTGCCCAGGCTACAGTGCCATAGTATCAGCCTCGCTCACAGCCACCTCTAATTCCTGGGTTCAAGAATCCTCCTGCCTCAGCCTCTCAAGTAGTTGTAACTACAGGCATGCACCACCATGCCCAGCTAATTTTTTCTATTTTTAGTAGAGACAGGGTCTTGCTCTTGCTCAGGCTGGTCTCGAACTCCTGAACTTATTAAACGATCCTCCTGACTTAGCCTCCCAGAGTGCTAGGATTATAGGCATGAGCCACCACACCCGGATTTGATTTTTCAGTTAATTAGTTATTCCTTTAGTATGTCTTTATGTAATTTTTGGTTGCTTTTAACCTTTGCCTGGTCATTTAGACAGCCATTTGAGGTCATCTTTGTACTGAAATTATTATTTTTTTAACACATCATATAGATTATTTCATATTCTGAATATCTCCACAATTGAAGCACTTGGCTTTATTTAAACTACATTTGCTATTTGATTTTTTTCCTGTGGCTGTCACACATAGAGATTGTTTCCTCATTTTCGTGATCTTCGTCATCTCATATTTTACATTATGGCTGAGTGGCCAAAACTGAAGCTGCTTTCTGTCAGGGAGGACTAGTATTTGTTTCTGCTAGAATTCAGATGTCCCAGCCAACTTCCTGTCTCAGCTTAAATTTTGGGCTCCTGATCTCAGCGTCTGCCCTCAGAGAAAACTTGCCTTTCTAATGTGCAAACTCTCACTGCTGTAGTTTCACCTTTCACCTCACTTTTCACCAAAAGTTCCTCAGCTCTAGTGGACAGATTTCCCTTACTTCCTCTGAGCCCAGTACTCCACTTAAAGTGAAGTTTTTATGTGAGAGTGAATCATCCTTTTAAAATTTTATTTATTCTAGCAGGTAGTTTTTCATAATTTCTAAACTACCGTATTACTACTAACTGGGAATTTGATTCTTCTCCCTTATCTTGACTCTCTTGGGATTTTGATAATGGTACAGATTATATTTTTGTATAACTACATCTTGTTCTTAGAGTTGTATCCTGATTTTGGCCATGACAAATTCAAAGGTGGCACCTACCACGGTCCAACAGATATAGTTATTAAGAGTAAAGTGGTGGGTAACTTTTTGAGAAGATTGTTTTATAGTTGCTGCCTGTGTTTTCCTGTGACCTCTTCTCTAAACATCACCTACTTTGCAGTTGCTTACCAAAGGAATTTTGTACAGAGCTAAAAAAAACTACCAGGTTTTATAAAAGCCTAATCTCAAGAAGAGAGTTGGTGAGAGTCTCTGTAAACACGTGGTGAAGGCTGGTTGTGTGAAGTAGGAAAAAAAAGGAAAGGCACGTTCCTTGGTCTGGTGAAGGAAATGAAATACATTATTTTATTACATTTCTGAGAAATTAGGCAGTAAGGGAAGTCAAGGCTGATAGTTTTATGATATGTCTCAGGTGATTGAACCTTAAGCCATGGGTTCTCCTCAGTAAATACTCCTTTCCCCAACAGAAGAGAAGGAAGCACACTGCCACGGCATGTGAAGGGATCACTGAGTGCTAGGGTGTTGGGGACGTCAGTGTGGGAAGTACAGTTTCACCTGAGCTGTGATTTTAAAACTGTTGGTCACAAACCCTTAAAAGTCATGGGTTTATATATAGAATTTTTAAAGATAGGAAACATTAAATAATATTTAAAATCTAACAACTCTAATAGAATAAGAGTTATTTCCAAAAACTTTTGTTTTGCTTTTGTTTACAATGTATGAAAAATACTGTGTTACTTGCCTGTCACTATTTTCTGGGACTATGTGATCCTATACCTGTGGAGAACACACACATGTGAAAGATGCAATTTCTTTCCACCTGGATGGGATAGGAAGTAGGAGGCAGAGGATTTTATAAAAATGTACTTATGGACTAAAATTCATACCACCTGCTCTGGCCATTTTTGTGTGGATTGAAATAAGAAGTTTACTATTTCTGACATCACTGACTTGTTTATTCCAAGGTTAATTTAAAAATGCAGTGTACATCTAGTTTTTGTCATAAAATCCTGTGCAAGTAAGATAAAATTAGCATTGTAAATTGACAGTGCTTATTTGTATTTAAACTGCTAACTTTCATTGGATATCTCCTTTAATTATTTTCTACTAGAACTCTTTCAATTTACTGTTAGAGTACTTTATTTTTTATACTAAATAATACTCTAGCATACAAGCTCTTATAATTTAATATTTCATGTTGTTGAGCTTCTTTAGGTAACATAAAAAACAATATATTTTGAAGTAAAAAAATTTACCAGTTCATAAAAACTTTAATATCATAATAAAATTAGTAAGCTAAACTATTTATATCACAAAACTCAAATGTATGATTATAAATGTATTTGAAAATGCATGTTTTCCCTTTTCCCAAAATGCATGACTATTATTTTTTGAGAATAATCATTTTATCATGTGTTATATCTTTCTAACCTTTTCACAATCACAAAAGAATGCAATAACATTTTGTTAGAATGCAATTATTAGTATTAATGACAAAACTGAGAAAAAATAATTTTGTTTCTTTAGGCCATTGCACAAAATATCTATGTTGAAATAAAATTGTCTTAAAAGAAAAAGGTCATTTCTAGTCATCATCTAGTTGCCTAATCTATCAGCAAAAAAGTACAAGTCAAGGAAAAGTGGCTTCTGTGTTTTTTAATAAATATAAATTATTTTATATGTGTATATTTTCTAATTTATAATTCAAAAAATATCAGAAGCTGTAAATGGCAATTATATGCTATATTATTGTGACAATTATCCAACAGGTATTTGTTTGTTAGTAGCCTATTTTATTGATAAATTGACTAATAGATACATCAATTTATTCATTTATTATTTAATCATTATTTATCATTTATTAAAACCTTAGTACTTACTGTCTATTAAGGATCATGTCCTTTAATCTGAAACACATTTATAATTATTAAATGTAATTTCCATAAATTTTTGAATTTCTCTATTATTTCTTCTATAGACACTATAGCCATATAAAAATATATTTCCAGAGATACTTTATTCATTGGAAATATACAGAGAAAGAAAATCAGCACCATGTAGGCTTTCAATGTAAAATGCTCAATTGTTTTCTTGGAATGTTATCTATTTGCACACCTGCTGATAGTGTATTAATATGTGTGTCCTCTTCCTGTAAATATTGTTACACTAATGAGAGACGAAAATACATACATATATATATATATATAGTACATATATAAATAAAATATATGGATTTGTATCTATCTATTTATACTTGACCCACAATCTACAGCAACCAGCCCTGGAAGCCAATCTACTATTTACAAGTCAGACATGTATAAAATCAGACTACTATCTCCAGTAAACAGTCTAACAATAACCCATGTAACAGTTGGCCCCAAATGACCAGGACTTCATAAATAACTGACAGCTTCTCCAATTTTTGCCCCTATTTCTGACTTAGAACAACCAGAGAAAGCTAAGTATACCCCTGTAATCAATCACATAGGGATCCCTGCTTTTAGTTAGTCCACTTACAGCTTCCCCACACCAAAAACCTCTAATACGGGTCTATTTGAAGTCTTCTCTTTTTCTACAACAAAACTTTCCCACTTCTCTGCCTGCCTCTGATTTTCTACCAAAAGCAAGGTATGGTGGCTGAATCCCTTTCTATTGAAAGCTCTGAACAAAATATCCTTTGTTTATTTTTAGTAATATTCTTGGCATTCCTCAGCAGAAAATTCTATCACCTGCAAATAGTTGTGATTTCATCATTTCCTTTAGGTAATATTAATTTTTTGTTTTTATTTTTGTTTTATTGCCTGTATCTTCCAAAAAAATGTTTTTAGAAAATGGTGTTAGCAGCATTCTTATCTTTTCCCTTACCAAACGTAAATACTTTTTAGAAAATCACCAATGACGTTGTTATCTCTGTTTACTTTGAGATAAATATTGATGAAGTATCCTTCTATTCCTAGCCATTATCAGAAATTATTGTGGATATCTATCAACTACTTTGGTATCTCTAGATAAAATTAATTCATCCTTTGACCCTTTGAAGTGATGAAATTTAATAATGAATTTCATAATTTAAACACCCATGAATTATTAAACCTTATTTGGTTATTATTTGATTAATATAGTGCTAAATTAAAAGTGTGGACTTTGGGAGTTTTATTATGCACTTATTTTCCTCTGGAATTTAAGAACATAATATATCAGTCTAAGCTATATTATTAAGCATCCATTACTCTTAGTAATTTTCTCCCAAACCAGTGTCTATTTGTCTCTATTTTAATAGGACTTACAGAATTTGAAGGAAGGGCAGAAAACCTTGGACAAAATTTCACAGACATTGTAGAATTTATACTGGCTATTCAATGAGATGTTGGATATTTACAAAGAGTAGCAGAGGAGATGGTGTGATTTAAGGATAGGTTAATTTAAGGATAGGAAATAAGAACAGATGTAAACAAAGGCAGAACTGTGTTTTATACATTTCATGGACAATGACTGTACCTTACAAGTAGTCCAATTTAAAAGAAAAGTGATGTGAGATACAATTGAAAGAATAGATTGGTATGATATTGAGTAGGGTGTTAAATACTGAAGAGTCTGACTTCTATTATGTAAGTTCTTTGAGTCAAGGATTGATATGCAAAATTGTATTTTAGGAATAAAATTTCTGTGGTTGTGTATGGGCTAAGTTACAGGAGCACCATCTAGAAGGGAGACTGGTAAATAAGTCACTACAATTCTCTATGAGTGGTTTAGCATCCTTGCTGGGTATAAAATAATCTGAATAAAATTATCTATGCTCCTATTAATATGGTTGTTTATAATGACAGTTTGTGCATTTTGGCCAGTGATTTCAGGATATTATGCTTGAGTTCTTTCACGTTTTTGGGTAGACATCAATTGGCCTGTCAATGTATTATATAGAAAGATGTTCCTAACAGAAACCTTAAAGCTTTTTTTTTGTTGTAATATATGATGCCACAAAAATAATTTAATTTAACCCATTTGCTACAGAATAAATATTTGTTGTGGCTGTATTTTATTTAAAAACATTTCATTTTATTTCTAGTTATTGAGAATAGTATTGAGTCTTTGATTTGACTCTCGGATTGACTGTTACTGGTATATAGGAATGCTACTAATTTGTGTACATTGATTTTGTAACCTGAGAATTTGTTGAATTTACCAATTTCAGGAGTCTCTTGGTAGAGTCTTTGGGGTTTTCTAGATATAAGATCATGTTGTTAGCAAAAAGTGAAAGTTTGACCTCCTGTTTTCCCAATTGGATAGTCTTTATTTTTTTCTCTTGCCTGACTGCTCTGGCTAGGACTTTCAGACTATGTTGAGTAGAATTGGTGACAATGGGTATCCATGTCTTGTTATAGTTCTTAGTGGGAATATTTTAAACTTTTCCCCATTCAGTATGATGTTGGTTGTGTGTTGGTCATATATAATTTTGAGATATGTCCCTTCTATGCCTAATGTGTTGAGAGTTTTTATCATGAAAGAGTGCTAAATTTTGTCTAGTGCTCTCTCTGCATCTATCGAGATGATTCTATGGTCTTTGTTTCTGCTTCTGTTTTTGTGGTGAATCACATTTATTGATTTTCATATGTTGAACCATTCTTGCTTCCCAGGATGAAGTCCACTTGGTCTTGGTGGATAATTTTTTTGATGTGCTGATTATTTTGGTTTGCTAGTATTTTATTGAAGATTTTTGCATATATATTCATAAGGATTATTGGTCTGTAGTTTTCGTTTTTTGTTGTGTCCTTCCCTGGCTTTGGTATCAAGGTTACATTGGCTTCATAGAATGAGTTGGGGAGGATTCTCTCCTTCTCAATGCTATGGAATAATTTGTGCAGTATGTGTACCAGCTCTTCTTTATAGGTCTGGTAAAATTTTGCTGTGAATCCTTTTGTTCCAGGGCTTTTTAGTTGGAGGAATATTTTTTAATGCTTCAATCTTGCTACTTATTATTGATCTGTTCAATAGTTCTATTTCTTGCTTATTGAGTCTTGCAAGGTTGTGTGTTTCTAGGAATTTTTCCATTTCCCCTATATTTTCTAGTTTGTATGCATAGATATTTTCATAATACAATCCCTATCAACATACCAATGGCTGGGCATATTGGTATGCTTCACAAAAATAGAAAAAATATCCTAAAATTCTAATGGAACCACAAAAGGTATTTTGAGTATTTTGGTATGCTTCACAAAAATACAAAAAAAAAAAATCCTAAAATTCACATGGAACCACAAAAGACCACAAATACCCAAAGCAATCCAGAATAAAAAAAACACAGCTGGAGGCATACTATTACTTGACTGAAAATACACTACAAAGCTATGGTAACCAAAATAGCATGGCACTGGCCTAAAAAGCAGATATATAGACCAATGGAACAGAATAGAAAACTCAGTAATAAATCCACACATTTACAGCCAACTCATTTTTAACAAAGGTTTCAAGAACACTGTGTAAAGGACAGTGTCTTCAGTAAATAGTGCTAGAAAACCTGGATATCCATACGCAGAGAGATGAAACTAGATGTCTGTCTCTTACCATACATAAAAATAGACTTGAAATGGATGAAATAATTAAATGTAAGACAGGAAACTATGAAAGTACTGGAGGAAAACATCAGGGAAATGCTTCAGGATGTTGGTCCCTAGGCAAAGAGTTTTTGACTAAGGTTTCAAAAGCACAATTTGACAAATGGGATCACATCAAGCTAAAAAGTTTCTACATAGCAAAAGAAATAATAAACAAAGTGAAGAAGCAACCTACAGAATGGAAGAAAATGTGAGTATTTGCAAACTATTCATTCAATGAGGGATTAATAACCAGAATATGGAAAAAATCTGATTAAAAATGAGCAAAAAATCTGAATAAACCTTTCTCAAAAGAAGGTATATAAACAGCCAACTGGTATATGAAAATATTCTCAACATCACTATTCATCAGAGAAAGGCAAATCAAAACCAAAAAGAGACATCATTTTACCCCAGTTAAATTTGCTATTATTAGAAAGACAGAACATAACAAATGGTGGTGAGGATGTGGAGAAAGAGAAAGGGGGATGCTCATATGCTAATGGTGGGAACATAAGTTAGTGCAAACATTATGGAAAATAGTATGAAAGTTCTTCAAAAAACTAAAAACAGAACTACCATATCATTCAGCAAGCCCACTACTGGATATAAATATTAAAAAAGTATACTGAAGAGATAACTGCACTCCCATGTTTATTACAACACTATGCAGAATAGCCAAGATGTGGAATAAACCTGAGTATCCATCAGTGGATGACTGGATAAAGAAAATGTCATCTATTAGCATGCACAACAGAATCTTATTCAGCCATAAAAACAATAAAATCTTGTCATTTGCAGCAACATAATTAGAACTTAAGGACATTATGTTAAGTGAAATAAGCCAGGTACACAAAGACAAGTATCATATGTTCTCCATCATATGTGAAAGAAAAAAAAGAGAAAGATATCATGAGGATAGTGAATAGAATAGTGGTTCTATTCACTTCCAGATTAGAAGGGTAGTAGAGAGGTGAAAAGGGATTTGTTGATGGGTACAAAAACACAGTTTGATAGAATGAATAATTTCTACTATTTGATAGCACAATAAGGTGACTGTTGTTAACAATTATTCATTATTATTTAAAACTAGTTAGAAGAGAAGATTTAGAATGTCCCCAACAGAAAGAAATGATAAATGTTTGAGGTAGTAGCTATCCCAATTACCTAGAATTTTAATGATACATTGTATGATTATGTCAAAATATCACATGTATCCCATAAATATATCAAATTATTGTGTTCATACAATTAAAAATTTAAAAAGTAAATAAAAATATTAGAAAAAATAGTGTTTCACTTTTCAGATTTTATGTTGAGCAATATCTTTGTTAAATTTCTTTATTATCTCTTATATCTGTTTTGACTCATAACTGGTTATTTGTGCTAGTTTTATTTTCCTTGGTGCTCTTTCCTGTTAGTTTTTTCTTTCCAAGTAATTTTTTTTCCTCTTCACATGCTGAAACACATTCATTCTGTGGCCATGGTACATATACTTAACCCTTATACTATATATAAAAAGAAAAAAAGATCTGTATAGCTTATAGTTATTTGTGCTTATAATATATTTTATTTTTACATAGAAATATATCTATGATTTTGAACTCCTGCCTGTAAATTACTTATTCACTTAATTTACCAGAATCAAAAACAGCACATTCCTTAAAAATTTCTCCTTAATGTTGTAGGAAATGCGTCATATAGAGAATTAGAAACAATCCATTTAAAAAAAGTCTTAACAGCAGTTTATGTCGCTAATTAGAATTGGACTAGCTCCATCCTGATCATTTCAATTCATAAACTTGCTCAAGGGAAATGTTATATTAAGAACAGGAATATGAAATGTGCAAAATTTGGGTCTTCTTTGAGTTTTCAATGTGTTCTTATTCAGTACATATGGGTTTGTCATGCATAATGGAATAACTAAAATCTAGTATTTGATAGCACAGTGAATATATGACATGAAGAGATATCTTGTTCTCTTCAAACAGACAAAGGACACTCAATGTGCCAATCCGTGATGTAGTGGGGGGTGCTATGGTAGCAGTCAAAACATGGAATGCATTTGGTGATGCTTCTAAAATAACAATTGAAATTATAGTGTCGACTAGTGCATGTAGGTTTACTTGGAGCAATTACTGTCTCTTTAGTTTTTAGAGCAATAATCCATACACAATCATTAACACTAACACAATGCACTTTCTTACTCTTTCTTCTCGAAATCTCTATGCCATCCTACCTAAAATCCCCCTTCTTCAGCTGTGGGAATTTTGGTAGATGTGAATTCCTAGAAGTGATATTCTAATATAAACAGTCTTTGTAGAGAGAAAGAGGAAGAGAGAGGGAGGGAGAGAGAGAGAGAGAAAGAGAGACAACACAACCTCATAAAATCCAGGAATATAAATTCTAGACTTAAACTATATTTCCTTACATATATTTTGGGGAAATGATGCCATTGCTCACATGATATTCCTAAAATTGAGGAAAAATGTAAGTTCTGTTCCCTTTGGTTGTAGACAGTAGTGGATATTTTGTGCTAATGCATGGGATTGTGTGGAGAAGATTAAATATAATTTTCTGATTAGCATGCAAACTTTCTGAGAGAAAAATTTCATAAAATGATTAAAATATTTTCAAACACCTTGAAAATTACTCTTTGGATACTTTTTCAAGTGTCTTAAAGTGTATTCAAAATGCAATATTAGATATTGCAAGTGCATTCAAAATGCAATATTAGAATAAGATTATTCAGCTCAGACTATCTCTTAACTAATTTGTATATTACATATCTATGAAGTTCATTTCCAAGCAATTTTCAAGTAATACTTTTTTTCTCCTTCTAATTGTGTGAGGTCTTCAGCAGTTTTCAATCTCAGGTGTTTTATTTGTCCTAATTGGTGACTGTTCTAGCATCAAAATACTTTGCTATTATTATTAATATTAGTTGAAGTAGTGATATAAAAATTAGCACTGTTTGAATAACTTTGTAGTTTATCAAGTTTAATGCCTTGTGTAAACTGTAAAACCCAGTATTCATTAATATTTTAGTTTCACTTAATTTAAATTAATTAAAATCTCATATAATGGAATGCACTTAGTTAAAGGAAGTTTCAAATACAGAAATTTAAGGAAAAACAGGATCCAATTCTGTTGGCTTCTATTATGTTTTCTATGACTAGCTATTTTTACATAGTGACACTCATATGATACATATATTTTTGTTTTGTCTTTTGGTTGTCATTGTATAAAAATACCATTCTTAAATATAAAGTACACTTTTCATAAGAAAGGAAGAATAGCATGATTGTTAAGCATATTAAAAATAATTTTAATCTAGTCAATGCATAAGCATAAACTAGTATATGATTTGGAAATACTTCTTGCTTAGTAATTTAGAAAAATAATTTTAAAAAATAATTCCTAACTGTTGAAAAACACAGAGAAACAAGTTTTCTCACTAATTAATAAAGAGAAAAACAAATAAATGGTCATAACAGTTTTAGAAAGTACTGTGGAAATATGTTACAAAACTGTAAATACTCTCATATTACTTATGAGATATTACATATTCCCAATAATTCTACTCTTGGGAAATAATCTCAAGAGAACAATAATGAAAAAAACAAAATAGAGGCAAAATATGCATTTTTTTTAACAAAATCTTGCTCTGTTGCCTGGGCTGGAGTACCATGGCATCAGCTTAGCTCACAGAAACCTCAAACTCCTGGGCTCAAGTGATCCTCTTGAGTAGCTGAAACTATAGGCATGCACCACCACACCCGGCTAATTTTTTCTATTTTCAGTTGTCTGGATAATTTATTTTTATTTTTAGTAGAGACAGGGTTTTGCTCTTGCTAAGGCTGATCTCAAACTCCTGGGCTCAAGCGATCCTCCCGCCTCTGCCTCCCAAAGTGCTAGGATTACAGGCATGAGCCACCACACCTGGCCATTTTTGAATCTTTTTAAAATATAACAATTAGAAAATAGCACAAATGCTGAATAACATAGAGCTTATTAAACAACTTATTGTCTATTGCCTCAATTCAAGGCTATTCATTGGTTTACAATGTTTGATAACTCTATTTAAGAAAATATTTTCTATGCTTCCCTTGCATTGATTCTCCTCCATGTTTTTTCTTTGTATATAAGTTGTTTTGGCTCACGTTAACAGTATCTTGAAGTATGGCAACTCTCTAATCCTCTCACTGTTAAATTAAGGTATAGAGCTTTAATTAGAATTTCTCAACTTGCTTGTTTTTCCCTGAACTAGTTTACTATGTCAATGAGGAGGGAGGTAGGAATCCCAGGAGCTCATTACAGATCAATATTTCTACACTGTAAGCTACTATGTAATGGGGATAGAATATAATGAATGATGGATAGGCAAGCAACTGTTGTTTTAGAAGAAAATTTCTGCAATATAGAAGTAAAATTGTCACTTAGTATATCACTTAGCAGAATACAGAACAAAGAACAAAAGTGCAATATAATTTATTATGCTCTTTAAATGAATCATTTTTTTTTGTTTTATTAGTAACCTAGCAAAACTAGTACCTTTATTAACATTTTACAAATGGGAATACTGAGGCTATTGGGCTGAATTAATTAATTTGTTCAGGTTATAATCACTGGTATTTGAAACAATTTTAACTGTAAATCTTATGTTCATTCTATAGATCATGTTACTTCTTCTCTGGTGATAGCAGTAAATAGTCATAAACTGTGAATTCTTTTTAACAAACTTATAGAATGAGTAATATTTTATTATTTTTAAGTTAAGGCATTTTTCTAGATTTTTTTTTTTTCTTTAGACAGAGTCTCCCTTTATTGTCCAGGCTAGAGTGAGTGCCATGGCGTCAGCCTAGCTCACAGCAACCTCAAACTCCTGGGCTCAAGCAATCCTACTGTCTCAGCTTCCTGAGTAGCGGGGCCTACGGGAATGCACCACCATGCCCGGCTAATTTTTTCTATATATATATTAGTTGTCCAATTAATTTCTTTCTATTTATAGTAGAGACAGGGTCTCACTCTTGCTCAGGCTGGTTTTGAACTCCTGACCTCGAGAAATCCGCCCACCTTGGCCTCCCAGAGTGCTAGGATTACAGGTGTGAGCCACCATACCCGGCCCATTTTTCTAGGTTTTATCAATTTGAGATGAGATATAAAATATTAAATTTTAAATCAAATTATAAAAGTTTGTGAAAATAATGGGATTGAAGGATGGTAAACAGTCCCTATAGAGACCGGGGTATATGACAGACTCCATATAATGAAATATAACTTACATAGGCCCCTGGCTTTGTGTATTGGTATCCGATTTATGAATGTATAGCAATTGCATAGCTGCAAATTGCTTCTTATCATTTGGAAAAGAAGCAATCAGCAGCACATGACAAATGTGAAAATTTGGACATGAAAACATAACTAAAGAACATTCCAGAAAAGCTCTGAAATGTTCTTACCAACAGGGTATTTTTTGTCTAAAAAATGCTTTTGAAAGTGATACAGAGGAACTCTGGTATTTTAAATACCAGATGTTCTATTTAGAATAACAGTAGAAAAATAATTTCTAAGTTGGAGCTAAATCAAATATGAACCACAGGGTTATATATGTGCAGACTTCAAGTTATTGCACACACATAGAGTCTGAATTTTTATATTCCCCTTTAGAAGCCACTAAATTCAAAATACAAATGTGTGCCTATTTAAAAAATAACTTATTTTTATAGCGTTTATGGTAAACCCCAGACCTATAGCCATGTCAGGACCATGATCAAAGGTTCCATGGCTTTGCCCTAGGTCTGCGATAGGATGTTTATGACTTTGGCAAGTTAATTTACTTCATTATGTCTCTTTCTTATAGGTAAATTGATATGGCTATATTGTATTATGTCCAAAATTTCTATGCTTCTGAATGGCAATTGTTTAATAATTCTGTCTGAACAAACAGCTCTTCCAGTAATGCATGCATGCACATTTTATTTAGAATTGTGTACTCATAAATACATAATAATTCACTTAACAAATATTGAGTTTCTACACAGCTGGGGCTGTAGGTATGCAATGGCCAACAAGAGATGTGGACTCCTTTTTTTTCTTTATTAAGGTAGATTCTTTGAGGTAAAAGCAAATAGTAAATTTATTTTTTTCTTTAACCTCCATTTTTAACCCTAGAAGAAACCTACTTTCTACCACTGGCACAAACACACAGACACATACACACACACATATGCACACACACATACACATATATGACAGAAATAAAGAGGGAGGGGCTTCCAGGGATTTTTTTTTCTTGTTACGTTTATGTTTTCATGTTTAAAAGAGTTTAGTATATGATCCAGACTTTTCATTTTCAAGTTTAAAAAAGTCTAGGTTGATCGGAATTAAAATTACAGTTTCTCTTCTAACATAAAGCTTATCCTTCCCCCTGGTCCTGTGTCTGATCTTCACTGTTCTTTATCTCCTCTTTTCTCTACTCCATGCTTGCTCCTAATAGATGGGGTAGTGGTGAGAAAATCCTTCTCAGAGGAGTGCCCCAGTAAAGATGAAATTTGAAGCCACTTCTCCTGTGTCCCAAGCCACTATTTTATACTGGCCTCTCACTCCATATTTAAACAGAAAGGCATAAAGCTCTAATCCTAAGGAAAGAATCTGAAATGGCATAACTTTCAGGAACTGTAGGGAGCTTTTTATTTTTAATTAAAATATCTCCTTTTAAAATCCAATATTTCAGGCTTAAGCTTAATCCAAGATAGCATAAACGGTGCTAGTTCATTATCATTTCTTAGGATTGAGTAATATTCCATTGTGAGTATATACCACATTTTAGTTATCCATTCATGAATTAACGGGCATTTGAGTAGTTTCCATGACTGTGCAATAGTGAATTGTGCTTACAAAGCATGACAACACAAGACCTGGAAAACGGGCTGCACATCTACTCGCCATCAAATTGGTGCTGACAGACTAAAACTATGGTCCTCAAAAAATTGTAGTGCTCAACAGGGATCTGGGGTGGGAGGAGACCCACATCTTAAGGATGTGATGAGCATTGTAGGGGGGAAAGGATTACCTCTATCCCTTTTTAGGGAGAGGCAAAGAAACACACTGTAACCAAAATTTCTAAAAAAAAAAAAGTTGTTAATGAGAGGTGAACAGGTGGAAGGGGGGAGAAGGGGAAGGTACACACTTTCATGGTGGGTACAGGGCGCACCACTTGGAGACTGGACATGCTTGAAGCTCTGGCAGAGCAGGGTGGGGAGTGGGGGCAGGGGCAAGATATGTAACCCTAACAATATTTGTACCCACATAATTTGAGATAAAAAAATAAATAAGAAAAATAAAATCTAATATTTCTCAAAACATGCACTTACTAACCACCCAATGATTCCTGTATATAAACTTGGATATAACCAGAACACATCTGACACTGATGTAAGAACAATGTGCCACTAATGTGCCACTATTAGTTCAGGGAAGGCTTATAATGTTCACAAGGAATGGTGCTGTCTTCCTCTTCACAGCATTGATATCTTACTCTAGGATTTATACTTCGTGATGCCCCAAAATTTGTCCCGTGGGTACCACACAGTATCATTTAATTTCACATTGAGGACTTAGTTTTTCCCACTAGAAACTGAATTATACTAAGCAATAATAACAATGTATTTTAGCTTTCTGTATGTATGACGGGTAGATAATACATGATATGAGTTTTTTGACAGAATAAATGTGTGTGTGCTCATGTACGTTTTTAATGAGTAAATGCTCTTAATAACAGGCTTTCGGATCATCAGAATGGTTACAGCAAGCTGAGCTGAGAGAGTTTGCACATCCTCAATCATATTACATTCTCCTCACATTGAAATGAGATTTAAAAAAAAATGTCCTCTTTCTTTTTCCAAGATAAGTAGAGGTATCAATTATCCGAAATGTAATTTAATTTCTTTTGTGTCTAGCCAATGGAAACGAAGGGATGCAGATGGAGAATAAAACAGCCATAATCAAGAAATCATAAATAATTACATTCAGAGGTCTAGTCTCAGTAGCTTGTCCAGGCTTAGGCTTGTCTTCATCCAATTATACGACTTACAAAAGTGGTGACTAAATAAATGAATAAATTATCTTTTCACAAGCCAGAAGAAAGAAATGTTGATCACTGATCATTGCTCAGTGAAGACCTGGACCGTGGGGGAAGGAGACAGATCAGGGCTCAGAGTGATGGATCGGGAAAGAACGTGAGACAGAAAAGAGCACCCAGGAGGGAAAATTAGGTGTCAGAGACCATTCACGCGCTCTACTTTATTTTATTCCAACATGTGTTGAAAGAAAGAAATGACTGAACATGAATACTCTTCCTTTTGGGAATACTGTGGTAATCAGGCTCTATTAGAAGTGTGTTTGCTTTTCTGTTTAATGCACAGAGCATTTGTAAAGATGAGAATATTTCAGGATATCACCGTTATAGTTATTGGAGCTATACCATTTTGAAATAAGCACATGTAGATAATAGTAGAGCACCTCCCTCTTGATGCCCACCCTTTTCTCACAGGCACATCATTTAAAGCAAATACCTAAATACAAGTACTTCATACACATAGAAACTGACCCTGGGACTTTGGAGGAGAGCACATTGAAGTGCTTAAAAATGCCAGAGTACTTTAATTAGGTAAGGGTGATAAAATACATAATATGACAATTAAAGTACCTATGCAATAAAATTCTCAGATACATTGATGTTTCCAAGTGCAAACTATTAAATATTACATGGGGGAAAGAGCATGGCTTCTTCCTATATAGCTCTACTACTTATTATTAGATTACACTTGGATATATTGTCAAGACCCTCAGAGTTTCAGTTTCTTTTTAAATATGAGAAATGAGGATAATTATGCCAATCTTATTGTTATAATGAATAATACAGATAATAAAGGTCAAGTATCCAAAACTTAGTAGAGGTTCAATCATTATAACTAAACTTCCTTAATGTGAGCAAACACATGGATTTATGTGTTCAGTATGTATTTCTAAAACATAGTACTTTGCTAGAGATGTCTTTGTTTGCTTTTCAGTCAAGTATATTTCTAATAACTAAACCATCCACTAGAGGGGTCAATAATCTCCTTACATAGTTGAAGCTGCTTGACCAGAAGGGTGTTGCTCATTTTTGTATTTCTGGTGCATCACAGCCCACCTGGAATCTGGCTAGTGCTTACCACAAGTTTGCTGAATGAAAGTGAAGTGATTTCCAATGATTTTATCAAAATAGAATGCAACTAAAGTGGAGACAACTTTCTCTAAAACTTTAAATGAGTAAGAAATGTTTAGGGGTCTATGAGAAATAGCTTTATTTAATAATAAAATTTGACTAGGAATATAAGATTCAAGAAGTGAATCTGAAAAGCAAAAGAGATCTATGTAATGCTTGATAATAATTTGGAAAATAATGATAAAATATATCTTTTGTTGCCTTTGAAGCTCTTTGAATTAGAATAAACCTACACTAAAACATATATTCTTTTCTCCCTGGAATCAAGACTGGTTTCTATAATTTGCAGCTATAGTTACTATGGCTAGAATATTTCTTGAAAATTTCTACAAAATTTGGTTAAGGAACCAATATTTAGAAACTTTACTCTTTATCCAAATGACCATTATCCGTAGCTCTTTAGCTTGCCTTTTTGCTAGACCAGGCTGTGAAGTCTCTCGTTTTCCCTTTATCCAAGTGTTTGGGGCAATTTCATGTGTTGATTCTGGTTGAGACTGTCCAATTGACTTATCATGATCCATGTATGTTAAGATACCCTTAAGTATGATCTAACCCTTAAGTATGCCCTTAAGTATGATTACACCACCTCATTTATAAATTTTGCCTGCTTTGGGACTCAAGGGAGAAGAGAGTTGCTGTTTCTTTGTACTTACTCTATGCCAAACATTTCATATATTATTCTATTTTAAATTTTCACTGCTATGTAACTCTTCTAAGAGGACATAATAAAAAGATGCAAGTCTTTCCAAGTAAATCCTTTTTTTTCTTAAAATCTTTAAATGTTTTAATCTTCCAAGATTGTTTACTGTGAATATTTTTTCATAAGATGTTTGCCCTTGAGCCATTGAGACAGGCACAGTTAACTAGGGTGTTATCAAATAATATTGGCTGTGTTAATTTATTTTAAATCAGTAGGGAATTGTTCGATGTGTTCTAGTAATTGTGATCATGTGTATTCAAACCAGCTGAAATATGAATAGCTAAGTATTACAAGGAATTCCAAACGAATATGAGACTACATTTCTGTTTTTAAAAAAATTGTTGACAATTTTTGAGAAATTCTTTTACTGTAGTTAGGAAGAATTCCTTGAATGTCCTTGAGACAATTATTCAGGAGCACCTATGTGTGGATGGCTCTGAAAAGTACAATTCATGAATGATATGATTGCTTTGGAGAGGCATCGTGTAGCTTTTGAGTTTAAAAGAGAAAATCACCAATAGCAAGGTCTTTATAAACAGCCTGAATCAGTAAGACAAATTTGCACTCAGTATGGAAAGTGCTTTAGGTCATTGATTCTTATTTTCAAGTATTCTTATTATATTCAGAAGTAAGTAATATCATCTGTAGCACTATCTTTAAAAAGGAAAAATAAAATTTTTCCATATCATTCATTACCAGGCTCATAAGCATCACTAACTCATTCCACAACAAATTATTTCTTTGTCCAAATACTCTGGAAATGTTATGGTAATAATTTTATGTCCAACTGGAGGGATTTTCAATTTTGTAAATTAGTTTGGATTATCATTTCTCTTAATAAATCAGTGATTTTTGGTCTAAATCAATCCCATTATTAAGAAGTCTGTTTGTCAAGGTTTATACTTATCTTCCTTTAGCTCTAACTTTAAATATTACTTTATTTATAAAGAAATATTTTAATTCCATTAATGCTATAGAAATGTGATCATTCCATAATAGTTTTTGGATCATAATTCTTATTTCCAGGCTGTATGAATACTCAAACACATATTGCTTCTGCCTCTTTTTTGATTCTTTAGTTTTTATATTTCCCATTTCAAAATCTGTTGGTATCCAAACAACATTAAAAGCAAAATTTTAGAACTTCTGGGAAAAGAGGAAAATGAAAATGCCATCATTTTTGCTTGGATTGAACTTTATTTTCAATATAACCATGAATAATTTAGGTAAATATCAGGTTGACAACATGATGGCAACTCTGCTATTGGATTACTGATATCAAAGTTCATGAAGCACAGACTCCCTCAGGTGTGTTTCTGAGTGTGATGTGGACAGTTTTGAGATGTTGGAAATGTGTTATAATCAGAGTTTAACCAGGAGAAGTAATAATCTAGAATCACGAGTGAAGAAATTTACCATGGATATCAGAATTTTAGAACTATTAGGCACTGGGAGATAAAGCCTCCCTGGCCTAAGATGACTTACCTTCTAAAGATCAAAAATAAACAAATTAGCACATTAAAACATTAACTACTGTGAAAATCAGATAATAAAGTGCCTACAAGAAGGAGATGTAGAAAAGTGGAGATAAATATGATAAAAAAGGAAAACTTTTATTATAGTGCTTGAACACTGGAATTTCCCATAGCTGTTCTGTATTGTCAATTGTTGAGACAACCTATATTAAAAATTATGTAAGGCCATAAGGCAGGAACTGTGATAAAAGTCTTATTTCTACAGAAATATAGACATAGCTAAAAGTTAACCAACCATTGTCCCCTAACTTGCCTTCTTGTAATTGCTTATTGCTATAATTGCTTACTGCTTAAGTGTCACATATCCTTGACAGGGACAAGATTTGTGACTTCTCCAATCACTTCAATAAATAACATTATTATTGTAAAACCTAATCTTTGAGATATCTTTCAGACTCTACATTTGGGGGAACCAACTGACAACTGGATCAGTGGCCATGTGTGGTAATTGATCCAACAGGTCTTGTGACCCTCTAACAAGGAGCTGTCTCCACCATGAAGATAATTTCTGCCTCCCAACCCTATGAGTTCATTTCAAGCCAATCAGCAGACCAAATTCCCTAGACTTTTGTTGGCTAAGCCACTTTTAAAATCCCAGCCCCAAAATTCTCATGGAGATGGATTTGAAAAATTTCTCACATCTCCTCTCTTGATGCCTCCAGATAAACCCTTTCTCTGCTGCAACTCCTGCTGTCTCAGTATATTGGCCTCTATCTGGGTGGTGGGCACAGGAAATTGTTGGGTGGTAACACTATTACATAACATAATAAAGGGAAATTTCTACTTTTAAGCAATTGAAATAAAGATAAAAAACTTGTAGTGAACTGGAGGTGTGGACCAGCCTGAGCAAGAGTGAGACCCCGTCTCTACTATAAATACAAAGAAATTAATTGACCAACTAATATATATAGAAAAAATGAGCCGGGCATGGTGGCACATGCCTGTAGTCCCAGCTACTCAGGAGGCAGAGGCAGAAGGATTGCTTGAGCCCAGGAGTTTGAGGTTGCTGTGAGCTAGGCTGATGCCACGGCACTCACTCAAGCCTGGGCAACAAAGTGAGACTTTGTCTCAAAAAAAAAAAAAAAATACAGACAATTACTCTCCAGGAAAACAGATCCATTAAGAATATAAAGAATTCCAGCTCTTTTGACAAGTAGGTAATTCTCATTACCATTTTTTTTTTATTGTGGATTGTGTATTACAGATTTTAACTATCTCCTGATGATTAGACACTGGCTAGGTGCAACTTATACAGATGCATAGGCAGGAAAGACAATGCTATTGGGAGCTAGGGAGGAACCTATAAAACAACTGGATAGAAGAATTACAAAAATAATTTTAAATGGTAAATATTTAATCTACTTTAATGGTCTATGGACTACTTATTGTTCCTAAATCATCTAGCAAACTGTGACTGGATGAGAGTAGGGCATGAGTGGAGTATATATTTTATACAAACTACATTTGATATGTTGTGCCAACTCTGTAAGAACAGTAATATGATGAACCCTAACTCAATTGAGGTTTTGATGTGTTCAGGAGAGACCATCTATTTAATCATACAATCATTTAAAATTATGTGTTAATTATCTTTATGCCAATCTCTATCTTTGACATTAGGGAGCTAACAAGAAAAAAACACATTGCCTGTTCTCAGAGAACACATATTCTGGTAGGTAAACAGTAATAATAACATTTACCAATTCATTATAAAACTTCTTATGAAGTTATAACACTGCAGAAGTAGATCACAGAGGTCTTATGTTCTAGATCGTTTGTTTCAGGATATAAGGGATAACTTCTATGCCTGGAAGGATTATGAAATACCTTAAAGAGAAAGGGATATTTGGGTTAACACTTATAAGGATGAGTAGAAATATATGTTAGTTAGTATGGAAGGCAACTCATTTCCTAAGGAGGTGTTTCAAGTTGAGTCTCTGTAAAGCAGACTCTGAAACAGAGATTAGCTTAAGGAATGTTTACAATGGAGTGTTCTTGGGATGGATTGCTATGGAAACAGAGGAAGGGAACAGTATAGGGTAGAAGGAGAAGTCTAAGTGTGATTGACACCTAACTATAACCTTGGTCTACGCCATGGGAAGTTCTGAAGCTAGAATAGACTTTCAGGAATGTTCTGAGATGGGCTAAGATAATCAAGCCTTTATACCCCAATATCATTCAGTCATTTGCATGTGTGCCACTCCAAGAAGGGGCAATTCCTTTAGGAGAGGCAACTCCTTGCATTTGCAGCCATCCTGAATCAGAGACTCACACCTAAACGTGTCTGCTGGCTACACTCCCAGCATCTGGGCAACAGTCTTTCATTAAAGAGGGATCTTGGGGACATACGACAATGATCATGATAAGGTTGATATGAATAGAAACTGGAGTTCAGTGAATATGGTTTGGGATAGGTACTATGGATAATGTAAAAAACCTAGATGAAATACACATTATAGAAGTGTCCAGGAAAATTAAGAGTGCAGTGGAGGTCAGTTATCACATTAGAATTCACATGTAGAATTCCATTACCCCTCTTGGGACAATGCTGCAATCTGAGGAATTTTAAGAAGGAGATCTGGGGAAGTTGCTCAGGCTGGCGAATAAGGAAATTTAGCAGTAAATAGAGGACACTAGTTATGAGAATTTGTCTTCAGCTGAGGGACACCAACCCCTGTCACCTCTAGGGATAGGCACAACAGGATACAATTTCCACAGAAACTTCAGTAACATACAATGGAGGTATGGTAGGAGAATAATAGCTTCTGAAGAGATCCATGTCCTAATTGCCAGAACCAGTGAATATGGTAGTTTATATAGCAAAAGGGGCTTTGCAAATGTGTTTAAGAATAAGGACCTTGAGATGGGGAGGTGATCATTATTTGTACAAGCCGGATTTAATTGAAATGGTTCTTAAAAGTAGAAGAGGGGTGTAGGAGGGAAGCTGAGAGACATAATGTGAGAAAGACTTGAATTGTTATTGCTGGCTTTGAAGATGTCCTGTTTGTGAACTAAGGAACATGGGAAACCTCTAGAAGCTGAATAAAGCAAGGAAATAGATCCTACGCAGAGCATACAGAAAAAATGCCACTCTACCAACATCTTTATTTATGAGACCCATGCCAGACTTCTGATCTACAGAAATATAAGATAGCAGATTTGTATGTATTTAAGCCATTAAGTTTGTGCTAATTTGTTATAGCAGTAATAGAACTCTAATACAGAAGATACATCTTAGGAGTTAGGTTCTAAATTCAGCACACAATACTCAGTGAACTTTGACTTTGACAATATCTTATATGACCCATAAATTACAGCTTTCATGATCTGGTTTATATGATCCTGTGTATTATTATGTATCTATAGATATATAGAGAGATAACTAGATTAATATATACCTATAGATATATGATGTGGAGAATAATATACAACAAATGAACATTTTATGTATTAATAGTATATACATGAAAAGTACACATGCAAACAAGTAAAGCTGTTTTTAAGATCATGTGCACAATCTAAAGTGCATGAACTAATTGCATATATGATGTTCTACTCTGCTTAGATAAAGGAAGAAAGACAAGAACAACAAGGCAAATAACATTTAAAGAAATCCCTTTGACACAAGTAAATTAGGCAAGAATTCATTCACTAGAATGAAGTTGAAATATCAAAATAAGAGAAGCAATTCTGATCTAATTCTGACTTAAATCTGATATCATGGATTGCTGATAAAAAGGGTTTTACTTTTCTTCCTGTCTAGGAACAGGATTTCTTCCAGAATTTGGGGTAGTCCAAAAATCTACGAGAGCTTAAGTACTCTACAGGATTCGAAGGCAAGGAGCTAACTAGATCAATACAGAACCTGCCAATTCACTAATAGTTTCCTTTTATCAGAATCAGAACCCCAGGAAAGACTTGACTTAAACTGCTATCAGTACTTGTAATTAATTAATATGGTAATAAAATGATAGTATAGCAGTATTTTGGGTAAAATTCAATTAAAATTTGTAATTTATGCTACTATATACTGTATTCTTATAAATTTCATTTTATAATTTTGGAAATAAACTTAATCTCCATCTATAAAAACAATGAATTACAGTAGATAATAAATGAATCACCTTTAAATAAATAGGCAAACATAGTTTAGTTAACATACAACATGTTTCTCTCCCACTGTTCTATGTCTCAAGAAGTTGAAATAAATCCAGAGCCTATTTCTTAAATGAAAGTTGCATGGTTAATAGGAACCTCATGCTTGGAGCAGCTTCAGAAATGCAGGAAACAAAACAAAACAAAACCAACTTTGGATTTTTCCCCTTTTGGGAAGTGGATTCATTTATTTCTATGTAATTCTCAGTGATACAGAAAATGCAATATGAAAAAAAAAAAAAGATGCCACATCTGCCTCTTGCAAAGCCAATGCCAGAAAATAAGGGTGGGAGAGGGAGGGAGGAAAAAGAAATCAACACTAGTATTTTTGGCTTGTTTTGAATGTTCATTTTGTTGTAGAGGCAAAGCAAGATTTCCTAGAACTTGGCAGTATAACCCTACTTGTGGTATTTCAATATTCACTAGTGGTTCATTTTTTGAATATAAAGGGCCAAAGGTGGACATCACAAATATGTCACTTGATAGCTGAGGAGACAGAAAGACTAAAAGAAAAGTCCTTGGAATAAAGAAAGTGATCGTGGGTTATTACTCAAGATCAGTGTGAATCCATAACTCCAAACATCATTTGGATTCTTTAGGTTCACATTGCCGCAGGAAATACCTGTTCCACATCTTGGCATCGCTGGCAGTTTCCTCACACCTGAACAGCACTGGCCAGAGCATTAAAGTGCATTTCCTGGTGACTGCGGGTAAACTTCTCATTCTCACTATAGGACTCTGTAAATATTTACTTAGTGAATAGTGAAATGAGTAAATGTGTGGATGATTTGACAAATAAATAAGGATGCCAAGCTGCTCCAATGGCTATGCTACAAATGTTCCACGACTGGCATTTCTCTGCAGTGATAAGTCTGCGTTCTGGGATTTCTGTCTAGAACTAATTAAGGTACTCTCTTTTTAAGTGGTAATTTTTCAAAAAGTGATTCTTCCTTGGCTTATGAAACAGTTCACTTAAATCTTCTGAAATGTTTGCTGGGGAGATGGCCCTGACCCTCTTTCCGTTTAGATATCGGCTGAGGTTCTGCAATACATTTCTTAAAGTAAGACTGTGCTCACACCGGAGTAATTGACTGAATAATTGCCCTCATGGAATTTTAACCTTACTCTCATTCTTAATTGGATGATTGCTCCAGTGTGAACATACTCTAACAAGATCCCTAAGAACTTAGCCTTTACCTTCTAAAACCAAAGTCTACTGTGCTTTTCTTTCATTGAATTTTCCTCATCAGAGATCTAATAAATGTTAAAAATAAAACACTTGAAATGGAAATATACATGATGGAAATAAAGGCTCCATTAATGACACTCTGAAGAAATACAGTGTTAAAATTTTAAAAAGCTCTTCAGAATTTCTTCTCTCTCTTTCGCTCCATATATAGGTGTATATGTGTATATATACACACACACACACAAAAACACCCATGTACATATACACATAAACACATACAAACACACAAATTTAAATATATATACATACATTTATACATATATGCAAATAATTATATGTACACGTGTATTTGTATGCACACACAGACATGCATACAATAAAGTTGCCACCAAGTAGACAGCCAAGTATTATCATAAATATTTAGTGAAAAATCAAAGTCAAAGCCAAATATCATCAATGTAGAACAAACTTCTGTAGTATAAGAAAAAAAACCTGATATTTTAGTAAAAATAATTATTTTAACTTTATTACTAAAATTTTTATTATTTATTTATTTTGAGAAAGAGTCTTGCTCTGTTGCCCAGGCTAGAGTGCCATGGCATCAGCCTAGCTCACAGCAACCTCAAACTCCTGGGCTCCAGCGATTCTCCTGCTTTGGCCTCCTGAGTAGCTGGAACTACAGGAATGCACTACCACGCCCGGCTGACTTTTTTCTATTTTTAGTAGAGACAAGGCCTTGCTCTTGCTTAAGCTGATCTCGAACTCCTGAGCTCAAGCAGTTCTCCTGCCTCAGCCTCCCAGAGTGCTAGGATTACAGGCATGAAGTTTGTTTTTTTTTTTTTTTTTTAATGCCAGAACAATAAATTATCAGCAGTATCTGAAACAAGAGTGAATATGTAGTCCCTCTGTCTGACATTTATAAAACTATATAGAGGCTCAGTTGTATTTTAAATTAATTTCAAAATATTAAGGAGGTAAAGATGTTTTTGTTACATAGCTTGAGTCATGGCTATAAATGTGCCCATCACCCGAATGGTGTTCATTGTACCCTTTAGGTGTGTTTTCGTCCCTCCTCATCTCCCCTCTCTCTCCTGCTTGATTTCCAATGACTTTTACTTCAGAGGCTCTGTTTTACCAGCTGTTGGTAGAAGAGAAAGATTTTAGTATGAGTGGGGGAAGTGATCTCACTTTTTCCCCTTAATACGTGTTTTCCTCAAACTCTTCATATGTTACTATAATTATTGTTATTTATTTTGTTGTTGCTCATGATTTTGGAATTTTCTTCCCCATGAAATTTTGTTGTGGTAAAAGTATCATTTTCCTTTTTATTCAATGTAAAAAGATATAAAAATCCCTAGGTAGGATTTATTTATTTTTTTTATTTCAGCATATTAGGGGGGTACAAATGTTTAGGTTACATATATTACCTTCGCCCCATCTGAGTCAGAGCTTCAAGCGTGACCATCCCCAAGATGATGCACACTGCACCCATTACATGTGAATATAACCATCCCCTCTGCCCCCTCCCATCTACCCGACACCTGATGAATGTTACTACTATATATGCACCCAAGTGTTGATCAGTTAGTGCCAATTTGAGGGTGAGTACATGTGGTGCTTGTTTTTCCATTCTTGTGATACGTTATTTATTAGAATGAGCTCCAGCTCTATCCAAGATAATACAAGATAATACATCCATTTCCCCTTCTGCCTTCCTAAGATAATCATAATCATGTTCAGAAATTTACTTTTTTCTCATAAGACCCTTCTGTCTCAGGTAAAGATAATCATATTCATCGTTAGAAGTGGGTAGAGTTGGTCTAAAAGTAACCCTGCCTGTGGATGGGGCTTAGGGCGACATGCTATCCCCAAAGATGGCATGTTGGCATTGGAGAAAAAAAGTAGAAGCAGGAAGGTCACTCTCATCTCCCATCCACTCTGTTCATAAAGCCTAGGAAGGTCACTTTCTGACCTTCTCCCTCCCTCCACCCCTGAGTGTCATAAAGCTCTCATTCAAGAAGTGCCCTCCCTGTACCCAGAGAAAAGGACATGTTTTGGCAGTTTGCCAAAGACAGTTTGCCTGAGACTGACTGAAAACTCAGCTATTATAATCAGAGGAGATTCAGTTATTTGTTACAAGAATATACTCACAAATTAAGTTGCAGTTTGTGTATGTGTTAGGTTACAGTTCACTATATACAGAGGCAGCTGTAGGCTAACTTTAGTTTAATTTAGCAGCTTCTTTGTTGTTTTGCACAGTATAAATATTTTCTTTAATGAAGAAATACCATGTCAATGGATGGGATTTGGTAATGGAAAAAGTATGTACCAATAGTACATCTATTTTAGGATGCTGTCAATATCATATGTTTTTCAGAAAAACAAACAAACCCAAAAATGTATTGTAATGCAATGCATATTCTTGATATTTTTTGTCTCTATATATTTTATTTGATTGTGAAAATTGTCCCACGAATTATGATAATTTATTAATATTAGTGTATCAAGTTCAAATGATTTACCTTTATTTTGAAAAAGAAAATATTATCATTTATAAACTCTCTCAAAAGATAATCAGAGAAATAATTTTATACATATTACTTTTTTGAGTGTTATTTCTCTAACTATAATCACATAAATAACTTTAACTTTATTTTGACATCAGTATTTTCCTTTAGAACTGCACAGTGTGACAGACAAATGTGACTCCATATAATTATTTTTGGCTTCATGTTCATTATTCCTGTGCCCATTTTCCCAATGCTAAGAAAAATTTGATTATTTTCCTTGGTGGCTAACCTCCAAAGCCAACATTACAGTTATTACCAGTTCTAGGACTCATCATTTTTCTATTTAATCTATTTTAAATTGGGTGCATCTTACAATTGATGATAGATGATTTTTTAATTGATAGGGGTTTTTGTCATAGTATCATAAAATAATTACACATCTTATAACCATTAGCATTTTAATGCATATGAAATCTAATAGGAATATTTAGAATGTTTTTTTTCAAAACATTCTAACTTCTAAGCATTGCAGGTCCAGTTCATTACAATAGTCACCATTACAAGACCCTTCTATGTAGTTAATTGCTGGTTGATTACTGCTCCTAACAGATCTTTGTTGGTCTGTCAAATGATCTTGTGTTCACAAACTCTTTTTCATTCAGTCCAAGAACAACTCCATAATCAATTATCTAATTATCTTCTTTTGTACTAGTTGAGTTACATATACTTAAATTTTAAAATATGAAACATATTATGCAGAGATTCTCAAATTTTATTACATAGTAGAATCACTAGTGAGCTTTGAAAAATCCATATGCCCACACAGTACTCCATTCTAACTAAATTGGTATTTCTGGGGCTGACCCCAAGTCAGGTTTTCTAAAACTCCCCAGTGATTCTAAATGCAGATATATTTGAGAACTCCCGTTTAAGAGTGTTTTGCCTGTCGTCAAATCCTCCCTTACACAAATTTAAACATTCAGTTTAAATTTATCTAGTCTCAAAACCAATCTAGCAAAAATAGCTAGCCTCCAAATTAGGTAAAAATTTTCATAAGCAAAAGTTTAATTAAATCTAAGAAAGATATTCCCATTTTTGCTTGCTAAATTTAAAGAAATTCTTATCACTTTCATTCCCCACACACATATTGGACATAATCTCTGTTTTGTTGCCTCAAAGAATTGTAGGGGAAATATGCTTAAAATGAAAATTTAAAAGTATTGAATTGTGGATTATAATGTAAATTTTAATTATTATTCCCTCTTAAGATCAAGTTACAAAGAAAAAAAAATAATCTAAAATGCCCGATCCTCTGGTATCTTGCATTCCCTTCCTGTAGTCATCCTAATTGGTCCTTCTTGTCTGAATGTTAGTTTTGATCAGTCCTGATCTACCCTAGCGTCTTTAGTTCAGCTCTTTTTCTGAGTCTGGAAGGGCGATTGGCCCTACCCTATCAGACATGGGAAGATTTCAAATAATTGGTTGTATTTTTTTTTTTTTTTAAGTTTTGTCTCTGGGTGATAAAATGGAGGGCAGAGACATTTTCTCAGAGCTGATCTGTGTGAGCAGGAGCCCTAGAGAACTGACAGCAGCCGTGTCACTGCTCTAACAGTGTGGATTCAAGCATTGCACTAACAAGATGCATAGGCAACAGGGAAAAACAGCCACGGAAGAAGGCAGAGGTTTACGAATGCTACTTCGATTGTGCTCAGATCTTATTGTTTCAGAGTAGGGACCCCACACTGCAAATATATACCCAGAATAGTATAGTGTGTTTATAATGGTTGGGAACCTCAGGGTGCACCTGGTTGTTGGTGACGGTGGCAAAGGTGGCAATTCTCAGTAATTCACTGCCTGAGTGATAGGGCTCAGACACTAACGGCAAGGCAATGGAGCAGGCTAAAATTAAAATATTATCTATATAAATATCATAAACAGGTAAATATATTAGGACATTATTTTACAACTGTAGAGTGACTGGAAATATATTGTTACAGTGATGCAACCTCACAAGAGACATTGCTACACTGCACAGCACTGACACAGATGCATTTGTGCCTTCAGTGTGGTTAATAACTTTAAATTGAAATTTGTATATTCTGACAAAGTTTTTTCCCTTCCTACCCTCTTTACCACGTGTATTTAATTATGGAGAATGCTCTAAAAATGTTCAAGAAAATCAACCTAAGTTTAAGTTTGAAATTCCACCCTGTTATTGCTTCCTACTGAAGACAACCACACAAAGTCATTGATAGAATCACCTGTTGACTGGCACAGACTTATCACATAATCTTTTTCTGTTTTTCAGGAAACAACCTAACCAGCAACCTTTTTGTTTTTTCCCTGTTCTAGCAGGAGGTATAAAGAGAATTTGGTTTTGCATAAATTAGGTTTTAATTTGATCATTATAATAGCATTTGTGTGACATTTAAAAAAAGAAGTGTGCTTTTCAATTAATGCTTCTCATAGACATTACTACTCTTTTACTTATGAATGAACAAATGAGCTAGTAAAATGAGTGAATGAATGAATGAGTGTTGGTAGTGAGATATGCTACTGAGGCTTCTCATATTTCTCAGAATTCTCATTTAAATTAGTCAGGAGTGTGAGGCGAGGCATTTTTACATTCATTACCAGTTTTCTTTCCACCATACCAAAAAAAATTGGAAAATTTGGCAAGTAGCAGAGTTTGACATGAGTCATTTTCCTCACTCCTTATGAAGTGGTAATATAAAGTAGTAAGTAATAATGATGACAATAGCCAAGGTCCTGGTGGAGCCTTAGGTACCCCATAACCTGCATCAGTTTTCTCCTTCTGATATAATATGACCATGAAACAATGTTCACACCAATCTTTGGTATGAATGACATTTTCTCAACCCTATGTAAATCGCTCTGCAAACACAGCTTGAAACTGGTTTCACCTACCTACAAGGAAATCATTATTCTACAACTTTCCTGTTTTGAAAACCTACCATTAGACTATAATTAATACTGGTAGATTTTATTAAGTTTTTAATTTGTTCCAGATGTAAGTTACCTCATTTCATAGTCACGATGACACTATAAGACACATACTATTATTATTTCCCCACTTTAGAGATTAGGAAATTACAATTAAGAAATACTAAGAAACTTGATCAAAACCCCACAGCTAAATATTCAGAATTTGAACTCAAAAGCTTGCTATTAACTAGCACAATATACTGACATTGGCATTAGATCTCACATAGGCAGTTATTTTCTCAATTGTACATTTTAGAGGTAGGTAGAAATAAAGTGAGCTTCCATTGAAATTAGGCATATGAAATTTTTTGTGCCATCAGCTATTAGTCATTATGAAGTATTATGAATACTTATGGCAAACAGTTTCTGTTCTGAAATGTGCTAATGAAACTCACATTCAACTTTGTGTCCATAGAACCTAGCACAATGCCTGGTATGTAGTAAATATTTTGTTAACTGTTTATTGTTAAACTATTGAGTTCAAGATTGAGCAATATACTGTTTTCTAGTTGCTGATTTATTCATCAAATATTTGGTGAGAGCTAGACATTGGTCTGGCAGTGGCCAATGGGCTTGTTATATTCTTAGGCAGAAAAATCACAATCTAACCTACCAAGGAGAGAGAAAATGTATTTTATTCTTCCAGGTATTTTTACAACTAATTATATGTAATCTCTACCAACTACAGAGGAGGGAAAGCATTCCAATGAGATTTATCCCAAACTGATATTAACCTAAATTTACCATATTTCTCAGGAGTCACCTGACTACTTTCAGTTTGTTAACAGTTTTTAGAGCATCTGGATCTGGGAGGGAGAGTGTCCCCCTGAGAACCATTTACTTTGAAAGTTTAAAGATCTTTGTGAGTTTATAGATAATTAGCTGCTCTCTTCTTGGCCAAACATACTCTCTTAGGCTGCATTTAAAGAACCAATCCATACTACTATCAATAGAAGGTTTGGTAGAATACTCTGATTGCCAAATCATATCCAGTTTAGGGAATTTTGGAAATTATTTAGCTAATAAATTTTAGATACATGTTGTACCAACCTAATTCTATTTGTCTTAAAAAGATGGCTGTATACTAAAATATACATATACTTGGGCTCCGTTCTTCTCTGTAAACAGCTTTTGAGAAGACATTTTCATTTTGTGCTTCTATTCACTGCTTATTCAATGGTACTCATTTCTTTAAGAAAGATTACAGAAAAAAGTCATATCTGGATTAAAACAGTGCATAGACTCAAATTACCACACCTGCAAAGGATTGTAAAATATTTAAAAATTCTCATTCTGCTTAAAGTTGAATGTCATCATAAATTTACTCTTCTTCTGCTTTAATGTTAAGTGTCTTTGAGAGCTTAGGCTTTCATTTCTACTTAGATCCAACCACCTCTGTACTGCTTGGTGATTCCTGGCATCCTATATCTGGGGCTGTTTTATTATCTTCATAATTGAACTATAATTTTTACATTTAGGAGCACAGTGATGTTAGTGATGTTGGGGCCATTGAGCATATAGAGTACCTGAGGGATGTGCTCTAATCTTCATGATTTAAAAAATAAGTATTTTGTCCCTTTTACTTCCTCTCATTCCCTTCTTGGCTCAGTGACTCAAGCACTGATTAATTTTTTACTCCTTTAGAAGTCAGAAATATGCCTCTGCTGCCTACTCTGACTAATTATGCCAAGAAATTAAAAAAAAAAAAAGAGAGGTGGGGAAATTTTAAATATAAGAATTTTTAAGGTCACTGTTCTTTAAAGTGTGAGAATGTCCCAAGATCATTTTCTCTGATTCTCATATATGCTTTTGGATTTTGCTTTTCTGTTTCATTATTTCACTTTTTCTTTTAAAATTAAGAGTTGCAAACGCTTAAAATTAGGATCAGGCGAAATCCTATAAGCATTTCCCACACAAGCAGCTTCCCTTTCAGAAGATTAAGGTTCATAGGGGTTTAAATGTTATCTACCATAATGGCTTTCAAGCCTGTACATTAGAACCACCAGGGGAATTTTAACAACTTTTGATGCCTATGCCCTGCCCCACCCAGAGATTCTGATTCACCTGGTATTAAAAATTTTAGAAGCTCCAGAGAGGATGCCAATGTGCAAGCAGTGTTGAGAAGCTCTCTGGTTATTCTAAATAAACTATTCAGTTTTCATTTGGATTAAGAGTGGAAATTGAGAGAAATTTTGCTTACTAATGTCAGGACTGGGCAGGTATATAAAGTCACCCCTATTGTTTTCATAGAATTTTGGGGAAAAATGTATTTCTATCCTGAGTAGGCATGGATTTCTTGTGGATACTTATTCTCCTTCTTCCCACACCAGCAAGCATCATGAGGTCCTGTATTTTCTCAGCAAGGATACCAGGCAGAGCCTCTCCAGAGGTGACCTGGTAATTGACAAAAAATTCCAAGGTTCCAGACCTCTTTCCAGCATGAAATAGGTTAATAAGGTCTCATCCCATGTGCACTCATGGGCCTGCACAATGCTTTCAGTACCTAAACTGAATTTACCCTGATACATGTCATATATATATATGTATTTTACCCCACAAATATTAGACATGCTGTGATTATCAACAATAATGCCTACGGATGTGCTTACACACGATCTGAACTCTTGCTACATGAATGGACAAAGCATTTTCAGTTTGGACATCATGAAAAGTTATACTTTACCACACATGAACTTTTAAGCAAACCTCTTCTTAAAGGCAGTTTCAAAAATTGAAAAGAGCCGATAAGTTGCAATAAATTCCAAGGCACAAAACCTGATCTTAGTAATTGCTATTCTGAACCAGAGCTAATAAGCAAATAAGCAAACAAATAAACCTTCTACCAAAACAAAACAAACAAACAAAAAGAAATGTTGAAAAAAAGAAAAGATGCATGAGGCAGCTTGCCCTCTGAATCAGCTCTCTTAGTATTTTTTAAATAATTTTTCCAATGTAGAGCAGTTTTACATTTGCAGAAAAATTGTAAAGATTGTACAGATATACTCCATGCACTCCGTGCCAAGGTTCCTTCATTATTATTGCCTTACATTGGTAAGGTACATTTGTTACAATTAATGAACCAACACTGACACATTGTTCTTAACCAAGGTCCATACCTCAGTCATATTCCCTTAGTTTTCGCTGAATATCCTTTTTATGTTTCAGGATCCCATCCAGGATACAACATTACATTTATTTGTTTTGTGTTCTTAGCCTTCTCTTGGATGTGACAGTAGCATAGACTTTTCTTGTTTTTGTTTTTGTTTTTGTTTTTGTTTTTTTAATGATCTTGGCAGTTTTGAACAGTTCTGGTCAGGTATAATGTGGAATATTTCTCATTTGGGACTTGTCTGATATCTCCTAATTTTTTAAAGTAAGGTTATTTTTGTGTGTGTGAGGAAGACCACAGAGTAAAGTGTCATTTTTATCACATCATATCCAGGGTATATACTATCAACATGAACTATCACTGTTGAAGTTAACCTTGATTACCTAGCTAAAGAAGTGTTTGTAATGTTTCTTCACTGTAAAATTACCTTCTTTTCTCCCCTACCGTACTCTTTGAAAGAACATCTCTATGTGCAGCTTACACTTAAGGAGTGGAGAGTTATGCTTCCCCTTTCCTGAGGGCAGAGTATCTACATAAATTATTTGGGATTCTTATCTATGGAGATTTGTCTCTTCTCCCCCATTTATTTACCCAATCATTTGTTTATATTAGCAGAAAATCATGGATATTTATTTTTATACTTTGGGCTATAATCCAATGCTACTTTATTCATTTTGTTCAAATTGTCCCACCTTTGGCCACTCGTAGCTCTTTCAGTTTGGTTCCTGTGTCCCTTTGACATATCGACATACCTCATCATTGTGATTTTTTTGTAAGAAATTCTTTATTTTCTGTTACTAGAAGATGCTTCAGGTTCATATTGTTTATTTCCTGCCCCACGCCTAGAATCAGCTATTTCTCCAGGAAACCTTGATTCCTCTTGTTGGATGAGTATTAGAAGGCAAGGTCTGGTTGATAGGTATATACAGTGCTATTGAATTGTTGTT
Source organism: Microcebus murinus (assembly GCF_040939455.1). Taxonomy (NCBI): domain Eukaryota; kingdom Metazoa; phylum Chordata; class Mammalia; order Primates; family Cheirogaleidae; genus Microcebus; species Microcebus murinus. The sequence continues at coordinate 78,781,739 of NC_134112.1, read as the reverse complement.
ACTTATGGACTTTCTCAGCTGACAGGGCAAAAAAATGTGTATAATAACACATATATATGCAAATATCTATACATATTTTATACTTAACCAATCATATCTATATTAAGCTAAACATGAGTTCATGCTGTTTCCAACTCTAATTCACATGCGTCATTCTAGACTGTTCCTTTTCCTTATTTGCAACTTCTGACTCAACAGTGAGAAAACTGGTTCCTATCCTATCAATAAACTTAATTTTTCACTTCCAGTATGTAAGTATATCAGTATCAGAATGGTGAACCCTAACTTTCATGGGAAACACCTTTGGCAAAGAGCTTGTATTACTTATGTACATTTCCTTTTTTATTATTTATCTGTTTATTTTAATTGATACATAATAATTGTACATAATTGTGGGGTATATGTAATAATTCCATACATGTATGCAATGTGGAATGATCAAATCAGAGTAATTGGCATATATGTCACCTCAAACATTTAGTATTTCTTTTTGTGTTTGGAACATTCAAAACCTTACCTTGTGTTTATTTTGAAATATACGTTATTTTTATTTGTGGTCACCCTACTGTGCTATAGAATACTAGAACTTATTCCTCATATCCCACTTACCCTCTATCCTTCCCAACCTTGGGTAACCTCTATTCTACTCTCTACTTCTATGAAATCAACTTTTTTAGCCTTTACATATAAGTGAGAGTTTGCAGTATTTGTTTTTGTGTGCCTGGCTTATTTCACTTAATACAATGTCCTCCAGCCTCATTCATGTTGCCATAAATAACAGAGTATCATTCATTGTAAAGGCTGAATAATGTTCCATTGTGTATTTCTTTATCCATTCATCCACTGATGAGGAGTTTTGCATCTGTATTTATTAGGAATATTGTTCTTAAGTGTTCCTTTTTGTGTGTTCTTTTCCAGCTTTGGTATCAGGGTAATGCTGTCCTTGTAAGACCAGTCAAATTCCATTTTTCCAAAGTTATTTAGGGCAGCATGTTTTTCCCCTCACTGATGTTATGCCATACGTATATAATATATCTAGATTCTTTCATCACACTCTGCATTCTATCCTGGGATCTCCCAGACTTAAAGTATACATTAAAGTTCAATATTTGTGTTGTAAAGTTCCATAGGTTTTGATGACAGCAGAGAGACATGTATCTTTCACCATAGTATGTACAGATTAGCTCTACTATCCTAAAAGTTTCCCTGTGTTTGTCCTTCTCAGACCCTTCACCATCCCTTCACCCCTGGCAATCTACCTGTTTTCCATCACTATAGTTTTACCTTATCCAAATATCATACATATAATGTAATCACACAGTATGTACCTTTTTGGTCTTTTTTTTTTTACTTAGTAAAATGTATTTGCATTCATCCATATTTTTGCATGAAGTAATATATTAGCTTGTGAATTAGCAGTATTTTGTCATGTGATATACCACAGTTTTTTATCCATTCAACTATTGAAGATATCTTGGTTGCTTCCAATTTTTGGTGATTATGAATAAAACCGTTTTAAACATTCTTATGCAGGTTTTTGTTTGGACATAAGTTTTCAAAGCAGTTAGATAAATACCTAAAAATACAATTGATGGTTTGTTTAGTATGTCTCTGTTTAACTTTGTAAGAAATTGCAAAACTGTCTTCCAAAGTGACTATGCTATTTTGTGTTTCTACCAGCAATGAATGAGAGCTCGTATAACAGGTATTAGAACAAATATTCCAGAATTTTCTTTTCAAGCATTACAATAAGGGAGAATAACCAGTAATGTGTGTGCACGTAAGAACATCAGGCTAAGTTCTTAGGAAAAGATAAGAAATTGGAGATATAGGGCAATCTGTATTAAATATATAGGTAGATATTTTATTAAACCATGTATGGCAATATTATTATTTATTGATATTACATAATAAGTCAAGTTCAAATGTATTTGGCTCTTTCTCCATGAGGAGATAGCTCTCCCATTGTTTTAAGTTTTTTCCTAGATATTTTGACTGTGAACATGAAAATGAGTTTTATTGTATTTATTTTTTTAGCTTAGAAATCTAAATATCTTTCTGTCTCTATAGATTTGTCTATTCTGGAAAAAAAAGAAATCTAAATATCTTGGTAATAGCCATAATTAGCATATTACTGTACATTAAAATAAGACCATTTTATATATACAATGATACTGAAATTATCTTTAGATCATGATAATAACATTTAGATTATTTGAGCACTTTTATTTTTATCAATGATCTAAAACCTAATGACAAATTTCTATAGATTTTTTTCCTTTATTCTATTCTCATTTTTGGTCAACATATTTTTAATAATTCTTAGATTGCAACTTTGCTGTATAAGGTGAGGAAACCTCAGAATATGTGAATTAAAATAAATAATAATATATTTTGATTACAATTATTGGTAAGTTAAAATTTTTATTGGTGTCAATCTTTATTATTTATAAATTTCTTCAAGCACGAGTTTATTTCCCTGTCTTATAGGTACACTAAATATTTTTCACAAAATATTTTAGATCAACTCAGCATTTTCACTCAATTTTGATTGCCTCTTACTATAGATGTAGACAATAGAAGATACAAGAGATGAGGCCATTTTTTTTTCTGATTTGCTCATATATAAGATCCAAAAGGACAGGAATCTTTATCAATATTGTTCTTCAATGTATTCCAGGTACATGTTTATAGCTTTATCAGTGAATGTTTACAGAATGAGTGAATGGGAAAATAATTCTGGGATTTTTCCTACTGAATACCATTAATTGCTTTATTTTTTAACCTACTGCTATAATTACTAAATTACTAAGAAAAACTAGATTATTTAGAGTAAGTTAAAATAATGACTTTTATTTCCTTAGACAAATAAAATATATTCTACAATGAGAAGAAATTACTGTATATCATTTAAATTTTTCTTTATTCATTACTTTATTCTATGTACCAAAATTATGCTTATTTTGGGGAAGAGAGACATGGAAAAATATCATGTGTTGTAGGAAACTTATTGCTTAGTAGTTCATATATGAAATGAATATTGTTAAGGGAAAGCAGTGTTAGAAAATTAACTTTAGGGGAGTAAAGATAGAAAAGCAAACAATAGAAAAATTAAGGGATGAAATAGGGAGATGATAATAGGCAGATCTTGATGTATCAGAAATAATTTTTGCCCCACAATAAATCTCGCTTCAGTGACTTTTACTCAAATTATAAAGAAGTGGGTTATAGATACAACAACAGTGAAAAGAAACTAGGCATGGGAACTCTAAAAGGTTTATGCACTTTCAAATGTTGATAAAATAGAATTAAAATAATCTTTCCCAAATATATTTATTATGTTTCTAGTTATTAGATTTAAAGTTTTATTTCTGCCTTCATTTAAGGCATTTGGAAACTGTAATTCTTAATGATTTAGTACATAATTTTATCCACCTATAGTAACTAGATATGTATTTATTGTGGGTAACCTAATGAGTATTTGTTACAATAACATCAACAATATTTGAAGTGATCTTTACTGACTATGAGTTTGTTGAAAATGGAAAAGTTTTATATGTCTTTTGAAAAGAAAAGTTTCTGTTTAATTCATAGCTGTGGCTTTTATAAAGTCTTCAGTGATAACAGCTATACTTCTCCATAGTCTGTTAAAAAGTCATTTCAATTTAGCGAAAGTGTATTGAGGGTTACTTTACAGCCCTGTGTTAGAAATGAACCATCTTGCCTCTGATTATCACACACCAGGGTGCTTGGCCTGCGGATGCTATTTCCTGGCTGTCCTGAGCCATGCAGCAACTTTGAAGTTGTACTTGAGTGTTTCTTTGATACAGTGTCATTACAAGCAGTGGTTCAGTTTCAGCTTCCCTTACTGCTTTTAGTTGGCCATGCTATTGTTAGTTTCCATGAATTGCCCAGTGCAAAGGAATTGAATCTTAAAGTTTGGCTTATGTATTACAAAAAGAGGTATGGACATACAGTGAAATGCCAGACATTAAAAGTATTGTTTTATGAATTGTGATAAATACATGCATTCGTGTGACCATCATCATGATCAAGGTTTTAGACTATTATTTTACCCACAGAAAGTTGCTTTGTGTTCTTTTGCAAACCCACAGTTGCTCCTACCTCTGAGAATCACCTCAGTTCTGATGATTCTATGGTGATAGAATTAACTTCTATCACCATAGACCAGTTCTTATAATTTAATTAAGGGAAATCATACAATTTATAGTTTTTGTATATCTTATACGCAGCATCATGTATGTGAGTTTCATTCATGTAAATGAATGTATTTGTAGTTTGTTTCTATATATTGATAAATAGTATTTCATTCCAAGAATCCACAATTCTCTTGTTGATGGATTCTCTTGTTGTTTGCAGATTTTGGCTATGAATAAGCCTGCTATGAAATTTCTTGAACAAGACATTTTTGGCATACATTTTCATTTCTCTCACGTAAACAGCTACAAAGGGAACTGCTGCATCATAAGGCTGGGTTTAACTTGACAAAAAATTGCCAAAGAGTTTTCCAGAATGGTTGAAGTTTTTATAACCCTATCACTAATATAGCAGAACTTTTGTTTCTCCACATCCTTGCTGACATTTAGTGCTACCTATCTTTTTGGCCCTTACACATATCATTGGGCATATAAAAACATCTCTTTCTGATTTTACTTTACTTACCTGGTGATTATTAAAGGCCACTTCTTCATATACATATTGTTCATTCATGCGACATACCTAGTCAATTATTTTGTCCATTGTTTTAATTGAATTGTGTTCTTCTATATTATTGAGTCGAAACAATTTCTTATATATTATATACATGAATCCAAGTCCTTTGCCAGATACATCTATGGCAACATCTCCTAGTCTTTGGCTTGCCTATTTGTTTTCTTGGTAGCGACTTTTGATAAGCAGAAGTTTTACATTTTGATGATGTCAAATTTATTAACTATTTATTTTATGATTGGTTTTTTGTGTGTCTTATATAAAGAAAATAATGTTTGCCTAATAGAAAGTCTCAAAGATATTCTCCTGTGTTTTCTAGCAGAAACTGTATATATCTAGCTTTCACATTTAGATCTATAATCTTCCTTAAAATTATGTATGGTGTGTGAAAGGGGATCAAGATGCATTTTTCATCCTTATGGGTATTGAATTGTTTCAGCACTGTTTTTTTCCCTATTATATTAGTTGGGTGCATTTGTTAAAAATCAATTCACTATATTATATATGGGCCTACTTCTGGATTCTATTTATTTCCATTAATCTATTTCTCTTTCTGTTAGCCAATATCATACTTCCTAATTACTGTAGCTGTGTAGTATAACTTGAAAACATGTAGAAGAAAATCTTCCAACTTTGTTTTTTTTCATAATTGTTTTGGTTCATTAAAGTCTTTTGCATTTTCATTTGAATTTTAGCATCAACTTGCCAATTTCTACCAAAAATCATTTTGACATTTTGTTTGGGATTGTACTGAATCTACAGATCAATTAAAAAATAAAAGCAAAACAACTAACATTTTAATAATACTCAGTTTTCTAAAACATAGCATGCTATTTTTCATTTATTTTGGCCTTTATTTCTTTCAACAATGTTTATTTAGTGTTAAGTGTAGATGTCTTGTACATCTGGCATTAAATTTATCTCTCAATATTTTATGCTTTAAATACTATTATAAAAGGTATTTTATACCAACTTTATTAATATATATTTTATATGCAATAAAATACAGACATGTTAAGTGTATTTCAAAAGTTTTGATACATTTACAACTCACATAACTACAACTACAATAAGGACATAGAACATTTTCATCTTCCCAAAATGTTTCCTTATATCCTCTTTCAGTCAGTGTTCCAACTCCCAGTCCCAAACAACCAGTAATCTTATTTCTGACACTTTATATATTCAATTTTTCTTCTTTAGTTTTTCATAAATGCAATCATACAGTATATACTATTTTGTGGCTGGCTTGCTTTGTTCATGATGTTTCGAGATTACTCAGCAGTTTCTTTTCTTTCTTTTTTTTTTTTTTAAAGAATAAGCTTATTAAAAAGAAACAACATGGAGAAAAGCAATAGCATTGACACACATCAGTAGTCATTTTTTGAACATATAAAATTTCCAAACTTAAGTAGAAAGAAATTTGTACATATAAGTGGCTCATCAATAAAATAAGTACTATAATCCAATAAAAGGTATTTGGCCCTGACTAAGTGAAAAAAAAACTTCCAAATAACAAGATTTTTTTTTTTTTTTTTTTTTTTTTTTTGAGACAGAGTCTCGCTTTGTTGTCCAGGCTAGAGTGAGTGCCGTGGCGTCAGCCTAGCTCACAGCAACCTCAAACTCCTGGGCTCAAGCAATCCTGCTGCCTCAGCCTCCCAAGTAGCTGGGACTACAGGCATGCGCCACTATGCCCGGCTAATTTTATATATATATATATCAGTTGGCCAATTAATTTCTTTCTATTTATAGTAGAGACGGGGTCTCGCTCTTGCTCAGGCTGGTTTTGAACTCCTGACCTTGAGCAATCCGCCCGCCTCGGCCTCCCAAGAGCTAGGATTACAGGCGTGAGCCACAGCGCCCGGCCTAAGATTTTTTTTTTTTTAAATCTAATTTATTGGTAAGTAATTTTTGAACACCAACATTAACAATGAACAGTTCTAAATATATATAGTCATGTCTGAACATAGATGAACCAAAATCTTAAACAGAACTTTAGCAAAGTAGAATGTAACAAATGTGTTAAACTCAGTAAAGGAAGTATCTATTTAAGTTAGCTTGCTCTTTTTATTTCTTAGTAGTATACATCATATAAATCTCATTGTATGATTATCTATTCATTTGCTGCTGCTCATCTGGATTATTTCTAGGTTTTGACTATTATGGATATATTTGTAACCAGCATTCACAGATGAGACTGTGTTTTCATTTTCTTTGGCTGGTATCTAGGAGTAGAACAGCTGGATCGTATAGTCAGTGGATGTTTAACTGTGCAAGGAAATACCAAACTTCCAAAATGGTTATGTTGTGTTACATTCTTACCAGAAATGTTTGAAAGTTCTTGCTCCATGTCTTCATCTTGGTATTGTCAGGCTTTTTAATCTTTCTAATGCAGTTTTTCACTGATGTTTTAATCTGCAATTCCTTGATGAATAATGATGGTGACCATCGATTGGTACAGTTTAGTTAAATGTTCTTTTCAAATACCATGCCTGGTTTTTGGATTGTTTGTTGCTGATTACTGAGATGTTAGCTATTTATATATTCTGTATATACATCTTTTGTAATATATAAGCAAATATCATATCAAGGCTTTTATATTGTTAACATTGTATTGTAAATGTTCTTAGCCATATATATTTGCAAATTTTGATTGCTTCCAGCAATTCCTTGTCCAAATGATCTCAATCTTAGTTGATGGTTTTTAAATACTGGTAGTCAAATAACCAAAAAACTAGTTGTTGGTAGTACCTCCCTGTTATCCCTCTAAGATCTTTCTTTTTCATAATTTCATGTCCTTTTGTTTTCTTATAGTTATGCTATACTGCCTGTTATAGGAAATACAGAAGTTGTAGGCATTGACTTACTTCTATATATAATTAAATTAGATAGGCATATACTTTAGAAAGACTGGCAAATTCTCTACTAAAACTTTGCTTATATTTGGCTCTATGGGTAATGCAGGCTTAGCTAAGTTTCCTATTATATAAATGTTGACTTTAACATAAGAATAATATATTTTGTATTGTATTTTAATTTCACAATAATTCTTTGGTAAAAGATTTTATTTGATCAAATATTGTATTTAGTAAACATTATAAGGGATAATATTTTTGATATATGCTTATAAAGAAGTCCTCTACATTTTTATTTGAGTGGAATATCAAAATTTCAAACCCCAAATTGAAAAGGATAGATTTCTTTACCCTTTACTTGACTCTAAAGTAACATTAAATAATCAAATAATTTCTTTCAGTTCTGACCATCTAAACATGTGGATCCATACATTTACATGCCAGTCTGTTGAGCTATTATTCATTAAGTTTATTAACATACAAGCATAAACCTTTTTAATGGCTTAATGAAATTCAGACATAATGATTATAACATTTTCTTCATTTACCAGATTGGAAACTTATCAAAACAAAAATTAATTGGACTGAACTCAATTTTTGTTTAATAAACTAATCTTTCTCATAGTTATTTTTCCTCACATCTAACAAAACAATATTTTACAATTTGTTCGCACAATACTCTATATTTCAGTATTAGCAACTTTTCTATTCTCCAATTTATGCAGTTTTTTAATTAATCCATGTCCTTGAATTTATCGATAATATTGTAGTAATTCCTCTATCCAGCTAGAGGTTTATTTACTTTTTAACTGAACCAAAATTTCCACAATAGAAAGGGAGGGGTTAAAAAAATATTTTATGATACTGTCCTTAGTCAAGATCAATATTTAACCCTGTTACCAGCTGCTGTGAAATACTTTCAGTATATGTCAGTATTACTTTATGTATACTTTTCAAATAGTTCTCACACATTTTGCATTGATATTCCTAATCACTTAATAATGTTTATTTCTAATAGGAATGTCTCATCCTTATTATATTTGCTAATTGTTTATTTCTGACATATAAGTGGGTTGCTGGGTATTGTATATTTAACGTGTATTTGGCCTTTCTTTTAAACTTTAATTTTATATTATCTTCTTTAGATTTCTTTATGTTAGTGTCTTATAAATAGGGTGCAGTTGGATTTAATATTTTGATCCAATATATGAGGCTTTATCTTCTAATAACATTATTTACTCCATTTGCATGTTTATTTTTTCCTTCTTTTTTCCTTCATTCCCTCCTCCTACTTCCCTTCTTTCTTCCCTTCCTTACTTCCTCTTTCCTTTCCTTCCTTTCTTGTTTTATTTGAAATGTGATTTTATTTTAACTTGCTAATGTTTGGGCCATTCTATTAAGTGTGATCAAATATGGGTGAGTCTTGGATCTTTTCTCCTTATATTTAAAACAATTTGTCTTCCTTTCTGAGATAGATCAAGGGCTGATAATTTTGTATCCTCTACATCTTTCTGTTGCTTGACAGAATGATGGTGCAGGCAGCAGGACAGGGGGTGGGAAGAGCTTAGAAAGTTGGAGAGTTATCTCTTGTAAAAAGCACTACCTGGGCTCTCTCCTCTGAGGTATTGGTTAAATGCCCTGTGCACTGGGATTTACTCAGTTCTGTTCAGAGATGTATAATGATACTGAGACTTTTAGGCTGTGGGACATTTCCTCAATCTAATATGTAGTCACTCAACTACACTTCTCTTAGATCTGTTTACCTTCCACATTTTATCAGTTTCTCCATAACAATTATTTCCTTTTTTTAATAAAATCAATAATTTTGCTTCTCCCCAAATTCCATAGTCAGGGCAGTTTGAAAAAATGCCTCATTGAAGATATGAAGTTCTAACTCCTGGAACTTATACATGTTACCTTATTTGGAAAAAGTTTGTCTTTGCAAGTGTGATTACATTAAGGATCTTGTGATGGGAAGACTGTCCTCGATTATCAGTATGGTCCCTAAATGCCATCACAAGTGGCTTTATAAGAGATAGGCCAAAGAAGAGTTCTCACAGAGACAAGAGGTGAAAAAGAGGTAAAGGCATGTGAAGATGGGGTGGAAACTGGAGTGATACAGCCAGGAGCCAAGGAACACCTCAGCCACCAGAAGCTAGAAAGGGCAAAGAATGCAGTCTCCTTAGAAGACGAGAAATCCCAGTGATAGGCTTTCAGCCATATGCCACATGCCACATGCCACATGCCATTCCCACTACAACTTAGTGATATTTGCTTCAGACTTTTTCTCTCCAAAACTGTGAGAGAATAAATTTCTGTTGTTTTCAGCCACCAGGGTTGTGGTAATTTGTTATAGCAACTTCATGAAACTAATATAGTAGGATTAGGATTTTCAGAATTTTCTCTCTTTCTCAATATGACTTTGGGAAATTGGGGTGATTTCAGGAGTTTTTTGCAAAGCCATACTTTTTTTTCATTTTTTACTAAATTTTCAAATGTTACTTATGTTTCTTTTCTTGTTTGATTACTTTACATTATTTTATAGATTAGTTAATTTACTTTCCTTACTTTTTATAATATTCTCAAAGTTTGTAAAACTATTTCAATATTGAAATCTTAACACTGCCATCTGAATTTAATATTGTAATTTTTATATTAGTCAACTCCCTGAAATTTTAGATATTTATTTTACAAAATTTCATCTCCTAGGTCAAATCATTATTGGTAGACTCTAGTGAAATAGATTTGGAGCTTTGCAAGAGCAAGAATAATTCTGGAGATAAAAAGGGGGAAAAAAGGAACCTGAAATACATAGATTTCAGGGCTGGCTGATTCTTTAGTAAATACGACTTGTTTCAGTGCTAATTTTGGAGCACAAGTTGGTTGTTTTTTCTTTTTGTAATCGTGGTCAGCATCAACTGCTGGCTAGTTTCTAAGTCCTGCTATTTAAAGTATGAAAAACTAATTTTAGAGAGTCGTAACTGCCATGTAATAATAACAGTGATATTTTAGAATCAATTTGACCTTAAGACATCATCTCGCAGGGTCACACAATCATTTAATTCTATCAAAGGTGGAAAATGTAGAGTGAGCAAAGTCACTTCAGCAAGGTCACTACAAGACGTTTCTCTTGTAAAGAATAAAACATGCCACAAATTTAAAATTTTCGTGTGTCAGACAAAACTAATGGTTCAACAAGTAGACAATTAATACATTTATAAATCGTATCTTCCATTTGTCCTTGGTAAAAATTCATGAAATTACTGCCACAGTTCCCTTATGTGAGATAGAAAGATGTTTTCTATCAGCTCTTTCACAGGGTCAAGCTAAGAAGTTTAAAGTCCTGGAGATACACAGTAAATACTTTCATTATATGAGATGAACCAGTTCTGAATATGTCTTTAAGTTTAATAAAACTTATAAATGGTGCTCTGGTGGCCTCAAGGAGATATAACATGCTACCAAATGACAATTTATTACACTCTCCAGCCCTTAGGGCTAGTTGATGGATTATTGCTATAAAGTACATTTTCCTACTTTAGCTTGAAAATCTCTTTGATTAATCATAGATACTTTATTTAGCAATTTGACATATTTATTATATTCATACTTTTTTCTTTAAAATATATTTTAAAATTATTTTGTTAAACAGATGCTTTAACTCCTTTCAGGGAATCTGATTAAGATAGCTCTGATGAAACTAGAAAGTACTATCAACATACCCAGAGAAGTGCTTGAACCAATGTCAGTTTTCTCTAATAGTTATTTAAAAAACTTTCCTTTACTGTAATATGATAATAAGGACATCAAGCACTGATACACTGGTACTTTGTATAACATAGTACTTTTTAAAATCAAGACAGTTGGAGAAGAAATGTATGGTTTGTTGTGCGTACTCAAAGTAAAAGAAAAGGATGGGTTGAAGTTCCTTATGGATCAGGTATTTGCATAGAAGAAAAGATTCAAGCTTTTATTGAATTATATCTAAATTGTTAAATATAGCCTTAAATTAATTAAATCTATAAGTGTACTTTTAATTTAATTATATTGAGTAAAATTCAGATTTCAAAAGTACTCTGTTGACTAAAATTCTTCTCTAGGTAGCTAGTTTCTTTAGAAAAGCATGGAAAGCTTACAAGTGAATATGTTTTTCTAAATATTTTTATATTTGGCTTATTTAAAAGTCTTTCCTAGTGATTATGTGATATACTGAATATTGGGTTATTATTGTCAACCATCTTCAAATATTTCCTTGATTGAAAAATAATAAAAAGCAAAAATTTGTTTTTAGGAAAGTTTTCTTATTTCTATATCTTATTTTAGTTTAAAATATTTTAAATAAAAATGAATTTATAAAAATATTTAATATAAATAAAATATAAATAACATGAGGCAAGATATCAAACATTAAAAATAGATGAAAAGGACTAGTTAGAGAATAAACACAGACTGAGATATCGCATGGAGCCGGAACGGAGGCTGATACAAAATGCATACCATAACAACTTCTTATTTGCTAACAGTAGAACACTAATACATCTTAAGCTTTCTTTTAGTCAATACTAAGAAAGAAAGGTGATCAGCTATATAATTTACAGGGTTGAAAAAGGAAAAATTAACTAAATCATTGGAAAAGGCACAAATGATCTTGATATTAAGATCATAAAGGCATTTCTCCTAAGGGTCTTCATAAAGAAAATATTGTAAGGCACAGTTCGACTTCAAAGGCGTTTCCACAATAATGCTAGCAGCAAGATTCCCTCTAATTCTCAATGCAATCTCATGTCTTCATACCAAAGCACGATCAGTAAAAACAGTTTAGTGCATGTAATGTGTATGTCAGTCTATGCATGTAGTGCATGTACTTGAACGTGTATGTTTGGCTAGGTTGTTTGGGGATGCCATGTTACAAGTTGGAGCTAAGCAAACAATGCTGAGGTACAACACTCCAATGCCCAATATTGTGGGTCTTGTCAATCCAGTGCTGATAGTAAGTGACTACAAAAATGTATGAATTAAGTGTTCTTTAGGTTGCTTCCCCAAATACAGTTTCATTATGCTAAATTTTAACCAACATTTGGTGGCATTAAGGCCTACTTTGTGTTCTCTTTAGAGTTCAAAATTCTAAAATCAGAATTTAACTCCCACTCCCAAAGTATTCAAAATAATGTCAAGAGTTAAGTCTGTCTACCGCCTTATCTTTTTCGGAGCTGCTGCATAATTTGTTCTGCCTCAGTATTCTCCTGTAATTAGGCTATGTTACAAGCACATACCCAGCCTGGTGAGCAATTTGTCCTTTCCAAAGCACTGCTAATTCATATGCAATGTTGAGTTGGGGGTTTCTCTTAATAATATGTTTTGTTGGAGTTGTGATATGTAAATTTTCTATGGAGGTAATTCAGGAACAATCAAAATAATGAATAGCAAATGAGGTCCTGATTATTTAGACAGACACAGACCTTGACCAAATGTTTCTCGTTTTACCATAGTATTTCTAATTTAAAAAGTTGAGGCTTTCACAAGCAAGAGGTCTTATTTTATTTATTCAATTTTCAATTAATCATTAAGAAATTGATAGTAATAAATCACAGGCTTTTCTTTATTCCAGTAACTAAGATGTAAGATTGATCTCTGATAGGTATGTAGCAGCTAACAAAAAGTTGAACTTGGTTACCTCTAAATTCCCAGTTCATACTGAGGATCTACTACTATCCTATGCTCTTCCTCACAGTTCTTTAATACTTCCTGCTCAGGAAATCAGAATGAATAGTTTTATTAACAGCACTGAGACCAAAGCCTTTGCCCTGATCCCTAAGTTGAGCTCCCTTTCCTGGTTAAGAAGATCACCATGCCCTCCTCAACATGTGTAGTGCTCTGTGCAACATCTGTGCTTGGTTCATGCTTGTAACTCTTCTCTGACCACTCAAATTTTACCTCCTTCTTCATCCCTTTCCTTTCCTCCTTCCCCTGCTCCTTCTTCTTCCTCCTCTCCTTTTCTTTTTCTTCTCCCTTTTCTTGAAATTTATTAATACAACCTTTATTATTTTGGCAGCCACAAATTTATATATAATAAAGTGCTGCTTGTCTTTTGTCCTGTGTGTCTGGCTATACAGTGAGCTTACAGGTTCTGGAACTTGGAGATCTGGATTCTGATGAATGAGAAAAATATATATATTTGCGTGTTAATTCCTTTCCAGTGGCCCCTAAACTTTTTGGCACCAGGGACCATTTTCACGGAAGACAATTTTTCCATGGACTGAAGTAGGGGATGAGAGGAGATGATTTGGGGATGATTCAAGTGCATTGCAGTTATTGTGCACTTTATTTCTATTATTTTTACATCGTAATATATAATGAAATAATTATACAACTCACCATAGGTTGGGGACCCTTGCTTTACACCACTTAGGCCAAAACAGGGATAATGTGAGAAGTACTGACTTCATCCAGTGGCATATAGTTCAAAAGCAGCAAAATGATTGTTAATAAAGGAGACCCCTAGGGTCTTCAGGAGATGACAGTGGAAGGTATCGAATTATTTGCTATGTCTTTTGTGAATCCCAAACCCAGGCTTTTTCTATGGATTGCTGATTAGAACTCAAAGTTATCTGGGAGGTTGACTCAGGCTGACAGCAGAGCCTTTGATACTGAAGCCCATTTATAAGCTTGTTCCCTCTTCTCTCTGTACTTCGTGTTGGCTCTACTTCCTCTACTTGACATCAAGGCTGCACAGGCCATTTGCACATCAAGATCTCTCTGCTGGGTTTGAAACTTGTCGTCCATAGGATTACTGAAACAATTCCTTCTTTTTCATCGTCAATGTTTCAATTGCTTTTTCTTGCTTTTTGTTAAAGTCTCTGATACTTTTCTCTTTAATCTCCATAGTCCTTCATAGCCACTTGAATGTCTCTTCAAGAGACTTTTGAAGACTACAGATCTCATGCAGTTTTCCAAAAAGCTCTGAAGAGGCAGCATATGTGGCCTTTGCCTTAGGTCAAACTCTCCATCACAGCAGATGGATATCAGAGCTGTTCCTATCTCAGAAGCTCAGAGGCCAAGGATCACATCATTTTGATTTTTGAGATTAAGACACATGTGGACATACTTTATATTCCACGTATTTATACAATGTAGTTAATGTGGCTTATTTATTCTCTAAATTCTTCTGGCACTTGACAACTACATCACATTTTTCTAGCTTGCTAAAGATTATTTTGTAACAGAATCTGTTCTAACAGAAGATGAGTGTGATTTGAAGAGATTATAGACATGGGTCCATGATCCTGAGTTTTTATCCTATTCTTCCATTCTATCAGTTTTGTTTTTCTGGTGATTCCTGAAAGCTTTCCTCCCTCCCTCCCTCCCTCCCTCCCTCCCTCCCTCCCTCCCTCCCTCCCTCCCTCCCTCCCTCCCTCCTTCCTTCCTTCCTTCCTTCCTTCCTTCCTTCCTTCCTTCCTTCCTTCCTTCCTTCCTTCCTTCCTTCCTTCCTCCCTCTCTTCCTTCCTCCTCCCTTCCTCTCTCTCTCTCTCTTTCATTCATTCTTTTTGCTTTCTTGCATTTTACTTGATGCAAGCACATTCAGAAGGAGTCTACTTTCTTTTATTATTATATCATGGTCAATTAAAAAGCTGTCTTGGAATAAATTTCTGTTAGTTAAAAAAGAGAAACATACAAAGCAAAAGTAAAAGTAAATGGGTGATGTCACAGCAGGTTCTAAAGAGCCAAAAATACTTTTCAACAACTATGCATTTTTGTGTGAAATTATGTCTGCTTCCATCTGATTTTTCTACCGTCCATGTATTTTTTAAACTTGTGCAAATTACAAATTTCTTAAAGAACTATTCTGATTTTCTTAATAGGTTTGACAGGGATCAACAAATTTTGCTGTATTTTTTTCCTGACTTATATTGAAATAAGTAAAGCAAACCAAAATGATCAGTCACTATAAGTCCTATTTAATCAAGTCAACTTACAAATGTATACTCCTTGAAATATAAAAAATGATATTTAGAGAAATAATCCTTTAGTGATGCAGAAATACCATTTACTAAAGAAAATTCTAACCATTTTCTTGTATCTTCTTGATTAAGAAATATAAATATTCTAGTAAAGTGAGGTTTCACTGTGTGTAGTAATAGGCGTGTAGTGCATACATAACAAGAACTTATTTACTGGAAAAACAAGTTGTATAAACTTTGGAGTATACCCCTACACTGACACCAGTTGCAGGGTAAAATGTAAAGTGAACTGTATTTTCTCAGATGTGTGGATTCTGACATGTAAAGGAAAAGAAGAATCACTGTATTTTTAACCAGTGCCAACATTGATGTTCCTGATATGCCCCTTTCCCAAATGCTGAAAGAAATAGTGCACTGAATAGTATTTCCAAAAATGATCCCATATTTTTTTGTAAGAATATTTTTTTCTGTGTATCCACTACTATCTCTTTGCTCTATATTCTGGACATGCTCACTATAAACTTAGTCAATCCATTCTGATAAATGGTCATTCACAGAAGTTGCTACTTTCTATAAATGTTATCATCTGATTCAATTTTGTCACCTTACCCAACTTTTCAAAACCATTTTATTTCCTGTCAGATCTTTAGTCATCTTGGATCTTGAGTAAAGTAGGATGTCAAAATATCAAATCATCCTTTCCATCCTTTTTTATTTTTATTCTCTGGTGGTTTCTGGTAAATGTAGGGATTGGTTTTTAACTAGGTGAGGTTTGCAGGCTTTGAAAATGAGAATTCTTGTGTAGATAATGTACTCATTTTTTTTTTTTTTAACCAGGCTTGTACTCATTTTTTTTTCTTTGAAATAGCAGCAGTGCAATCACTGAGCTCCACACTGAAAGATAAAATGACAGAAGTATTGCATTATATGAAAACTGATTCATTTTAAAAGCTAGAACCCATTCACCCATGCCATGGTCTGAACAGAATAATCTCGCAAGCATTGCTTAATTACTAGTGCTATGGTTGGTTGTACTTCCAAACTGTTTCTGCACTGAATTCATACCAAAAATAATAAGGCTAAAGGTCCATGTTAGTGAAAGCACAATAATTGAAAAAAATGGAAGGGAATCTTATACTTGCCATGTTTTCTTTTTCTGAGTGGCATCAGATGAAGCCAGACTTCAGACAATGCCAAAACCATACCACAGAAGTAGAGAGTGCCAGGTGCTCAGTAAATTCTGAACAAACATTTGCACATGGTTCAGCTTTGACAGGAATTTGCTCTAACTTCTGTTATCTATTAATAATTGGGGCTATTATGAATATTTCATATACACATATGTAAAGAATAAAATAATTTAACCCTAAGATTCAACTAATTACTAAATATTTATTGACTACCCACTATGTCAACAAAATAATTGGAAATGTATTCTATTATTGTTTAACAAATGTGATTGCTGTCCCCTACTTCCTTTCCCCCATATATTACCTTCAAATAAAAGGAATTTTGATAGGTCTAATTTTAAATTTTCATATAAGCAAAATACTGAAATCTTTAGTGATATCTGTTTGATTTGTCATATATTCTGAGAAACTCTATGACTCCTTTATTCTAATAAAATTTAGTGCACCAAGTTTCAGAATACAATTACTTATTTAATGACTTCCTGGTGTCCTCAAACAATATACTCTGATGACTAAGGAGATTGTCATTATTTCTATATTTTATGTAAATGGCTTACACATATTATTCCATATCAGTCACCCTCCCAGAGTTATGCTTCATCCTTTTTGACCTGGAATAGCTGTGGGACACTATCCCAATTAAATAATTTATGACTATTCTTACATTACATATCTCAGAAACAAAAGTGGTGAGTTTCATTTTCATAAGAATGACTTTGTTTTGTTATATTCCCAGGTTTTTGACTTTCACAAGTTAACAATGTAAAGTAATTATTTTTCATAATAAATACTTGAAAGGGTTTACAGTTTAGTGCAATTCTACCCCCCTCTTCTTGAAAAAGAACGTGGAATGTAATCTATTAACGATACCAATACTTTCAGCAACAAAAAACAATACAGATCTCAGGAGAAGTTAGTTGAATGCTTTAATATTGTTTTGGTATCAATTAATTTTATTTTGATATCAAAGAATTTTAGCATGTGGAATGTTGCAAAAAGAAACAACCCAGAGGGGACAAAATTAACAAGATATACTATTAGGTTTAGTTTTTAAAGTGGGTTTTATGTTCAGAAACATACCCTTTGCCAGTAAATTATAATTTACACACGAAACTTAAGGCTGGGCACTGTGGCTCATGCCTGTAATCTTAGCACTCTGGGAGGCCGAGGTGGGAGGATCCCTTGAGCTCAGGAGTTCCAGACCAGCCTGAGTAAGAGCGAGACCCTGTCTCTACTAAAAATAGAAATATTAGCCAGACATCCTGTCAAAGGCTGTAGTCCCAGCTACTCGGGAGACTGAGGCAGGAAGATTGCTTGAGCCCAGGAGTCTGAGGTTGCTGTGAGCTAGGCTGATGCCATGGCACTCTAGCCTAGGTGACAAGAATGAGACTCTGTCTCAGAAAAACAAACAAACAAACAAAAACTTCAGAGTTAGTTTTGTCAGTTTTATTGAGGTACAATTGACAAATAAAAATTGTATATATTTAAGTTGCACAATGTGTTGATTTGATATACATATACACTGGAAAATAGCTACCACCATCACTTAGTGACTTGTTATTTTTTGTAGTGAGAATCAAGTATATAATACAGCATTATTAATTATAATCACCATGTTGTACATTATATCCCCAGAATGTATTCATCATAAAATAGAATATTTGTACCCTTTGATATACATCTTCTCACGTGCCCCACCTTATGGAATGGGAGGAAATATTTATAAGCTAAATATCTGATAAGGAGTTAATACACAAAAATATAAATAATTTACACAAGGCAATAGCATAAACCAACCCAAACCAAATCCAACATAACCTGATTAAAAAATGGGCAAAGGACCTGAATAGATATTTTTCCAAAGAAGACATACAAATGGCCAACATGAGAAGGTATTTAACATCACTAATCATTGGGGAAATACAAATCAAAACTGCAATGAGATCAGACCTTACACCTGTTAGGAGATGGCTATTATAAAAAAGACAAGATATAACAAGTGCTGGCAAGGGTCAAAAGAAAATGGAACCCTTGCAAACTGTTATTAGAAGCATAGATTGGTACTGCTATTATGGAAAACAGTACGAAGGTTCCTTGAAAAACAGACAGAACTCTATATAATCCAGCAATCCCACTTGTGGGAATATATCCTAAGGAAAAGAAAACAGTATTGAAAAGATATCTGCATTCCCATGTACATCATAGCATTATTCACACTAGCCAAGATATGAAAACAAATTAATAATGGATTTTGATTATAAGTACAAAATATTAGGTATTATATGGGCAGTTTTTACATATTCATATACCCTTATGTAATATAACCATTTGGTGAATTTGGATAAACTAGACACATTGTCTTTGGTTATAACCAATGAGGAAACTTAAAGTTTTCTGCTACTTTTCTCTTCCTCCTACTTTAAATTATTGAAAGATTTTATATGTGTTATAAACTATATGATATATATTAATATATATTGTATATAAACTATACGATATATATTAATATTTTCATTTAGCTATTAGATTTTCATATGTATATTCTCCTATTCTTTCTTCATATATGTTTGTATCCAACCACACATATGCATGTCTCAAGTCTATCCCTTAATATTTATACTTAATAACAATTGATTGACAATTTGACTTAATTTTAATGTTTATCTTCTAGTATAATTCCTTTTACTTTTATCTCTCATTTTCTTTTATCTTTCTTTTATTCTTTTTCTACTGACACCTCTATTTTTAAATCTTCCTGGCGGTTTAAAATATGTCCTCCTCAAGTGTACTAAGCATGTCTCAAGTGTATAGGAGGAGAACATCTTTTAAATCCCCAGAATTTAAATTTTTTTAAATTTAAATCTTTAAAATTTAATTACCTCAAATTAATACCTTTTTGCTTATTTCTTCAAATATTTCTACAGTATGCCTTCTATATGCAATTACATTCCAGTCTTCCACAGTCCTATATTCCAGCCCAGGTGGAATTCAGTGAGATACTAGACTTATAACATTCATCTTAGGAAGGACAAGATGTATTATAGGACTGGCAATGGGGAGACAGAGAATGGAGTGCTTTGGAAGATCAGTTTTTGAGAAATAGCAGGGCCATAATATTCCAAGAGAACATTAGGAAAATTTGGTACTCAAAACCAGAAATTACTATACCCTAATCTTGAATGTTTATCTGAAGACTCATCTGCTCCCCTCACTTCCCAGATTGACTCATGGTTTGGCATCTCTAATGCTGCTATCCCAATAGTTGTTGTTATTCTTTGTTGACATCTGACATCCGTTCTACCCGCAACCTTATATTCTAGAATCCAGGTAACATTAAGGTGCTTGTTAGTGGCCTGGTTTGTTTGTTCTGAGAGCTTGCCATCTTACTTTATTTTTTTTTAGCATATTGTGGGGGTACAAGTGTTAAGGTTATGTATATTGCCCATGCCCCCCTTTCCCCCTCAAGTCAGAGTTTCAACCGTGTCCATCCCCCAAATATTACACCTCTTTGTTGTGTTTGTATATACCCATCCCCTCCTCCCCTCTCCCACCCGACCGACACCCAATAAATGTTATTTCTGTATGTCCACTTAAGTGTTGATCCATTAATACCAATTTGCTGGTGAGTACATGTGGCGCTTGTTTTTCCATTCTTGGGATACTTCACTTAGTAGAATGGGTTCCAGCTCTATTCAAGAATATATAAGAGGTGCTATATCACCATTGTTTCTTAAAGCTGAATAGTACTCCATGGTATACATATACACATTTTATTAATCCACTCATGAATTGATGGGCACTTGGGTTGTTCCCACAGATTTTCAATTGTGAATTGTGCTGCTATAAACATGTGATACTTTTTGAGATGGCCAAAGTAGACCTATGCCTCATTACTAAAACTGCTATCACTAAGGTGAGATTCTACTGATTCCATTGATAATCAGTTTCATTGATTATCTGATTCATCTTCACTTCTGTTCTGACACAATTCTTTATTCTCTTTTTTTCATACTTTCTACTCTTTTGGTTTCTATGATAGTATATTATTTTAATTTTCTTAGTTCTCCCCTATCTTCTGTCTTTGTGATTTTTGTGTGTTCATCTTCTTTATCTTTAAATATTGTTTTTTTTCTTATCTTTCTAAACTCTACTTCATTCACCTCACTCTTCCTAAATATTATGAGTTAATATAATCCCATGGATTAAAATATAGTTTGTGAGTTTATAACTTCTAATATCTAGTGTATCTACATTATATAGATCAAACCTTTCAGTCCAAACCACTGAAAAGGCTTTTGTCTTGGTTGCTTCCAACTTCCATGTTGCCAAATGCATCAACTTATTTTCTCATATTTCTGGTACTCACAGAAGCATTTTCTTTCAGTGGGATTGTCCCTTATTTTTAACCCATTGTTCTCTTAGTTATCTTTTGGCATTCATCCTTTTAAACTAATGGCTCCAACCCAGCTTTCTTTTATAATTGTTCCTCTTGTATCTTACCTGTAATTGTGGATGTTTTGGGATTTTTTTTCCTGGGCCTTTATCTCTTATGTATATGAATTATCTTCTTTAGTAATCTCTTCCAGTTTCATAGCCTTAAATCTCATATTCTAATGATATATATAACATATATATGATTATATATAATAGTATAATATATATACTTTATATGTGTGTGTGTGTATGTATATATATATATATATATATATATATATATATATCATCAGTCCTGATTTCTTCCTTTGCTCCACACTTACATCTTACTTTCTATATATTATTCATTTTTTAATCCAACTTATATTTTCTGATTTTCCCTCATCTTATCCTCCTCGATTTTTTCCCTTCTTGGTTAATGGACCCACAAGTTCTAGCACCAAATATATATCTTGGATATTTCCACTCATTTCTGTAACACTGAAATTACCTTACTCAAAGCTACCACTGCCTCTGGTTTGGTGCAGTAGACAGTACTACCACTCATCAATATCTGTGTCCCTATCCTAGAGGAGATTTATGCATTTCCGCCCCACCAAAGTCAGGTTTGGCCATAGAGTTGCTTTAGTAAATGAAATATGAGCAGAGGTGCAACATGCCACTTCCTAGCAGAAACTTTAGGAGATGTCAATGATTTACCCAGGTTTTTTTTTTTTTTTCTCTCTGAAATAGTCAGTGACAATGTTCCAGAGGATGGATGCTTCGTCAGCCTTGATGCTTGGCTGAGGATAGTGACAACAGATAGCAGAAACTTCAACCAATCCATAATAGAAATGATGTGTGAGTGAAAAATAAACCTTTGTCATTGTGATTCACTGGGATGTCAGCGGTGTTGGTTATCACAGGATAAACTGTGCTGCCTTGACTGATATAGCAGACACAAGACAATATGGCTTCAGCAGTTATCCCTGCCTTCACATTTCTCCCAGAATGCATTCCCCTCACTGCAATCTGTGTCACCTTTTTAAGGAATGCTAAACTTTAATCCGTTCTCCCTCCCCACGAACTTACCATTACACCTGGGATAATAACCAAACTACTTTTTATGGCCTTCAAGGTCCCACAAAGCCTGGCCCCTGCTTTCCTTTCAAGCCTCCTTTCATATCTCTGTCAGTTGATTGTCTACCTGGTATTCGGTTCTACTTTATTCCTGTGAATTTGTTAATATTGTTACTGAATGAATCCCTCTGACCTTCCTTTTATCACCACTTCTCTTAGTTCTTCACAAAGCTCTGTCTTTCTAATTCTTTAGGCATTACTCAGTTCACTAATGTCAGTGTCCTACTTTCTGTGACCACTTTGTCTATTGCAGTTTCCCTCTGCCTCATTTTTTCTATCATGCAGCAGTTAAAAGGTTCTGCGGGATTCTGAAGATAATGTGAAATATAGACGATGCAATGGCAACCTGAATAATTCTCCATATTTACTCTACTAAGTTCCTAAGGGACATGGATTATGCCTTTTCATGTTATCCCTGAGTACAATGCAATGCAGGACATATATAGTAGGTGACAAACGATTACTGAATTTAATTTTTCCATATATCCTTTCACTTTTATATAATTCTCATTAAAGTAAGGATAAAAACAGATAAGATCAAAAAATGAAGTTCTAAAGTTTTTTCATTTTGCAAATTAGGGTCTAAAACCAAATATCCTTCCTTCCTCCCCATATACACCAAATGCCTTGGAATAGCCTTTATATTATACTATTTCAACTGCTTGTGCCATATTTTATGATTAAAAAAAGATGTCTTCCTTTTTCATGTTTTTATAATTGTTTTTAAATTTTATTTGTGCCAAAGTAATGCAATACAAGCAGACAGAAAATATTTGTTTTTAAAATACACTAACACTTATAATTCAAACCAATGCATGTTTATCTAACTTCTTACCCTCAGGCTTATTCCCAGATAAAAAGCTTTCTAAACTATTTCTACTTTTATTTCACTTGCTGAATGTATAAATAATATAAAAGTAGTGTGAGGATGCTAAATAATCACTTTTCATGGGTGGTGGTAAGCCACATTTTTCCATCAGTGCAGTATAAAAACTGGATTAAGCTTAAGCCCATTATCCGAAGTGAGGCAACACAAGATCAGGAAAATGGGCTCCGCATGTACTTGCCATCAAATTGGTACTGACATTAAAACTATGGTGCTCAAATGGAGGTGGTGTTCACCAGGGATTCAGCCGGGGATGTGGGGGGGTGGTTGTAAATACTTTGAAAGGAAAATAAAGTAATGAATAAAAATGTCATCCAAAATAAAGTAAATAGATAAATGCAACAAAAGGCAGAATAAGAAAAATAATTCTCTATTATATAGAATAGTTCTGATGTCTGAGAAATTAAAAAGTAGGGAATGTATACACACACACACACACACACACACACACACACACACACACAGTTTCTTAGCCAGAGTTCTTAAACGTAGTATGTCCATAAATCAATCTGAACATGTTCTTAATAAGATCTTGTTCTTCTATATACCAAGTATGTATACTTTATAGCTAAAAAAAATTCCTACATTAGTTTTGAAGCATTTCAAACTTTAGGTTTTATACAATTTTACAAACTACATGGAAATAGCAAAAATAGTTAATTAAGAACTGGAAGTGTTACAAATTTAGTAATGGACTAAGAATATGGTAAAATTTTATCAACTATTGTAAATATTAAAGACTGAAAGTGACTGCTGAACTACATGCATTGTGAACAAAAAAATATTTTTTTAAACAAAAACTGATATAATTTAAATTGAGTTCTCCTTAATTATGTTTTACAAAATAAAATAATCCATTACATATAATAAGAATATATCTTTAAAAATTCTCTATATTTAAAATCAAATCATACCCACAATAATTTATATAGCTCCATTTAATTTTTAAGTAAAGATAGTAGCCTACAATTCTTCAGATATGTTTACTAGAACCAAGAATCTTGAGAAAAACAATATGCAATGCTAATAACCATGTATCTTTCCCAGGGTTTCCAGCAAGAGAGCCATCTCTTTTCTTTCTACTCTTACCTGTCCTTGAAACTTCCTTTGATGTTTTTTTTCTCTCATTTTACTGTGAAGCACCTATTGGCTGGTCCAGAACTCACAACACTCTCTCTTCAGATGTTTGCATTCACTAGTCTCTTATACTCTCACTTGTGACATGTCTTGAGTACTTATAAGATTTTTTGTAAATTCATCGTGTCAGCTCCATCTTCCCAACTGAAGCACAACTTCTTGAGACCACTATTCTGTAACCACTCGGAACTCATCGAAGAAGTTTTGAAGTGATAAGTTTGTTTCAAAAGACCTAGAGTACTTTGATGATATATTCCCATATGACAAATAATGTTTTCTGCATTTGATTTATTTTTTTAAAAGATATCAGATTTGGAATTAAATTCTTAAATTCTTAGTTGTTTAAATGTCACTTGCATTAGAGTTAGATATAACTTTTAACTTATTTTTCAAAAATACTTGAGAATTTGTTTCAAGTTACGTTAATTATGCAATTGTTTTTTAAGAATTATTTTTTTCTATTATTAATATATGGTGAAAATTTCACCAACAATTTATATTTTTATATAAAATGAAAAAAGTGAATTCTTTAGGCATCTTAAAAGAATGCTGACCACCTCAACATCTACCTCCAAGGCTACTTATTTTCTGTTATCTCCTTATTGACATAACAACTTTGGCATTTGCCATGATCATAGCCACATGAAAAATTAACTGATATTACAGATTTTACATAAGAGAAATAATGCGTATAAAGCCAGCAACTCTGCCACAGAGTTGCTGAAACACAATAAAATCTAATACAGGATACTTGTTAAATTTTACTCATGACTTGACTGCTTAATTTATTTTCTAAAACACTAAACTCTAGAGATTGTCCAAAGTTCAAAAATTAGTTTTTAAATGTTAGAATAAGTAAAAAAAATTTAGTAATTTATTATTACATTATTTTTCCAATTTACTTATTTTTCCCAATTCCCTACCTCTAGCATTTTTATCTGGATAATTTTAATTTTTAAAGAAGGAATTATTCTTCCATTTCAGAATCTAAAAAACAAAGAGATTCATTTTTAAAACCCCTATATCTTAGTCTTGGAATCAAATCTAATCCTCTTCATATAATATCAGTAACATTCAGTCTAGAACATATTTCCATTTTATCTCGGTGAATTCAGTAAATAGATTAGAACTATTGCCTAAACAATACTGAGAATGCTAGTGCTATTCAAATCAGCAGGGAACTTTTTTGTCTCTTGAAGTGAAAGATCAATTAATTGCAATAGTAATATCATATATTAAATTCTGTCTCAACTGAAAAATACTAAAATAATGTATTTCCGTTAAGAGTTAAATATTTTTCCTTCTTGAATTGTCAACTAGCTATATGTCAGAGACTTACACATTTTTTGAAAGGCATTTGGAAAGATTTCTTGTCTGCATAAAAGAAAAAATATATTTTATCTGTTATATAGAACTTGCTTTTCTACAATTCCTCTTTCTATTAACAATGTCTAAAAAGACGATTTGAAAATAATCTCTATTTTGAATTGCCAACATTATTCAGTGTGAGACTGAGGTGACAAGTGACTAAGAATATCAAGGAGCTGTTAGATAATTGAGGGCAGTTTAGAGTTTTCACTTAATAGATATATTTAGGCTCTCTATACAGGCAAGAAATAAAATTCTGAGAATACACAGCACACAGATATTTTTGCTTGGCTTCCATTGATCAAATGGCTGCTTTGGTTCTGAGTGTGGCTGAGGTTCTTGAAGTTGTTTTTCTTGTATTGTTTTAAATTAATCAGTGGTATTGATGAAAAAAAGCAATTTTGAAGGAATCAGGAAAATTAAATTCAGTATCTAGCTAGCAGCCATCTAGCTTAATTGAATCCTATGTTTAAAATAATTGGGACTTTACCTTCCAGACGGAATGTAGAAAAGCACAAAGAAAAAGAGATATTAAATGTATCGTATCAACAAGAAAATTCCAGAAAAATAAAAACCATGTTATAATATTGAGCTAGTGAAGAACAACTTCCTCTGTTTATTTAAGAGCATATCAAACTAATAACTTTTTTGCTAAAATATTGAATGGTAATTGACATAGTCCAACAATTTAGTAGTTAAAATAATGGCTAAGTGAATTCTATTAGTGACCTCTTTTATGAAACTATAACCTACTTTATGTTCACTTAGACTTTTCCACACTGTGAAGTACAAATTATTATGTATTTTCTGAGGATGGAGGTGCAGGAAAACTAGATGGTGCAAAATATGAGTCGATTGCCCACAGGAAGGGGCAAAATATGACCACCTAGCTAGGAAGACACAGCTGAAACATGAGAAAATTGAAATTTCCCAACTGAATTATGTTTGCAGAGCCTTGGGAGTCGAGCGCTATGATAGATGAGTGCCCATGCATCATCTAAACTATCAGTTACTACACTTGTGCAAACCTCTTAGAAAGTTTTTCATTAATTCTGAGAGAGAAGGGAGCTTTGTGTTACTCATCACTCTGGTCTTTTTGAAAAGACAGAAAAAGAAATAATTATCATATGAAACTTACTTTCAACCCCAATTATTCCTGTTGGTGAATTGATTATCATAAGGGCCTAGTAATTATCCTACTAAGCTTCACATCTATTTTACCTGATTATTTTAATCAATTTTATTGAAATATAACTTACATACTATAAAATGCACCCACTCCAAGTGTATAATTTCATAGCTTTTACAAGTTTAGGTGTATTTGTGTATTTACCAATAAAATCAATCACATTTTTAAAATAATTGAGCTTTCTGTTCAAGATGCCAAGATGAAGATAAACATTTGCCTGACATCCCTTTATAATGTTTTAATAAATTAAAATAATAAAGTAAATGGAAAACAGAGAAAATAATAAGAATGAATGAATAAGCACACACAGATGAGAGAAAAGTCTGTTGGGAAATGAAGCAAGAGAGAAGGGTATGTATGATGAAGCCCTTTGGTAGTTTGAGTAGTGGTAGGAGGTGTCCATTAGTATACAGCAACTTTCTCTTTTCAGTTGCCCAAATTAAAAATCCTGAAGGCTTTTTTATCATTATTATTATTATTACTCCTTTCATATTCTATAATGTATCCGTCAGGATATCTTTGTTAGTTATTCCTTCAAAGTATATTCATAATCTAACTCTTTCTCACCATTCACCATGATCTGTCCTGGTCCAAGCCCTGTTATCGCTAGCTTGGATTATTGCAAGTACTTCCTGACTTATCTTCTTCCTCCCACCTTGTTTACAGATAGCAGTCAGAGGCATCCTTCACAATTTAAGTCAAAATATGCCATAACTCTGTTCCAAACACTGGAAGAATAACTTTTTTTTTGCTCAGAATAAAGTTCATACTTCTTTCAATGACCTATAAGACCCTGCAATATTTCTTGCCATACCTCCAAACACACTGTTATATCTCTGACTTTAATTCCCAATATACTTCCTCTGCTTGTTCCACTGGACCCTTCCACCATGGCCTCCTTGTTGCTCTTCAAACATGCCAGTCATGTCCCCTACCTACAGCCTAGCGCTAGTTATTCACCGCTCTATAATGCCTTTCTCTTGGATATTTAACAGTGTAGTTGGAAGCCCCCTCCTCTGAAGTAAAAACAGACACTGTGCCAAGAATTGAAATGCTACATATTTATTGGGAGGCACAGGTAACACTGGTAATTAAATGAGGAGTGGTTAGGGGAGGGAAGGAAGCCAATGAAGCTGGCTTTTAAGATGCCACACAGAAAACATGGTGGACAAGTGAAGCTTATTTCCATGGAGGGACCATGGACCTAAGACACCATTGAAAATGTTGTACAATACATGCCTCAGAATTATCCCATGAGATGGATGAGGAAACTGGTACTTATACTCCAGTTCTAATCAGTCCTTCATTAAGGTTGACTTGGTGTAGACACAGACGTGCAGTTACCAGTACTCGTTGGTGGGAGCATGAAGAATAGTAAGGTTCTAGAAACAATTTCTGACAGTAAAGACCACATCCCCTGTCATGGCCCAATTACAGGATGGGGGATGAACACAGAACATAAAATAATGACATAGACGCACATGGACATGAAATGACTCGAGTGTCCAGTGCACTGGTCGCTTTATTTTTATATCCCCCAGACTCGAGGTTAGTTCCTTGTTTGTGAGCATCTGAGCATAGCAATAATAACTGTCAATTTTGGAGTTGTTTCACAAGGGAACAATTTTCTATGATCTCAGATCTCAAAATGGTTACTTACGGCGCCAGACACGGCTCAAAAGTCAAGGCCGAGATAAGCAACATAAAGCAATGCAGCCATTTGAAATACTTCTTGTTCTCTTTCCCAGGCAGCGGCTCCTCCCTGGCCCCCACGGTTGTGTCTGTCTTAGGTCGCCCCTCCCATGAGGAGTCTTACCCGTGACTGACTACCAACCATCAAACGGGGGCCAGTCCTTGGGAATGTTTTTCTTATCTGTATGGCCTCCAGACTCCCACCACGGGGGCTCTCCGTGTGGGAGCTGGGCAACATTTGCTTATGTGCAGAAATTCAGGCCTCTTATCATGTCACGAGGCAGCAACCGTGAAGAGAATGCTGACTACCACTGCATCAGGCAGCACATGTACATTACAGGCTATAGTGAATGATTAGTATATGGCGTAACACCAGAATCAGCCCCAACAATCCCCAACAAAAAACATTAATGACTTCCTTCAAGCTTTGTTCAAATGTCTCTGCCCCTCAACACCTTTTCTAAATTACTCTATTAGTATTGCACACTCTGACCCACACATACTATGCCACCCCCCCCATTCCCCTTGCTCTGTTCTGATGTGGTCTATAATTAATTTCATTACTAATTTTTTATTTCCTTTCCTAGGATTTAGGGTCAACTATGGGAGTCTTCTCTACCTGATATATTCTCAGCATCAGTAAGAGTGACTGGCTCATTGAAGACCCCTGTTAAGTATTCATTGAAGTAATAGAAGAATTCAGCTCAAATGGCACATCCATAAAGACTGTTCTTGGCCAGTTGACCTGCTAGAGCCAGTCATTCCCTCACTTTTATTATCATATTTTATTTCAACTTCATTTTCTTATTATTTATTCTGAGGCTCCTTCTGCCTCCACCACTAAATATAAATTCTATGACAAAAAGGACCTTGAATTCCTTATTTACTTCTTTATTTTCAATACCTAGAGTGAGGTCTGGCACCTGGTAGTTGCTACATGAATATATGTTGAATGGAATAAAGGAATGGAGAGAAAGAAGCTATGGGTTTTAAATCAGCAGATGCTTTAGAGCACGGGAGCAAAACATTAGATTAAAAATGGAAGAGTTAACTGAAATTTTGGGTACACAACAGTTGTATTGTTTTAGTCTTCATTGTGCAGACTTCTCAAGTAGAACCAGCAAACAGTTGCCAATTAACAAAGAAAGGGAAAACATGATGGCTTCCCTATAAAGCAATTAAAAACACCGGTTAGTGAAAATTCCTTGTTTTAGCATTACCTTTGGACCAGCTCTCAGCCTCTTCTGCATAAATTGGAGCCTGTGGATGAGCATGCTCCATCTCCTGTACAGCCAGAATAGCCTCAACCAGAGCTCCAACACCACCCCTGTTCCTGGAATAGATCTACAGGAAATTAGGCCTGTTTTCAGAAGCACAGAAAATCTCTGTCAGCTGGTCTTTCTTAACTATGAATGAATATCTAAGGCTTATAAGGAAAAACATCAGGATAAAAACTGCCAAGATAAACTCCTTTTGTCTACTAGAAATTTTACATTTTACACTTAATTTCATTATCAATTTTGAGTTAATTTTTGAGAAAGCTATAAAGATGCTATTTTTTTTGCATATGGACATTTAATTGTACTCGTACTATTTGTTGAAAAGTTTATTGTTTCTCAATTGATTTTCCTTTTCACCTGTTTCAAAAATTAGTTAATTATATTTGTGTCCATCTATTTCAGATTTTTATTATCAGTGTGTTATCACCCTGATGCTGAGCACATTTTATAATATTAATACTTAAGCAATCTACTTTTTGATGTTGTTGTAAGTTGTATTTTTTTTAAATGTCAAATCCCAGTTGTGCATTGCTGGTATGTAGGAAAGCAAGTGAATTTTGTATATTGACCTTTTGTCTTTTGACTTGCTATGCACACTCACATATCATGAGTGCAACTTGAGACAGTTTTATTAACACTTTTATTAAAATGTTTGGGAGAATTCACCAGTGAAATCATCGTGGCCTGGTGCTTCAGTTTTTTAATTTTGGTTTTGTTTTTAAAGATTACTAACTATTGATTCAATTTTTAAAATAGATATAGGGCTCTTAAGTTCTGTATTTTCCTTTGTCTGAATTTTGATAGTTTGTATATTTCAGGAAATTGGTCCATATTATCTAAATGATAAAATGGCAGATAGTTATTTATAGAATGACTTCATTATCTTTTTAATACCCATAGGATGATTAGTAATCGCCTCTTTTTTCAAGACAGGCTGTGTTTTTTTTTATCCATTCAGTGAGCCTATGTCTTCTGAGAGGAGCATTTCATCTGTTAACATTAAATGATAGCATTGATATGTAGGGTGTTGGTCTGTTCATCCTGTTGGGTAGTCTCTTACTGCTTTGTTTTACCTCTAAATCTATTGTCTTATAAGAGTTTTTGAGTTTGGGTTTTTTTGTTGTTGTTGTTGTTTTGTTTTGTTTTGTTTTTGAGTTTGGGTGTTTTAAATGTGATTTTACACTGGTGGGTATCTGTTGTGCTGATTTGTGTATAATACTGTTCTGAGTATTTCATGCAGGGCAGGTCTGGTCATGGCAAACTCAGTGTTTGGTTGTCTGGAAAAGACTTATTTTCTCCATTGATTTTGAAACTTAGTTTTGCAGGGTACAAAATTCTAGTCTAGCAGTTGTTCTGTTCAAGTTGATTGAAGATGAACTTCCATCCCTTCTGGCTTATAAAATTTCTACTGAGAAGTCTGAAGTTAAGCCTGATGCGGGTTTTTTTGTAGGTTATTTGATACTTTTGTGTTGCTGCTTGCAGAATTTTCTCTTTCATTTTGACTTTGGCCATGCTGATTACTGTGTGTTTTGAAGATGATCTATTTGGTATGACTCTTCCCAGTGTTCAATGCCCATCTTGTATCTGTATGTATAGATTTCTGGTGATATCAGGGAAGTTTTCCTCAATAATTTCCTCAAATAGATTTTCCCTACATTTTTCTCTTTCTTATTCTCCCTCAGGGATATCTATAATTCTAATGTTAGTTCACTTCATGTAGTCCCATATCTGTCTCAGTGATTTGATTCAATATTTTAATATAAAGTGAAAATAAAATCACTAATAAGCATGCTGCCCTGGGAGAAAATGTTCAATTTCACCAATAGAAAAGAATTTCAAGTGATAAAGAGACAAAAAATTATAGAGAAAAATAGTATACAGAAATAAGAGACAATGAAATATGAATTACTTCTTCCTAAAGAAGTAGTCAAATCTTGGTTTTATAACATATATGTGTATATATGCTGAGAAAACTAAATAAAAGATATGTCAGTATTTTTATTGTTCTAGAAAACAATGTAAATTAGAATTCAGTATGTTTTATAATTTTTATGTGATTTTAAAAATTACATTTATAATAAAATATCTGATTATTAAAATAACATAAATACCTTAAACAGTTACATATGCACTTTTATGAAGCCATATGGACAATATTATTTGACCTATATGTTATAATGTGCTAGTAATTTCCCTTATTCTGGTGTGGTGAAGAAGAACTTCTTACCAGTATACATCACTGCCATAAATTATTATCTGAGGATATTTAGATGTTGTTTTTGATCTTATATATTATTCATAGTATTTTATTAAAAAATTTTAGAGGTACAAAATTCACTATAAATTAATTCATAATTATATATACTTATAAACATATATGTAATTTATAAGGAGTATCTTATATATATTTATATACTGAGACAAACCAAATCAAAACATTCTAACTATATTATCCTTAACTATACATTTATTATTTTATTGCTACCAGTTGAAAAAGCTCTGTTCTTTTCTCTTCACCGTTTATTTTTTTCTTTTTGAGGCAATGACTATTTATAGGAAACATACCTTGGAAAATCTCAACCACTGTGTCCTCTTATTTTTATTTTAAACATGTTTTTAAACTTTATACTAAAAGCTGTACTCATTGTCTGGATATGAATTACAATATAAATTGAATTCCAGGATGTCTATGGATTAACAAAAATTTCTCTCTGCACTCCTTATATTTTGGAAAAAATTTGAAGGTTTTATTTGACAAATCTATGTTTTTTCAAGATTATTAGAGATAGCGACCATGCAAATAGAGAAGCATTTCTTGCCAAGTGGGGTGGACTTTAAATGACTTTAGTCAAATACTATATACTGTTTGCCTAAAACTATTAAAAGAAAACTGCTGTAAGAGAAATTTGACTAGTATTGATTTAATAAAATTTAGCAGAAATAATCTGACAAAGTAAAAAGAAAAAAATAGTATGTTCTAAGATGTTTATCACAGTGTTTATTCATGAATTTGTATTTGCTAAGTACCGACAATTTGCTTGAGATTTTTCTAGGAATGAAGAAAACATCAATGAACATGACAGACAAAGAAAAAAAAATCTCTGAATGTATAGAACTTGAATTGTCTCCTAGTATAATTGTGACTTTTAAAAAATAGTTCAAATTATAATTTACTTAAAAATTATTTGGTGTAACACTCCCTCCCTCATCAATTCACCATTTCTTCAGAAATTTTTGAGCACATTCAGCTATCTCTTGATTATTTGAAATGTCTTCTGTCATGTGTGTATCTATCCATGTACATATTCAGATTAATTTCTCAACACTCTGTTTCTTCCCTTTTACTGATTTCTGTCACTTTTTTAGTCCCAGGACCAGACAATTATCACAAGAATGCTAGTATGGATCATCTCCAGGAGCAGCTGTTATTATTATCTGGCACCAACTCCAGAGCAGAATTCAGCAGGCATCTTCATTCGTCTAAAATAAAATATATTACAGAAGACAAATGGAAAAGCATGTGTTTACTAAGAATGTGTTTTAAGAAAATAGGAAATACATTGGGCAATAATGGTTAACAATTCCCATGAAACATTCCTCCTCTTTCAAAAAATTGATTTCTTTTAATTCTCTCTCCTTTGGATGCCCAGACAACTTTCCTAGCCTCTTGCTTCTCAGTTACAGCCTTTGGCCTTCCTAAACTTTTAAATTCTTGGTTACTGTATAGGCTTTAATTATTTTTTTTTCTGTAAATTTATTTAGTTCTGCTTTGTTCTTACAAAGCCAGTAGTTAATTTTCTCTAAGAAAATAAAAGATCTTTGTACTAAGCATGCATTTTTTGCTTATGAAATAAAATATTCCAATTATCAAAATCTGCCTTATTTAGAAAAGACAGAGTCAAGGGGGATATGATTGACTAGTTGTAAAAGAAGCATGGGTTACAAATAACAAAAACGTATTTTTCTTGATCTTAAATGCAATTAAGAAAACAAAATATTTTCTTCTTGGAAATAAAATACATTGTATAGGGAGTGCTTACTATGTGATGGACACATTATGTGTCAGATATAACATTATCTCTATTTGCCAGATGAGGATACTGAGTTCAGAGAGATTACACAAATTGTTCAAAGTCATATCAATAATAAGTTACAAAACTGACCTTTGAACCATATCTGATCCAAATCTTTTGAACATTATGCTTTTATGAAATATGTTCTGATATCTGAAAAATCAGGTACCCACTCATTAACTTCTAGTGTACAGTTTTTTTTATGCACTTGTTATTCTTGCAGAAAATCTTTAGCATCTGATGAATCTAATTTAAGGAGAGTTTCACCATATGCATTATATATATATATATATATATATATATATATATATATATATATATGCCTAAAGTTATTACACCTTAATTTGCTACATTTGTATGTATGCACCTGTGTAGTTAGTGTTATGTGCGAACATGACTATACCATAGTGCCAAATGATTTAATCAAATACTAATCTAAGTGTTGCTGTAAAGGTAATTTATTGGTGTGATTAACATGGTTGACTGTTACATCAATCCTCTCTGAGTAAAAGCTTTTACCCTTGATAATGTAGGTGGGCATCATTCAATCAGTTGAAGCCCTGGACAACAAGAGCTGAGGACAAAGTATAGGATTTTCCAAATTTATGAAAATATTAATGCCAATTACAAAAGGAGTTGTTCCATTTAGAGTTCAAATCCAAGGATTATAGTAGGAAACTCTGAACAGAGGGGTACATTGTGCTGACTCAAAGACAAAATTTTCTTTAGCTAAATTTATTTGTGTTTGTAAAAAAGTCATGAAATGAACCCTATAAGAGAAAGTTGAGCTGTCTCTCCAGGTTCTTTGTTGAAATGAATTATTTTCTCAGAATACTTAATAAACATTTAATAAATGCAAGTTGTTGTTATATGCTAGGCCAATATATTTAGATTTATAATAGCCACATCATGTGTTCAAATAAAAAAATTAGAAGAGACCATGAACATGAAGTAGGCAACTGGTAAATGACAATAGAGGAGGAATTAAAGCTCTAAATGTGGTTCAGTAGGTGTCACGTGTTACTTGCTTCACCATCATTTTACATGTAATTGGCTAAAACGGGGCATTTTGAAATAAAGAACCTTTGGTTTCCACTTTGAGATTTTTATT
Source organism: Microcebus murinus (assembly GCF_040939455.1). Taxonomy (NCBI): domain Eukaryota; kingdom Metazoa; phylum Chordata; class Mammalia; order Primates; family Cheirogaleidae; genus Microcebus; species Microcebus murinus. Next base: position 78,746,716 of record NC_134112.1, on the reverse strand, counting down.
GCTACCATTTCTGGTATACATAACATTACTCTAAAAATATGTCTGATTTAATTTAAGCATACAAGGAATATTAGGAATCTCTCAAAGCAAAGCCGTTGAAAATCAATCTTTATAAATCTAAGATATTTGGTTACATTTTCACATATGTATTTCCATCATAAGATAATATAATGATAAATGTAAGTTTATCAAAATTACCTGTGAAACAGTAGAAAGAAGATAATATAATTATACATAGACATAACATTTATCTTCATTTAGTACACAGCATCAAAATGCAGGCAAAGCACATGTTAGTTTTAAAAATATCAAAGTCAACAAATAAACCATGTCTCTCCTTAGAGGAAAAGAAAAATAAATTCCTCTTTGAGATTTCTCAATTAAACATTCATAAATTATAGCAGTCTAAGATTTTTCTAACCCTTTCTACATATCCTTATCAAGTTGGCAGTTTAGTAACAGATTGGATTAGAGCAGGAACTGCCAGATAAATTAAATTCCACATGTGATAAAATGAAAGTCAGTTATTATGTAGGAAATTAAAGGAGACTTCTTTCCCTGAAGAGTCCCAGGATTGCTGGCATGAGACTGTTTCCTGTTGCTCTCTCTCTTTCTGTCTTATCCAATAGAGTACTGGGCTGTTTGAATCACACATATGCAAGGTTCACTAAAATATACAAGGGAAGAAAAGGATATTTCTGCAATTCACCAATAAAGCAACATCTACACTAATAATAAAATAACCAAATAAATTAATCAAATTAATAATTAAGTTACTAAGACCAAGAAAAAGACATAATCTTGCACATTATCTAATCATATTCTTCTGGGTTACATTTAACTACAACTTGACTAATTGAAATTCCACTGCATTGTTGGCTATTGGTAGGCTATAGGAGACCTGCCATTGTATATTTATATTAGGCTAGCAGATACTATATGGACCAATACAACATGATCAAATTTAGTTCTTATAAAACAGATCCCATTAATACTTGAATGGTTCAAGATAATGAAATCATGGAGGATATTCATTTTATTTTTTTTCAGAGCCTCTGTTTCCAAAAACTCTAAAACCCAGTGAACAGTACTGTCTCTGTCTCTGTTTTTCACACACACATTTACTTACCCACTGGCTCATTTTGAAATTAACAATAAAAATGAGTGATCAGAAAAAAAAAGTTAAAAAGAGCCATCAGAATATGAATTTTCTCCTATTTTTCCTATTTCGATATACTTTTCAGTCTGCATCATAGCACCTGATACTAATTTTAGGTTTCATGTTGTGTCAAATGATTTCACATGCAAATTTGTCAATTAAAAAATTTAAGGAGAGGTTATTCAAGAAAAATGGCTGAATCTCAATAAGAAGTGTGAACTTGTGGCATTTTAACTTATCTGATTTCCACACTTCATTTTCACCTCTGTGGCAGTTCATAAAACCAAAAGCCTTGCAGGTAAGGTAGCTGCAAAAGTCAGAAACATAGCAGACACTAGAACTGACAAGATAGATTTAGAGAGAATTGTTTCCATGTGACATATTACCATATGATGTTATCTGGCTTTGTTTTTAGCTTCATTTGACTCAGAAATAACTATGTGTGGACATCCCTATATTTAGAACACTTGTTGGAAGCAACCAGCAACAATGGTTTAACATCACTGCTGACCGAAGTGGTGATGCAAGTTGGGGCTAACAATAGTTTGACCAAAAGTTCTTAGATGATAACTGATAAAGAGACTTCCATAGGTAACTTGGCAAAGCTCTGACACATCTGGGGGTTACAAAGGTCACATATATCTTGGGAACATACTGTCAGCACTCAGTGCTGGGCTGTATGCATATCTAGGTAACACCTGAGCAGGTCCTAGATTCTTAGCGATGGCTGACCTTCAGGGCCTATGTGAGCAGAAAATGAAGTCTAGAGTTTCGAACATCCTATTAAAGCATCAGAAGCATTTTCTAATGCATACAGAGTCTCCAGGCAAAGACTGGGAGGTCTATTGGTCAAAGGAACTAATGAAAATCCCTATGTAATTATTATCTGACCACTGAATTAACCAAGCAGAGACTTCAGTGGCTGCCATTGATAAAGAATATAAACTATAAAGAATTAGTCCAGAAAAGCACTAAACAAACAAATATCAATGACCGCAACAACATTTAGCAACAACTATGAACCCAAATAAGTTAGGTAAACATCTGATTTCTGGGGTCACCACATTCTTTTATTTAAAATGTCCAGTTTTCAGCAAAAAATGAGATTTATAAAGATATAGGAAAGTATAGTTTATATATAAAAACAAACAAAACAAAACTGTCAAAGAAAATTGTTTCTGAGAAAGCCTTGATGATTTATTATAGAAATATTTTAAATGACCTATTATAAATATGTTCAAATCACTAAATGAAAACATATATAGAAAATTACAGTAAAGTATAAGGATAATGTCTTATCAAATAGAAAATATCAATGAAGATATAAAATTAAAAGAGAATAATATAGAAATTCTGGAGTTGAAAAGTATAATAACTGATATTAGAAATTCACTAGAGGAATTAAACAACAGATTTAAACTGACAGAAGAGGGAATCAGCTAAAATGAAGTTTGATTGAGATTATCCAGATGAATATAATAAAAAAGGAAAAGGCAAAATAATCAGAGTCCCAGAGACCTGAGGGACACCATCAAGCCTACCATCATGTATACAATGAGAGTCTCACAGGTGAGGAAGAGAAAGAGTAATGACATTTATTTAAAGAAATTATGGCAAATAAAATCCCACTGGTTATGCAATTATCTGAGTCCAGTGAGACAGAACACACTCACTTGCCACAAGTTATGTGAAGTAGGTTTATTACTTACAGATAGGCAAAGGGACGAAGAAGCCCAAGATCCACAGTGAGTTGGCTTGAGAAAGCTTCCCCAGAGCTGATGAAGCCTTGATTGTGCTTTCTCTACTTGTACCACAGTTGAGGGACCCTGAAAGATGACCACCCTGTGCTATATACCTCATGGTCAATGTGACACATTGGTAAAAGCTTTGAAGTACATCCTGTTTCCAGGTGAGAAGGGGAAGTCCGGGCTGTTTCAAGCAGTTGTTTCCTATTTCAGGATATTGCATTCCCAGAACATTCTACAGTTGTTCTTAAGAACTACATGCAAGGAAGTAGGGGATGACAGGGTCAGTCCAAGGCCACTCATAGAACCGTCCTGCACTCAGGAAGTAGTTCATTCCTAAATAATGTTACATAACATCCCTTCCTCATTATGTAGAAATAAAGTAAGTTTAAAAGTTCTCTAATAAATAACAAAAGCAGGGAAAAATTAGTATAAAATAAAACTACATTTTGGAAGATGAATAGATTTTAAAACCAAAATAAAGGCATTCGTTCATTCTGTAGAATACAGTAGAAAGACCTATTTGCTAGCATTCCACTCAGATTATTTTAATGTATTGCTATAGTATTACATTGTCGTGGTATCTGAAATGAATACATAATAGTGTTGGTTCTCTATGGTAAATTAAGAAAGGTATAGTGAGAGTGTTATTGTAATAACCTTCAAGGAGAAAAGATGAAGGCAGTAATATAATACATTAATGAATTATATTTATTATATGCTCAGTTGAGAATTTTATTTAAAAATCAGTACATTTTCCCCAATATGCACAGTTGCCCAGAAATTAAGTATATCATGGAAGATTTTGCCATAGAAAGTTTTGCTGATATCAAATGGTTAAGTCCATCAACTGAGATACGACTGACCTCTGCTCTAATCTTATCACTTACTTGCTACATAATTTTAGGCAGCAGTCATGTCACATCCACATAAGAAGATAGTATTTCATGCATGTGCAATGGGAATTAAATGGATTACATCAGTGGTTATTATAGAAGCTGGCACATAGTAAATTCTCAGAAAATGACATCATCATCATCATTAGTACTAGTTCTTAACTTATCTCATGATTTAGATATCTAAATCTATAATTTAATTACCTGGATACCTGAAAAAAGATGAGAATGAAGACTTTAAATTCAATGATGTCTAGTCCAAATTAGTTTGTGCAACTGCTTAGATACACTTATGCATTTTTTTTCTGTTATGTGTCTCAGCTAGATTAATTTGTTTTAAATCTATAATATATATCATTTGTCTACTGAGGGTAGAGGGGTCTATAAGATCCTGCACATAGAAAGACTTCATCCTTACCTAGAATGATTCACTTTCTAAAGGCAGGGGGAGTTGTGTCAAATAATGAACCCCAAATCACAACAGAACTCAATAGGTTTGTGAGAGAGGTAAGCAGTGAGCTCAACTTCCTTCAGGAAGTGAATGTCTAAAGAAGTGCTATAGGTGTTTTATTCATAAAGACATGGAGATAAATAAAATGGGGTTTTCAGGGCAAGGCAAAAAATCAAATGGTTAGAGTGAACTAACTATCGGATATGTAAAAGAATGGTGAAAACTGATGCAGAAGATGTTCTTAGATCCCACACCATATGGGATAAAGTTACAGAGTAAAAGACTTTAAGCTTGAGAGTGATGTGGTTATATTTACATTTAGAGAAATCTCTATGGTCACAGTCTACAGGATAGTAAGCCCGGAGATAGCCTTCCAGTTATGCATGCAAGCATTGATCCATTTATCCATCATTATATGTATGTAAATCATATGTTTTTAACATCTTATATGTGTAGATCAATGTAAAACATGATGAAAATACAACCAAAAATAAACATTCATTCTCTCCTTATGTATCATTCTTTTTTCTCCTTCTCTCCCTCTCTGTCTCTCGCTGAGACTGAGAAGTGTCAAAGACTGATAGTAAACAATGCGATAATAAAATAATATAGTAGATAATATAGAAAATTGTACAGAAAATTATGATGGTTTTAAATAGATCTCTGATAGCAGTATTAGACAGACATGGATACATTGGAGAAGTATATTGGAGAAAGAATTTTTGGGACATGGAGTCAGATGGGAAGGAATAAGCCAGACTTAATCAACTTCATATTGTATGATTCTGATTCTATTTATATGAAATGTCTAGAATAGGAAAATCCATAGAGACAGAGGGTAGATTAGTCATTTCCATTTTCTGGGGAGAGGAAATGCAGTGTGACTGCTAATTGGAGTGAAATTTTTGGGGGAGTGGTCATTAAATGTCCTAAATAGAGGGTGGTGATGAATGCTCAGCCCTGTGATTATACTAAAAATCACTGTGTTGCATATTTTTAAAAAGGTACATTTTATGATATATGAATTATATTTCAAATGAGAAGTTCTAAAAAGTAGAATTCTTAAATATTGTTATTGTTTGAATATAGCATTTTAAGAACAATTCAATCGTTATATGTCTGTTGATTTTTCAGCAATGTCACCAAATAGTTTTTAAGGAAAATTTCTGGAGCATTAATATTGTCCTATCCCAAGTTGTTTTTTTCAAAGGGATGTCTTCGAAAGAACTTACAGCCTTTTATGAATTATTCTTATAGACATATTTTGTTTGGTTTAAGAAGACTATAAATATATAAATCCTGAAAGCTAGGCTTAAAGTCAGATGGTAGTAAAATCTACACTATTTTTTTATTGTTGTACAAATACCTTAAGCCATTCTATTGTAGTCTATGCAGTGATATTTTATCTGTGATATAAGGTAATATCTACCCAGAGCTTAGCTTTGCAAAGCTCTGGGTAGTCCTTCAAACCACTATATATTCTATGAACAAATCTTTTATTAAAAGATTTATGCTAATAATACTGAGTTTTAAGTTTTGTCTGAGTTTTCTTCCAAAATTGAAGAAGAGATTTAGAATTTTCACTAACCAAAAAAAAACACCTATTTTCAAAGAAAGTGGTATTTTTGCTTATATGCTTCAGTAACTTTAAATAAAGGCAGTGGGGAATTTAAAATGCTATGGAAAAAAGCTCAGCAAGAAATAATAATAAAAGACTAGCCATATGAAAGCTTTGTAACAGAAGCCAGTGGGATGTAATTATTACCAACATTATTATGGTAGGAGGGTTATGTTAAAGAGTGGTGACATTATATTGTAGGAAAGTCAATGAAGCCACAGGATCACAAATCATTAGGAAAAAAAATATCATTTGCACTTGTTATTCTTTATGTATGAAGCACTGAAAATAAACTTTTAATCTGCTTATTTCACAGGTGCTAGTTTTGTATTTGTATAATATTTATACCCTTAATTTTTCATAAAAAGATTAAAAACTTTAAAATGTATGTGAAATCTTTATTTCTTTCAATATTGTGTGATATCTTTGTTTTAAAAAGGAGAAAATGCAGAGTTGCATCCTTATTCCTAGAAGCAGCTAAAATTTAAGATTTTTTAAAAAAGATAGAGAAATTATATACCTACCCTGATTTTGGAATTGAGAAACAGGATGTAAATTCAGAATAATCACATAATTAAAAATGGACCCAAGTATTTTTAACTACTATGAGAATTATCCTTTCACTATCAACATACAAAAATAGAACAATATATGTGAAATGATGCAACAGTAGTTTACTGTAATTGGGTAACAGTTAGTGAATCCTGAATGGAAAAGGAACAAAGGAGGAAAGTCTTGCATTTTCTCTAGCTTACTGCCTGAGGTGCTTTTGTAGCTATAGAGAAAAAAGAATGGAGAAAGATGAACAGAGACTCAAAGACCTGTGGAACAGCTTCAAGCTTACCAACACACATGCCATGCCCTGGGAAACCAAGGACAGGAGAAATAGAAATAGGTTCAGAAAAATATTTCTTAAAAATATAATGGCTAAAATGACTCTAGTTTTGATGAAAAATATTACCCTACACATCTAAAGTTCAAGTTTATGCACATTATCATAATTAGAATTATTTTAGTATTAATCTGCAATAAATTGCTTGATAGGCTTCTTTTTTTTGATGTTTGGTTGCTGATAGCTTTTAAGCCTCATCTTTCCTCCTTCCTTTTCTACCTCACCTCTGAGCTAGCTCATAAGAAAGCCTGAGTTGATGCCAGTTAGCAGGAGATTGAAGCCACGCAAGTCCCTTCCTGAACCCCAGAACTCTTTCACCTATAAGTGCAATGAAAGCCTTAAGCTAGTTCTCTTTGCTCTAGCATGCCAATTTTTACCATCTTGGGAGGCCTGTTCTGTTCTTCCCAGAAAGCTTCAATTGCTCACACGGTAATAATATTCCTTAAGGGTTTGGGGCTTGAGGGTAGGTAAACTCACAACTAATGGACTTGGTGAGTGTTGTAGGGGGGAAAGGACATGCCTCAAATCATGGTTTGTTTGGATGTGGCAAAGTCATAACATGTAACCAAAATGTTTGTACCCCCATAATATCCTGAAATAAAAAAAATAAAAAATAAAAAAGCTTCAATTACATACGTGATAAACCTTTACATACCTCTTGGTGAGTGTATGGTATCATCAGTTTCAAAACCTTAAGCAACTTTGGGGCATGCGTCCAAATTGCCTTTGCAGAATAGTCACAATGACTGTGATGTTTTAAGATACACAGTCATCCCTCTGTGTCTGTGGATTTTGCGTCCATTGATTCAACCCATTGCCAATAGAAAATGCAGTATCTGTAAAATGCAAAACACACAGATATGAAAAGTCCCGAAATAAAGCACCTGTGGATACTGAGGGACAACTGCATAATAGAACTTCTCATTTTACGCAACATGGAGTAAAAGGGACCCACCTGAATCAAGAAGAGATAAAAACAGACAAAAACATGTAAAACCAATATGTTATCTAAATTAAAAACTACAATAATAAGATGCCAAAGTCTTCACTGAAGTGAAAAGAATGAATGAAAATATAATTCACAGACTTTGAAGTAAATTTTTTAAAGCACACATCTGGTAAAGGACTTGTATATAAAATATAAAGAATTTTCAAAAATCAATAAGAAAGCAAAACACCTACTTAAAAATGGGCAAGACATTTGAATATACACTTCACCAAGGAAGATGTATTGATGGCAAATTAGAACATAAAAACTGTTCAACAGTATTAGTCATTAGGGAAAGGAATATTAAACCACAATGAGATGTAACTACATAACTTACTAAAAAATAGATAATATTAAAAAAGATTGATCATACTAATGTTGCAGAGTATTTGGAGAAATTAAGACTCTCATACACTGCTCATGGGAAGGTAAAATGGCACACCTTGATTGGAAAACAGTTTAGAAGTTTCTTTAAGATTATACATATCTATACCATATGATCCAACAATTCCACTCCTAGCATGGAATTAATCAAATAAAGAAGAAAACATATGTCCATTCAAACAATTGTGTACAAATATTCATCATGCTTTATTTGTAACAGCCATAAACTGAAAATCTAAATGTCCACAAATAGGTTAATAAAGAAATTGTGTTATATCTTTATTATGAATAGAAATCTGGCTGAGAAATACAAAGAATGAACTATTAATAGAAGCAGTAACATGGATGATTCTGCAAATAAATTTGCTACATGAGAGAAAACAGCCAAAAAGATAGGTATATACTGTATGAAACCATGCATATGAAACACTAGAAAATGCAAGCAAATCCATCATGACAGAAGGCACATCAATAGTGACTTGGCGAAGTGGATTGGGAAGGTCAAGATAGAGGTATTACAAACAGAAATTAGAAACCATTTAGGGGTGGTGTGTATTATTAACACCTTTATTGTGGTGTTGATCTCATGGTTACATATATATATGTATATATATATATAAACTTATCAAATCATACACATAAAAAGGGTAGTTTATGTCAACTATAACTTAATAGTGTTATTGTAAACATATATATAAACATATAATTTGCATGTTCTATTATATATGATGGACACACACACATAATAATCCCTAGAGAACACACACACACATAGTAATCCCTAGAGAACTACTAAAATATTACAGCAAAAGTAGATAAAATGTAAACAGAAGAATGACTAAAGTCAATTATTTAACACAAGATAAGGTAATTATGGAGGAACATACAAAACAACAAAAAAGATGGGTATATGGAACAAGGTACAAAATGAGAGATGCAGTTCTAACCCTATAAATATTACATTAAATGTAAGTGGTCTAAATACCTCAATCAAAAGGCAGAGATTGTTAGACTGCATAAAAAATTTAAGAATCAACCATATACTTTCTAAAAGAGACATGCCTTTAGTTAAAAAACATCAATAAGTTGAAAGTAACCATAAAAGAGCTGAAGGGCCTGTATTATGTTTAACAGTATATACTTCAACCAATAAATAATACTAGAGACCAAGAGAGACATCTATAATGACAAAGTAGTTAGGAGATCATGAATATTTAACAATTATTAATATATAGTCACTTAAGAAGAAAGCCTTGAAATACATGAAGAAAAACCTGACAGAATTGAAAGATAGTAGTTCATCAATATTTAATTTTATGTTTAAATGTTCTACTCTCAATATTTGATAGAATAATTGAACAGGAAATCACCAAGGACATAGAAAACTTGACAACACTGTCAACCAACTTGACCTTACATATGTAGAATAATCCATCCAATGATTATAGAATATACATACTTTCAAGCACACATTTTTTCAAGCAAACACATGAGATAGATCATATCCTAAGCCATAGAAGAAGACAGAATAAATTTTTAAAAATTGGAATTAGAAATAAAGTATTTTCTATAGCCATAAATAAATTAAATTAGGAACAAACAACAGAAAGATACCTGGGAAATTCAAAATAATAATATATTAAACAACAAACTTTTAAAGAAATCGTGAGTCATAGAAAAAGTCACAAGGCAAACTAGAAAATATTTTAACTGGGAGATGAGCTAAGGATCTTGAATGAAGAAACAATTGAAAAAACTAAACAAAAATTCTCTTCTAGTACAGCTAAACAAAAGGCAATTATATATTTCTTTCTCTGTCACTAAATTCACCACTGGTCTTTGTTATCATATTAATAATAGTAGCATTACTGAAAATCCATTATTATGAAGTTCTCACTTTAAATTTACAGAAGAATGTTGTTTTACATACAAAAATAATTTTCTTTTCTAAGAAGGTCTCATTAGATAGCAAGTTTTTGATGGATTTAAATATTTGTTTGTAGATTATCTAGTGTTTGCCAACGAAGCTAGGTGCAGCAAACTCCTGGGTGATTGCTCAGAGTCTTCCAGCAGAAAGAGAGAGATAAACACTTGGGAACAAGTGATTAAACAGGTGATATTGATAGTGGGTCGACATGTTCGTTTGCTAAAGCCCAGCAGTGAATGCCATGCTGCCACTTCTTCACTTTGCTTCTGTTGGGCAATATTTGACTCTTATTGTAGGTTTCACATTTTATTTTTGAAGACTGACTAACATGGATAGAAAACCTGAGAAGCAAATTTTATGAACAATTTGAGAACCAGGCAAAAGTATATTGTGACCTTGTATAGATTTTAAAAAGAGGATAAATATACAGAAGAACTGAAGAAATAATCTGAGGCTTCTACTGAAATGCAGAGTAAGTTTTTTTCCATAAACCTGCCAAAGGGAAGATTTAATTGTTTACCTGACTTGTAATATCCATATAATAATTTTGTGAAAAATATATACTTTTAAGATATGTAAATGCAAATATTTCAATCCATTCATTCATTTTCACAGCCATCAATATTCATTGAAAAGCTGTTTTGTGATAAACACTCTTCTAAGAACTGGAATTACAAAGTTGCAAACCTGATGCAACTTAGAGTTTAACAATTTATCATTAATATTTAAAGCTTTGAAAGCAAGAATTAAAATGACCCAACTCTCTCCATATTATGTGCTTCATACACCTCTTGATGCTACTCATAGTTCGAGTTGTAGCCATAAGAGAAAATGGTGGCTATTTACAGTGACAGATGAATTTAGTTTCTATTAACCTTTACCATTAAGGAGGTCTTAATTTTCTGAAGATTCTAAGTTTCTTCATTCTCTCACTGCGACCTTCTGGTTTCTGTAGTCCTGATTTTAAGTTCTCTCATTTTGAATGTTCAGGAGTATAATAAGTTTGAGTATCTTAATCCACTCCCCATCTGATTACATAAAGATTCATCAAAACAATGTTTTTCCAAGTCATGTGGGTTTTTTAAATTATAATAATTAAATATTTTGAGCTTAGAGAAAATCTTTTATTCTAGGAATTCTAAACAGATTTGATTGTCCAATATACATGCTATAACCAGAAACAATATGTATGGCAGGCAATATGAGTAAGCAGATTCAATTCCTCATAGCACTCTTGACTACTACTTAATTATGTAGCAAACCAAACCTAGAAATGTGTCCAAAATTGTAAGGCACATTCTATGTGAGAATTCTTTGCTGAGAATAAAAGCAATCATTTGATGGGGTTTTTGAAGTCAATTATGGCTAACATTGCTTTTTTAATTATTGTTGTTTGTGATTATTTTTCCATATTTAGTTTTTTAACGAGTTTCATATTATACTAAAACAGTATTTCCTTAAGAAACCTCAAATTAGAAAATAGATAAAATCTAAGGAATGTTCACATAAAAAAATTATTATTTTCCTCAATGAAACATCCCACTAGGAAGCTCTTCCCAGGTTCAAAAATGTTATTGTTTAACTTTGACTTCTGTTTTGTACAAAATGCTGAAAATGAGGAACAAATATATCATTCTTACAACATGCAAAGAGTTGGAGAAACAACTGGAAGAAAAATTTGATATCAATAGTATTCAAGTACTTTTTCCAGCCAAAGTCTTTGTCAATTTTCTCAAGAACAGAATCTTATATAATGTATAAAATTCAGCCACAAAACAGAAGCCCACATATGTTTCAATTAGGTATATAGAAGCCCAACTATATTTGAATATATCCAGTGAGAGCTCTCCTATGACTTATTTTCCAAGATGTTTTTTCATTAATTTTCATTTTTTAGCTCTCTTTCACATAGTTTTATCTGAAAACATGGGAGGAAACTGTGATGAAAGAAAAGCAAACCTTCTTGCAAATTCTTCTAGGCTTTATATATTTCACTGTGGGCCTGAATACATAATAATTGGTAGTTTCTGTAAATACCTACATTAATCATATACCATGTACCTGACAATTTATGGATTGAAATAGCACTTTTCATTTATTTTATCAGCTTGTCTGAAACTTGAAATTCTAATTGGTTTTCAGAATTGTACAACCACTGATTTTGAAGATCATTTCCCAAAAGGAAAGGTGCAGTGGTTGTTGAATATTGTAAAATAATTATAACCAGCAAAATTAGACATCTTATTTGCATATAGCTCTGGATTACATGTGGTCTTTATATATGTACAGGAAGAAATCCCTCTTTATTTCTTCTGCATATTTTGGAACTATACTATTTTACCCCTGAGAATCTGCTAGATCATTCCTTTCAGTCTAATGCTTAGATTGGGTATCAACCCAAACACACAGACATAAAAGAGTTGAATTCATAAGAAACACCTCAATAAAAGTAGTATAAATATAGGCCAATATAATTAACTATTGCTAGTAGTGTTAAGATAATAGCTTCTTCTGGCAGTCCCTCTCTAGACTTTTGGTTCTTGTGGGTCTTCAGGGAAACTTATATTAGCACTAAATTACATCAGAATGAAAAAAAAAAAAACAAACAAACAATAGTGCAATAGACTTATGCATTTCTCTTCAAGAGATGCTTGCATTTTTTTCACTATAACCCATGTATCTATGTTTCTATTGGCCTATAGCTCTATTACCAGACACATTGCTTTCTTAATATTAGTTTACTCTTACTATATGAAAGACTAAGGATAATTTATTATAGAAACTGTTTACACCAATATCATGATTTATGCATAGATAATGCAATCCTCAGAGGTTTATCTATAATCTGTATCATAATTAATATAGTGTAAAGATTGAGCACACAGATTCTTGAAAGAAGCTGCTTGAATTCATTTCTTTGTTCTACCATTTGGTCAACTTAATCATTTTGTATTTCAGATCTCTCAATGATCAAACTGAGACTGTGGTACCAGCTTGTAGGGTTGGTGAGGTAATTAAATTAGCTTTGTCCTTAAAGAATTTAGAACAGGCTGGGCATGGTGGTTCATGCCTTTAATCCCAGCACTTTGGGAGGCCAACGTGGGAGTATTGTTTGAGGCCAGAAATTTAAGACCAGCCTGGATAACATAACGAGACTCTATATCTATAAAAAAAAAAAAAAAAAAGTCAGGCATGGTGGCACATGCCTGTAGTCCCAGTTACTTGGGACACTGAGGTGGAAGAATTGCTTAAGCTCAGGAGTTAGAGGTTACAATGTGCTGTGATCTCCCTACTGCATCCACTCTAGCCTCAGCAATAGAGCAAGATTGTCTCAAAACCAAAACCAAAACCTTAGAACAGGGAGTGACCCATAATTTTTTATGTAATTGTTTTGGTTATTGCTAGTATATGTACTACCGGAATTATAGTATAGATGCTATTCCAGTTGAGCCACCTGATTCAGTCTGTGTCATTATTTGCAATACAATGTTCACTCCAGCCGTGATGACTGCAGGTTGTGAGAAAAGACATTTGTTTTGTCTCATTACAATCGTTCAAGTATAGCCAATGTTCAACCCTTCGTAGGTTCCTGCACTTGAACAGTTGTAGGTTAAGTCAGGCAGTCACCTCCTTAGAATAGAAAGCTTCCACCAAGATAGCAAGTTCTTTTTTTTTTTCCCAAATTCTGTGGGTACAAATATTGTTAGGGTTACATATCTTGCCCCCGCTCCCGCCCCCACTCTGCCAGAGCTTCAAGCGTGTCCAGTCTTCAAGAGGTGTGCCCTGCAAGTTCTTGACAAGAATACTAGACATCATTCACCCCAAATCCTTGGTCCTTGGTCCAGGCTTTTACATCAGTTCTGAGTTCATGGTGAATTTTGCCATAGATAACCAGTGACCCTTACCAAGATCATTATCTGTTGTAGGCTTGGGTTAATCCTATAACTAAGTTGTTTTAATAACTTTGAAACTCATAGTGAAGGAGTTAGGAATCTCAGTTTCTTTACACTGGAGACTTCTAGGCTCCTACATAAATTCACAATTACAGATTAAGATTTAAGGCAGTAGTCTTTGTCAAACATCACTGAACATGTAACTGATGAACATTATCAGGGAAAGAGTAATGGGATTGATTAGATCCATCCACAAAGCCTTATTTCAACCTTAATTCTTTAAAAATGTTTTCTTTCACAGTACGGATCTTCTTTTTCTGAATATAAAAGCAGCAATCATTTTGAAAAATATAAAAAATACTGCATATGAAAATTATAATTAAAATATTTAAATAACACGAATAAGATTACTAGCAATCTCAATAGTCACAGAGATAACTTCTGAACATTTAATTTATTTATCTCTATATATGAATGTTTGTGTGTGTGTAGGTATGCACATATACAAGCACCCTTAAATGTGTAATTTTTGAATTTTTTTAAATTGCTGTTTTTCCCTTCCATTATTTGGATATTCAAATGCTATATATTGTACCAGTAATTTTTAATTGTTTTAACTTCTAATTTTTATTCTTCTCTAGTATTTTCTTGATTTTAAGTATAAGTGGTACATATTGGTGACCTCCCTGTATAACATGGATATGACAAGAAAACTTACATATTATTACTTCTTTTTCCTTGCCTTTTCCACAAAGTCACAATGCATGCTGAATAAATAAAAAATAGGAGATTCAATCAGGATTATTATATTTTGTGTGTTATACACATTTTCTCAATAATCATTTAACATACTTACATTAAGATTTTCAATGACAACAATTGAATTTTGCACTATATTTAGCTGCTTTCTTTTTCCTCTGCCAATGACCAACAAAACAGGTATATGCAAAAATGTTTAACACCACCAAAAATCGGGGAAATCTAAATGAAAACTATAATGAGATGTCATCTTACCCCAGTTAGAATGACTATTATTAAAAAGACAAAAAAATAACAGATGCTGACAAGAATGCAGAGGAAAGAGGATTCTTATACATTTTTAGTGAAAATGTAAATTAGTACAGCCCCTATGGAAAACAGTATGGAGATTTCTCAAAAAACTAAAAATAGAGCTACCATATGAACCAGTAATCCCACTACTGGGTATTTATCCAAAGGAAAGGAAATCAGAAATCAGTGTATTAAAGGGGTACTTGTACCCCCATGTTTATTGCAGCACTATTCACAATAGCAAAAATATGGAATCAACCTATGTGTCCATCAACAGATGAACTGATAAAGAAAATGTGGTATATGTACACAATGCAATACAATTCTGTCATAAAAAGAATAAAATCACGTCATTTGCAGCAACACAGATGAAACTAGAGGACATTATGCTATGTGAAATAAGCCAGGCACAGAAAGACAAATATGACATTTTCCTGTTCATAAGTGGGATTTTAAAAAGTTGAACTCATGGAGGTAGAGACCAGAGGCTTGGAAGGGTGTGTGTGTAGGGGGGATGAAAAATCTTGGTTAACAGGTACAAATATAAAGTTAGGAAGAAAGAATAAACTCTAATATCTGACAAAAGAGTAGGGTGACTATAGTTGGCAACAATGTATTGAATATTTCAAAATGGGTAGAAGAGAAGATTTGGAATGTTCCAACACATAGACATGATAAATACTGAAGGTGATGAATACCCTAAATACCCTGACTTGATCTTTACATATTCTATGTATGTAATAAAATATCACATGTATCCCATAAATATCTATAAATATTATATGCTAATCAGAATATGAGGTTTTTAATATATGTAGATATAGTGCACATGGTAAATATAAAGAACAGGGTGGTGGACAAGGGCCAATACAGTTGTAAGATTTATATTTTATATGAAAAGGTGTAATGTCAACTCAGTGTGAAATGTTAAGACCATTTAATGTGATCATGAGAATAATCACTGAAAGTATGAGGGCAAAAATGAATAGTTAAAATTCAATATATGCATTAATATGTAATTATACACAATATTCTATAATTCAAGAAAAGGCAGGATAGAAAGTGCAAGGGAGAGATAGGGGTCGCCACAGAGGATAAGGAAATTGATAGGAAATAGAATAAAAGAATACACAGAGACTAAGGTATAGTTTATAGTTTTATATAAAAAGATCAGATATAACAGCAGGGTTACTCAGGAGGCTGGCATATCCCCATGAATGCCAGCAATATGGTTAGATTCATACTGGTTTTTATAATCACAGATATCAATTACCAGTTGTCAGAGTAACATATTTGCATATCAGGGAATGCAGTTGATAGGGGATACAGATAGTGTGTCAGGGTCAAAAGTCCTCTCAAGGGGCTTCTAATCTATCTAGGTGAACAAACAGGTACTAAGTCTTTCAGGGGCTAACTTCTAGATTCTAAGAGGTAGTTGTCAATTAACAAAGGTATAACAAAAGAGGTATAGTGACTCTATATTTCTTTGATTAGTTATGGTGGCCTTAAAGGTAGACAGACAGGAGAGAGCAGGAAACCCATCTCTAATAAACATGTTGTTTATAACCACCAGGGCGCATCTCTGGGCAAAGTGTATTCATTGTCTCCAGCTCCCATCCTGTGGGCCATATTTGCCTTGTCTTGTCTTTCAAGACACAGGGAAGCTCACAGATTTTGAGACACTGGGAAACTTTCCTGGAAAACATCCCTACTGGAAATTGGAGAGCCCTCTCGTGATAGCAGCCTCTAATAAGTAAACCATTCAATCCACACATTCCTTCAGGGCAAAACCCTGCAAACTCCTGTTTGTCTTTAATATAGTAATATAGGGCAATACAATAAAATAATGGTCTTATGAGCCACATTTCATTAATTCCTCAATCATATTTCTCAACAGAAATAACAGAGAAAAAAAATCAGAGGACTAACAGAAAATACACAATAAGATGGTAGATCCATTATTTCATAACTGTATCTATAGTTACATTAAATGTTAGCAGAACAAATATGATAGCTAAAAGGCCAAGATGGACAGAATGAGTAAAAAAGAAATTCTCAACTATTTGCTTTTTATGAGGATATATTAATACATTAAATATAAATATACACATTGGTTGAAGAGATATGACTGGACAAAGATAAATGATGGAAACAGTAAACATAAGGAAACTGGAACAACTATATTTATATCAGATAAAATTGACTATAAAATAAAGTGTTACCTGTGAGTAAAATAGACATTTGAAAATGTTAAGGTAATCAATTCATTAGCAATATATAAATGTTTACCTCTGGAGTTTGCATTCATTATTAATACTTACTAAAATGAATCAAAATCAATATTAAGAATATCATTTTCTCCTGTAGAATGTTCAGCAAAAAAAAAAAAAAGAAAAAAATGACATTCTCAGTCTTTTGAGTATATCATAGTATTTTAATTATAAATAATTTAAATGCATTTAGTATAAGAAATCTTATTCTCTAACTTCTTTTATATTATATATTGTTATAACTTTGATAGTCCACTCAGGTTTTATCTCATTTTATTTCCCATATTATTTGGACAATAAAAGGAAAGTCTTAATTTTAGAGCATAAGTTCAAATAAATAACCAAATTGATAAGCAACTGATTTATCTCTTTTAGTGAACTAGTTATTCAGTACCACTTTTGTTATTGAAATATAAAAGATCTGAAAAGATTTTGTGATTTTTATAGTTATTCTGTAATGGCTTCCTAATTTTTGCTTATATTTTAGCTATCTTTCTGTTTTATTGCTTTCATATTTCTAATAGAGAAAAGCCAGTGATTCCCATGCATGCTGCACTTCATATGGCAATTAGTTTTCAATTTTTCTCTAGCATGGCTAATACTTTAGAAAAAAAATGGATAACCTGTGCTGAAATTATTATTACAACTATTGTTGTATCCCCTTGGTGTATGTCTACTTCTCTCTCTCTCTTTTTCCTTTTTCCCCAATTTACAACTTACGGTGAAAGAAATCAAATAAAAATGACTGAATACTAGGGAACTCTACAATTAGGACATCCATGCCTCTCTCCTCTTCCCTTTTCCCCACCTTTTTGTTCATCTGATCTTAGCTTCAGAATTTCTAATTCAATATGTGAAACACTGACAGATAATAACCATTTTCATACTTTGTGGATGAATTCTCTGTGAGGATTAAAATTGAATAACTGAAAAATCATATTAATTAAGGCTTATGGATTTTAGATTTCTGGTTACTTTTCAAGTGAAAATGTGGTTGTTGTGTAAATGGACATCTTCATAGTTTCATGGTCAGTCTGGACAAAAGAAAATAATTGGACAGTCTGGACAAAAGAAAATAATTATTACTTATGCAGAATCACCATCTGGCACAGTGTGATTGATCCGCTACTTCATATTTACAGTAGTCTGTGTACCTATCACAAAGAGAAGCTTGGTGATTGATAAAACTGGAGTGAGGTAATTATGGATGTTCATTGATTATTTGAGATTTTAAGGATCTCTTAGAATAATTGATACAGGCTCAAATACATATCCCTCTGTGAATGAAGTGAATTTTTAAAAAATATTTTCATTAGGTTGGTGATGTAGTTTTGTTCTTGTGTAGATCTTCCAGGATCAAGGAGATAGTACTTTTTCTCTACTTTGACAAATTTCTCTTCCTGCTTACCTTTCTATTAATATTTATTAGGTTTTTATTTGTGTCATACAGAGCTTATTTCTAGATAAGTAGCAATAAAAAATAAGTATAAACTAGTCTACATCAAATAACTTATCCAATATTATTTCCCCCAAATTTCTCAACATATTTGAGTCAATCCATTCCAATTACAATTCTATATAACATATTTGATGTTTGATTTTTAAAATAAATTTTTGGAATGTCTTCTCTTTTCCTGGTAGACTAAATTCAGTTAGTTGCATAGATGTTTCAGTAGGTTTTTTCTTCTACTATACCTTTTGTCTTCTCTTGATTTTTATAATACTAATAGTCTAAACCATACAAGAAAAGATTGATTTGTGTCTGTCTTTTTATTTATTTGTGATGTATTTTTGCTATTTTATCTAATTAGATCATAAGCTTTTTGAGGACAAGTATTATATCTTGTATGTTTCCTTCATCATTGAAATGTAGAGCCTAATATTGCTGATCTAGTATAAACCCAATAAAGACATATCTGTTGATGTCATTTGCAAATTCTACTAGCAGTGCCTTTAAAAGTGAGATGGCTATTCTCACCATACTTCCATATGATTAATTTTTTCCTGTATTCCAGTTGATAATTGACTAACTGAATAAATCCTCACACTCCACCATCAATATGTTGAGGGAATGAGTGAGTGTAAAGATGATAAGAAAAGAAATACAAAGCCTGCAGTAGATTATTATGTTTGATATTTTTCTAATTTCCACTCTAGATCCATTCCCTAACACTCTTCATAATTTAATATGTCTTGAGAAACTCACTTATTGGTCCTGCTTCTATTAGGTTTCTTGTTCTCTAGTTTCTATGTGGTTTTAGCCAATAGTGAGCAAAGATCAGAGTATATTTTTCCCCAGACCCCTTCCTGATAGGCTTGACCTGTACGTCACTGAATTTCTCTTTCTCAGGCCACAGTTCCTGTCCAGAGGCCCTCTTAATTTATCTCTAGCTCTCTCTGCATTCTGGTTTCCTGTTCTTACCTTAGTGTCTTCAGGACTAGCAGTGATAGATATCCAATGCTGCTACTTCTGGGGTGTTTCCTTTGTTTTCCCTTCATCCTTCTCTCATCTTGTAAATGAATTTGTTCCATCATCAGTTTCCTCAGTTATTCTGGTTGTGCTATCTTTTTTTTTTCTTTTGGGACTTCAAATGCTTTAAGTGCAGGATGAAAAGATGACTAAATTTTCTCTTATACTTAGTTGACTTTACACTTCTCTTCAGAGAAAATATTTGTATTTGATATCAATAAAGTGAGGTTTATAGTTGGTGATGTTTAAATAAATGTAACCAAGGCAACACCACCTCCAAGGGGGGTAAATCAGCTCAGATTGATCCTCTGGAGAATTAAATGGATATAGAAAAACATATTGGCAAGGAAGCAGTGACATTTGCCAGCTTCTTAAATAGGCATTGGGTTCTCTGCTTTCTTAAATTCTTAAGGGTAACTGAAAAGATTCCAAAGTGACTTGACAAGTATTGGAAGCACCATATAAAAGACATTGGATGACACCTTGTCATGTTAACTTTATCTCTGCCGAGTCCGATGTTCCTATTCTCCTCCACTTGATGTAAGATTAAGGTGCTTCATGACAGATGGTTTTAAAAAGTACATTCCATTCCATCTGGTCTCAAGTGGAAAAATGAAAGTCATCCCCAACTTTTCCTCTACATATTGCAGTGAGAGGATTCTCAAAAATGAACTTTAATATTTCACAAAGGAATTCCATAAGATTCTTATGATGCAGGATTCCAACTATCTTTCCACTATAAACATTTTTGCCACTGCCACCCTGGATAAGACAAAATTTGGAAATAGAAAAATTTAACTTTATAAAGTTCCAGAATTATTTCATGACAATGCCACTTGGCTCAAATTTCAGTGATCTTTCTGTTCCTATCTAATTTTGACAATCTTTCTTTCAGGTGAAAGATTCACCTGAAATAAGACTAGTTCTTACTCACTAGTCTATTATATTATAGAAATGATAGAAAACATTTGATGTAGTTTTAATCTATTTGCATAATAACTACATAGAACCTTTAAGCAAAGAAACAAAATTCTAATTGTGGCATTTTAGTGTCCCCAGCAAATCAAGTTGAGGTGGCTTTATGGATCCAGAAGAATGTTCTCAGTATATTGAATTTTCCCAACAAAATTTCTTACTTACACTGATCCATTGTTCACAGTTTTAAAAACATTAGTTTGAATCAATCCTGTAGCAGATACAATGGAATTTAATTCAATATCATTAGTGTTTATATAATTTTTCATTAAGGAGAGACTATTTTTTAATAGTAACTAGCAGGTTTCTTATTTTATGATAAAAATAATTAAGTGGGATTGGATATCATATGAAAATTGAATGCAATGTAAATATGACTATTATATAAGCTGGGATAAATTCTTTCTTTGTTAAAACATCTCTGCACTTTGGTTCAAAGTTATGTATAATCATGAAATAGAATTATTAAAGTATTAACCTAAGATTAAGAAAATACATTTATAGTAATGTGATAATACATTTATAATAATTTTAAAAGTAATTATTAATAAGCAATATTTATATAAAAAGTTTAAACTTCATTGCTATATTCCCATCTGGTATGTGTGTAATATATGTGTATAACGTATATGTGAATAAATCTATGTGACAGAATATTTGAAAACAATGTTAAGTGATGCTTCACTGAGAAATTAATGTTTTATTAACTACTCAATTCATTCCTCTGTATCTTTATTTCTAATTAGGAAATGAAAGAATATAATTCTCATATTATTTATCTATTTCACCCCATTGTTATGTGGAGTGCATGGTGTTCTGCAAAATGTGTGGGAAATTTTTTTCCAAGAAAATTTTTATAGATGTCTTAGAATATGATTACCTGGAATAGTCAGGTAATCTTGTATTAATAGAGGTTAACAATTTTGCTTTAATTGTTTAATATTTAATTAATTTTCTGAAAATTAACTCCATTTTTGGCAGCCACTATTTATGTGCAATTTAGAGCACAAGATATTAGTCATATTGCTCATTAGAAATATATTGTCAGGGAAAAAAATGTTCTTGCTATTTCTTTCCTCTTTTCATGTTTCTTTTCTTCTTTCAGAAGTTCATGTGGACAGCCATGTCTGTGTCTAAGACTGGGCTAAATATCGTATGTAAAACAAGAAAGTCATATATGATTCATGCTTTTGAAGCCCTATATTCTAATGGTAGAACAGAGAAACTTTAAATTTATGATACATACTAGTTACAACAAAAAAACAACCAAACAAGTAGAAAACATGTCATGACCAATTGGAATTTATTTTTCCCAGGAAGGGATGGATAATTCATCATTTGAAAAGAAATCAATGTTAAGTTACCATTTTAAGAAAGTAAAAGGGAAAAATACACACAATCATATCAACTGGTACATGAAATGCAGTTGACGAAATTCAACATCATTTATGTTAGGAACTCTGGCACACTAAAGTACCTGATGAATGACACTTACCCAAACCTAACATTATTCTTTTTTTTTTTCTTTTTTTTTTTTTTAGCGTATTATGGGGGTACAAGTGTTAAGGTTACATATATTGCCCATGCCCTCCTCCCCGCTCGAGTCAGAGCTTCAAGTGTGTCTAACATTATTCTTAATTGTGAATGTCTGAAATATTGTCCCCTAAGACATGGGAATACTGCTTCCACTGCAATAATAACATTGCACTGGATGTCCTAGAAACTGAAATAAAGCAAAAAAACAAACAAACAAACAAAAAAAAAACTAAAGAAAAAATTTTTTTTTTTTTTTTTTTGAGACAGAGTCTCACTCTGTTGCCCAGGCTAGAGTGAGTGCCGTGGCGTCAGCCTGGCTCACAGCAACCTCAAACTCCTGGGCTCAAGCAATCCTCCTGCCTCAGCCTCCCAAGTAGCTGGGACTACAGGCATGCGCCACCATGCCCGGCTAATTTTTTGTATATTTATATTTTTAGTTGGTCAATTAATTTCTTTCTATTTTTGGTAGAGACGGGGTCTCACTCAGGCTGGTTTCAAACTCCTGACCTTGAGCAATCCACCCGTCTCCGCCTCCCAAAGTGCTAGGATTACAGGCGTGAGCCACCGCACCCGGCGCAAAAGAAAAATTTTTAAAAAATTAAAATTAAAAAAAAAGTCATAAAGATTGGATGGAAATAAAATAATAAAACTCTCTATTTGTTACAAAATGATTCTTCAAGTAGAAAATCCCAAGAATCTACAGAAAATCTCCTGTATGAGGTGAGTTTATAATATTGCAGGGTACAAAGAAACATACAAAAATAAATTTTATTTCTGTATCTTGGAAAATCAACATTTGAAAGTCAATATAGCATGCCCCTTTTATTTCCCCAAATTATTGAAATACCTTAATACATGTACAAAATTCGCAAGCTAAAAATTCAAAATGGAGATAAAAAGAACAAATTTGCTATTAAAGAAGACATACAATGCTATTTTTTAAATATATATAAATATTTTAGACACATCTTGGAATGAAAAAATTATTAATGTAATTTATATATTAAACAACTGAGTGTAACTGTACCTTATAATTGAAAGAGTATAATATTACATAATTTAATAATAATTATAAAAACTCTTAGTTTTAAAAATGATTATTAATAACTTTAAAATAGCTAAATAGGGAAACTGCTATTATGATTATTATAAAAGCACATTTACAAGAATATTATAAAAAACACAATATCACTTTCAAGTTGATAAATCTATTAAAATTATTTAAATAATAATACAAGTCTGAAAATAGGTATTAGACATTATAACTCCATCTTTGTTGAAAAGTTTCATGTTTATATGACTGTTATATTATTAACCAAAATAACTCAAAACTCTATTTAACATCTAGTTTATTGTAAGTTAGGAAATGAGATGTTTTTTCAATCTTACTTAAGATGAGAAATGGTGTGTTCAAAGCAATCCCTATTAAGATGCCAACATGATTTTCTCAGATCTAGAAAAAATAATTCTAGAAAATAAGTAAATAAAATAAAATAATTCTACAAAAAATAATTCTATACATATACACACATATATTAATAGCGTTCATTGGTGTCTGGCAGATGGGAAGGAGGAGAAAGGGATGGGTATATTCACACATAATGGGTGCGGTGTGCACTGTGGGATGGACATGCTTGAAGCTCTGACTCAGGTGGGGCAAAGGCAATATAAGTAACCTAAACATTTGTATCCCCATAATATGCTGAAATAAAAAAAAATTTAAAAAAGAGACCTTTAAAAAAAATGAAACAACATATACAAATCATTAGCAATTGAATGCAACAAGATTGATATTTTTCTTTTTTTCAGGAAAATAGTATTGTGATAAGCATGTCCAAGGAGATCTCTCCATGTTCTAATGTCAAAGAGAACCTGGCAAACTTACACCTGGAAAAAAATCCAATTCAATGGATCCCAAGTTAGAACAAAATAAAGTTAATGAATCATTAATGGCTTCCGTGACTGCTGAAGCCAATTGCAGGCTGAACTGTGTTGTATGAACACTGGAAATTTTGGCAATTATTCTGCACAATTGAACATCCAAGGCTGCTTCTTATTGTCAAAGTTGAAGTTGACTTTCCTAGATTTCTATGACTAGGATCAAAATAAAAAAAAAAACCAACAAAAAACAAAAAACAACTTATGTTCCAAAGAGTAAAGGGGAAACCAACATTGAGATTAATAATTATGGACACCAGCAAGCTATTTGGCAGAGACCAAAACCATTTGCCCTTAAAAAATTGTTTTATTTGAAATCATAAGGGCTTGATAATCATATTTAAACAGTGTGTGTTTGTTTAAGTTTGGGAAGGACCGATAGCTATTCAACCAAATTTTCTTTGTCTTTTCACTGGACACTCATCCAGACCACATTTCCCAATGTCTTTGTAATTAAGGGAGTATATGCAGCTGAGTTCTTGCTAAAGGAAAATGAGCAGAGGAGGTGTGTGCCTCTTCCATTCTCAGCCCATGTTCCACCAAGTTCCACCAACTCTTTTCCTCTTCTGTCTGGCTTGGATGGGGATGTCCAAAGTGACCCTGAAAGGCATAGAGTGAATATATCAAAATCACAGTCATCTTGAGTCCTTCAATGATGGCTGAAGAACAAGTGATCCCCCCTTGGAACATAAACAAGAAATATATTTGTTTTGAGACATATCATACATTACTTATTTGTTAGAGCAGGCTAGGATATCCTAATGAATGCTATCTATCTATCTATCTATCTAAAATGCTTTTATTTTTTAAAAAGTCATAAAATAGAAATGACGTATTTAAAAGTTGTCTTATCTCTGAGACTCACCAGAAATAAAACACACCTATTCACTGGGTCTAGGATTGGTATAAAAGAGCATGGTGGTGATAATTTTGAATTTTGGCTCTCTTATTCCTGTGACCTCAGCTAAGACTCTTCACTATTCTGAGCTTTGAAATAGCTTTAAGTCATTCTCTTAATCAGTGTCAGGTCATGGCAGGCATCCCAATTTTAGGCAGAAAAAGATCTCAGATAGAAACAACCATCTCATGTGTATTCCTTAAAAATTACTCCCATTTCAACAATCATAAACTTTGAACTAAAGTAGAAAAAACAATAAAAGTAAAACATGCAATTCAATTTACCTATTCAGATATAATTTGTATTTTACTTAGCTTTTATATGCTGGGAGTTGAAAATATAACAACATTGACTCATTTAATATGATCCAAATAAATTTTGAGGATAACTACTTTACAAAACTATTTATTTTAGTTTTATTTGTGATCAAATAAATATTTTGCTTGTTAGTCTTTTATTTAACAAACATTTTTATATTAAGAAGTAATGCATGCAACAAAGGAAATAATATGTGGAGAAATCATTATTTTTAAGGTAACTGTATTACAAATCTTTTTGGGACTCACTAGCTTATGGATTCTAGATAAGAATCTTTTCTTAAATCATGGCAATTAATATCTGTTAGCAGCCAAATTAGAGGCCCTCATTTCTTCTGCTGTTATGTTTCTTTGAGAATTGTCACAGGGAAAGTGTTCAGGAGGGATCTGTGTAAGTAATAGGTGCTTACGAATTGGCAGTTGGTCACAATACTTTACAGTCCTGTCAGCATCAATCCACCATTCTCTGTTCAGTTGTATTGATGTTACTTCCACTGGTCCGCTATGTTAATGATCCTGCTAAAGCCACTAGTGGTTTTTACGGACTCTCAAATACTTATGGCCCCTGGGATGGCTACTGTCCTCCAATCATTGAGACATTTTTGATACATTATTATTTTTACTCATTCCTTTAAATTCTCAGAAAACCAACAAGTTTAAAAAATTTATATAAATATCATGGCTAAATATGAAAAGATGGTGATGGCAATGATTCATAAATAATAAAAAAGAGCAAATTAATGGAATTAACATATTATACAGAAGGGCCACATCTGAATCTGTCTAAGTTAAAGGAAGGAAAAAACATTAAAACACTATGGACTAATGTAGTTACTGGCTACAAGTGAAAATAAGGGACTTTGTGAGTATAGAACTTTATCTATGAAATTTAACATTAAAATCAGGGTCATTTTATCTAAATTTAAGGAAAAGTCATCTTAAATGTAACAAGAATAATGTTGTAACCCCAAAAGTTCTAATTAAAGACCTTGAGTGGATCTATTCCTGGAATTCACTAAGCAGAGAATGACGACATTCTGACTTAGAGAATTATATAAATACATATATACACACGCACTATCCTCCTGCCTCAGCCTCCTAAGTAGCTGTGACCACAGGTGTGTATCATTGCAACTGACTAATTTAGATAATTTAATACTTCATCTGTCTCAGGGAAAATGGTGTAGTTTGATGTTTTCAGTATCTGTCATTAGAGGCTGGAAAAGAATGTCTAAGCAAACTTCTAACATTCTAGTAGAGCAAACTTTTAAGAAAAATCACAAATCTAAGCAAACTTCTCTCATTAAATGAAAGTCATAGTTCTTCTATTAAGATTGCTCCTGGGTTGATTTTTTAAGGTATGGAAATGAAGATACTATGATTTCAAATGACAGGAAAAGAAAACATGGAGATAACATTCTGTCATGCAATTTTCAATATGTTTGCATAAAATGGTGCATTTCATCTGAAAATATGTGTTTAAATTAAAATTTGCTTATTTTATGTAACAGACAAGAATAATATTGCCATTCCAATTCAATTCACAAGTGGCATTTATTGCAGCAGCCATGGATCAAGCACATATTTTACTCTTTAAGCAGATGGTTGACTATGTGTTTTATGATATGATTATATGACTATAGGAAGAAGATTATCACAATTGTGCAAACAATATTTTCTCTTTCTCTCAAATCAAGAAAACTGTTCTTTTTGTTTTTCTTTTCTTTTTTTCTCCTTTTTTGTGGTACAAGAAATATTTCCATCATTTATACACCAAAGAGCAAATGTAGTTTAGAATTATTTTCCTAAAATTCTGTTTTTGCTGTGTTAATGCTTAGGCAACCACTGATAAACCAATTCAGTATTTCAGTCAAGTATGGATATGATTAAGCAATTTTAAGAGAGCAAAAATGCAAGGCCCCACATGGGAGGAGATATTTGCTGTACATCTGCCTAAGTCTTTGTATCCAAAATATATAAAATGGTGCTTCAAATTGAAAAGAAAAAAGTAAATAAACATCATAATAGAAAAATGTACTAATTTGGGCACTTCAAGAAAGAAGTTATATTGGATAAATGGATATGGAAAAATGACCAAGAAACATGTAAATATGGGTTCAAACTCATTAGTTCTCAAGGAAATAAAAATTACAACAATGAGATACTACTAAACAACCAGAATGGCAAAAAAATAAAGATAGCGACAATTACACACATTGGTGAATATTTGGAACAACTAGAATTACTTTGAGCATAAATTTGATAAGGACTCTGTTTTTCAGTATTTACTAAAGATGAATATGTGGTTAATTTATGACCCTGAAAACCCACTGTTGGCTATATGCTCAGTGGAAATGTTAACATTTATAACCAAGAATATTTATAGCAGATCTTTTATATAGCCCCACACAAGAAATAACCTAAATGTTAATCAACAGTGGAATGGATAAATAATGTTGGAAATAGTTATTTATACAATTGAACTCAAAACAGCAAAAACATAAACTAATTACTTATTATTAAGCAAAATAAATCAGATACAAAAGAGTAGTACTGTATGATTCAAGAGCAGACAAAACTAATGTGTTAGGATATACTAACTAGTTAGGACAGTGCTTACATTGGTTAGGAATAATGAATAGGAGTGAGTACGAAGGAGATTTTTGAAGTGCTAATATTTCCGTTTTCAATTTGAATGCTGATTACAAAGGGGCACCTAGTTTATCACAGTTAACTCAGTTTACACACACACACACACACACACACACACACACACACACACACACACACATGCCACTTCCTGTTTATATCTATACCCAATAGTTTGAGAATACTGTAAACTGCTTTTCATCTCACTATCTTTATTTTCAAAACTTGATATTATTAGTGATCTATTAGATGGTAAGTATCCCCATTTGTTTTATATGCAAGATTTAATAGGTAAGATTATTCCAGCTTTGAATAAATTGATTCTAATAATTAAGTCCAATAAATAGGACTTACAAACATAGATAATTTAAGACATAGAAGAGAATTTTTTTTAATATACCTAGCATCTTTTAGAAAATTCCATGGCATCAGGATCCTGAACTTCATTTCAGTCATCTAGTCTTGTTCATCTTCTGTGGGTCTCACCTTGTTATTTCATGTGGCATATTCTGCATGAGTATTTCCATTTCTCCATATCTCAGACCCTTTTTACTAAAATTAATTTTTTAACAGTAAGGTAGAGACTTTATTAATTGATTTTGCTTCCTTCCTATATGTTCTTTATAATCCTGCCATGGGCTATACTTGAAAATGTCTGTGCTTTAAATTTCTTTGAATTCTGTCCACCACTTCTCTGAGGAGTCTGGGAATAGGCATTTCTTGATCAGTGGCAGACTTCTCCCTTAATTGGGGTTAGGATAGGTACTTGAGGATAGCAAATAAATTCCCATTGGAGAGAAAAAAAAATCTTTCCCATTTAGAAGTAAAGATAAAAATAGATCTCTCTTTTGTTCATCATATGTGGCTATATGGCTATATAGTAATAGTGACTCCTTATAATTTAATAATTTAATCACTTAGTTTCCAAAATTAAGTTCCAGTTATTTTGACACCCCTACTTCCAGTTATTTACTTCTTAGCGTTACTGTGGACTTATCTCCTAGGCTTGGTGAATCCAGTATTTGTGGGACCCATAGCTTATACACTTGGAGGCACACACTAAAACAAATTTACAAAATTATAAATGTAAATTTAGATATACAAGTAGATATTTATTCAGAATGATAGTATTTAACCAGGTTGATTCCTGGTAAGCGTTCAGCAAATGAAAGGTGCTAGAACTTATGCTTCAGTAGCTTCAGGTTAAAGCTACCTCAGCCAGGCCGGGCGCGGTGGCTCACGCCTGTAATCCTAGCTCTTGGGAGGCCGAGGCGGGCGGATTGCTCAAGGTCAGGAGTTCAAAACCAGCCTGAGCAAGAGCGAGACCCCGTCTCTACTATAAATAGAAAGAAATTAATTGGCCAACTGATATATATATAAAAAATTAGCCGGGCATGGTGGCACATGCCTGTAGTCCCAGCTACTCGGGAGGCTGAGGCATAAGGATCGCTGGAGCCCAGGAGTTTGAGGTTGCTGTGAGCTAGGCTGACGCCATGGCACTCACTCTAGCCTGGACAACAAAGCGAGACTCTGTCTCAAAAAAAAAAAAAAAAAAAAAGCTACCTCAGCCACAAGGTTTTTTATACTGGTTCTAGTTTACAAAATTCCTTGTCTCAAAGTTCTGATGCTTATTTCTGTGGCCTGGTCCTAAACCTTGTTTTTGTCATTCTAGAATTCTAACTATAGGTTGTCTTATTAAAAAGAAAAAAAAAAAAACAGCCATAATTCTCTTTCCTATCTGAGATCTACTGTTTGGTGTTCCTAATAGAATGTCCTGTTACCTGTGTGTCCATTTTTCTCATGTCTGTAAGACTTTGCCTGCCCTGGTAAGTTTATCTAAAATACCTCTCATCAGGTGCCCGGCTAGTTCAGTTGGTAGATCATGAGACTCTTAAAATACCTCTCCTCCTTGTTAAACAAACATATTCTTACACATTTTTTAAGTTTATTTGAACTGAAAAACACACTGAGTGAAGATAGATTCCTTTTGTAGTGCTCATTCCATGTTCCTGCATGCCTCTATCGCACTCACCTCATCGTGTTATTTCTGTGTTTCCTTATCTTTCTCACACATTGTGTAGTATTATTTTCAAGCTCAAGGATTGTGCTTCTTTTACCGTATGTCCTTACTCAATTTCCTCACAATAATAGATTCACACTATATAATTATACATGTCCGGTGACTGCCTGAATCTTAAATTATAATTCTTATTTTCAGTGAAAAACTATCATGGCATGATAAAACACAGCCTTTGATCACTCCAGTTTTTGTCATTTTGTTCTGTTGTCCCTGTAAGCAATGTGCGTTATTGTGTACATGTGTGTATGTGGGTGAGCACATGTGTTTTATTATATTTTTATTACCTTTTGGAAAATATTATATGAAAACTGTAGTATCTATTTTCTAAAAACAGGTTGAAATACTATGTGACAATCCTGAATAGAAGAATATTTTGAAATAAACTCCCCATATCTGTCTTTTCACTCCTGAATAATGTCCTACAACATTTAATCAAGGAAAAAAATTAAAAAAGAATTGGTTGCCTAAGCAGCTGCAGATCACCTTGAACAGAAACACATTCCAACTGGTTAAAAAAAAACATACAGAACTAATTATGCTTAAGAAGCAAAAGGGAAGCCATCCTGAATTAATATATAATGAAGGAAATGGTAATTATTTGATCCAAAGGTTTTCCGAATTTCACAGTTCTAATGTTTTTGGAACCTCTTCATGCTGAGAATAGTATGTACTGAAAAGAATGTGGAATGAAGCCA
The DNA here is from genome assembly GCF_040939455.1 of Microcebus murinus. Taxonomy (NCBI): domain Eukaryota; kingdom Metazoa; phylum Chordata; class Mammalia; order Primates; family Cheirogaleidae; genus Microcebus; species Microcebus murinus. Next base: position 78,715,885 of record NC_134112.1, on the reverse strand, counting down.
TGTTGAGGGCTCTGGGGTTTTATAAAAAGTTACCATGCCTTTTAAGCATGATTGAATCGAATGCTTTGTTCCTCAGTTTCAGTGGCCAGTGAGGGCTCAGTTGCCTTTGAAAGTATGCTGTATTTATTGGAAATGTTATGGAGAGAATCAAATGTACCCATCACAACTCTGGCCACCTCCTAAAATGAGGCTAGGAATCAACAATTGAATGATTCTTGGCTGAGTGTTGTCATGAGAAGTAAACAAGGTTTTAGTCCTCTATGTAAAAATAATCCTTTTATAAAAACTTATATTAGCTTTTTTCACAGAAGCCAGCCAGCCAGCCAGTTTAGTCATTTCTCTCAGTTAAATTTTTAAATATGCTGCAATATAAGTTAATCAGGCAGATTTACCTACTTGACAGAAATAGATGACATAGTAGACGTCCTTGGGTATATTCCATTGCCTCTTGAAATCATAGTCTAGCTTAGTGACATAAAATCATGTCATTTCAGTGTAAGAGCCAAAAAATGATACCTGCCTGAGTAGTTCACTAAATGCAACTGACCCAGAAGCTAATCTATATTATTACTGCTCTGGGGGTATAAGGAGTGCTTTGGATTAAAATTGTTCATGCTATGTTTAGTTGAAGAAGAAACTATATTTAACTACTTATTGCTTAAATAAGTGCTACTTAATTTGTTTTCAAGTAAAAATTCTAAGTAATTTTCAAGTTTTCAAAAAGTGATAGATATAAATTAGATGCCTGTTCTAGGAATACTAAAAGGATCAAAATATTTTTATATCCAGGGCATCCTAAACCGAACCAAGTTTAAATTATAACTATTTCTCAATACCAGATTCAATCCCACCTTTCCTTGAAATATTTCATGATGTACTGGTCCTCATTAATCAATCCTTTTTGTGTACTAGCATATTAATTATTGCTTTTATGCATTAAGCTTATGAAGTTTAAGTGATAGTTCAAAAATTTACTCATCATAACTGAAAAGCTTTTTTGTGAACATAGTTTTATATTATGTTTTCTCCAGAAGACCCTCTGCTCCTGAATATTTGGCAAAAAGTAAGAAACAGATCTGTATTTTACGATTCTAATTTAATCTATACTCTCTTTTCATAAAAAATAAAATATTTACCTTTAAGCCATCAGTCAAATTTCCTGCTGCACAAATATCACTGGGTTAACAGAGAACTTTCAGTTCACCAACTTCCAAAGTGCTTTTAAGAAAAGCTGAAGTTTCATTCTCACTCTTGTCTCAGAATTTTCAGCAATATGAGTTACCACATCCACTTTATCATAATTATTCAGCTTATACTTTGAATTATTCAATATCAATTTGTTACCTATCACAAATGAATATGAAGTCTTTCTGTCTCATGAACATAATTATATTTTCCTTGTCCTTAAAAGAGACTCACTACCCTTTGTTAAGAAATCATAGTTCAAAGTATTTGGAAATCAAAGTCCTAGTGATGTGAATAATCACCAACATGTGATGGTACATGTTGGTGGTACATTCCTTGGCTATAGATAAGGATATTGGGTAGTTTAGTTTAAGATGGACTAGCTATGATTCAGTGATTGAGACCTATGGCAAAAAAAAATGGGCCCAGCAGATATAGCCATGACTTCTGGGATTGAGGAAGGCTGACATTGATGCAAAATGTACCTTCTTATTCAATATTTCCTAGGGATAAGCCATTATTCCAAGTACTGAGGAGAATCCTAGATGTGCACTATGCTTGGCACATTCTTACAACCAACATGTTGAAACTTGCATGAGTGATAAAATTTACAAAGGAAAATATAATAGTCTAATGATTTTTAGCCTATTGCTAATTATAGGGATTAAGCAGTTTCCACTGTAATAGCTGTAAATGTTTTCCGGATAGTCTCCATAAACACATTCCTAATTCATATCTGAGTTATAGTCCTAGATTTACTCTTAAGTAGCTATGTGCTCTTAGACAAGTTCCTTAAACTACCTGGACTTTGGCTTAATAAATATTAAAATTAGGCAAGCTCTTAGTGTTCATTTAACTCTAATATTCTTCAATTTTAATTGAGACATAAACATCAGCATTAAATTGGATGCCAGGACTACATGTGGCTGCAATAAGAATCCATATTGACATTAGCAAGCTAGCACCTATAAAACAACAATGCTCCAATATGCTAAACCAGGCTTCTGGATATTCATTAGGTTTTGTTAATATTGGAAGCTATTATTGCTTTTCATTTAGGAAAACTGAATGAACTAAGCAAATGAAGCCAGGCAACTATTCAAATAATATAGAAGTTGCACCTTTAAAGGGATTAAAATGTGAGTTGAATATATTTGGCATATTTAGAACATATGCAATATAATTTTTAAGATTGCATGAGCCTTAGGACATTTTTAATTTAGACTAATATTATAGAGGCTTTCTAAAATATAAAATAGCCATAAATTGAAATATTTGTTGAAAAATATTTTCTTGATATTTTTGTATTTCTTTAAACATTTAAATATCAGGGATTCAGTTAAGTAACTTAAGTGAAGGAAACAGTATAATCCTTTTTGAAGGTGGATTTTATTTTTCCTAGTATTAGAGTAGTGTCCTTTGAAGTTGTTCTATTAGTATAGGAGACTAAGCTTAGAGTAGGACAGTACAGATCTTATCCACATTATATTATCTCCATGTAGTTATGATCAAAAAATAACCCCAAATATGTTTATTCTTTGGAAATGATATAATTTATGAGAATCAAGATTTGCCAACTACAAATGGATATTAATGGTATGATGAAACAAACAAAACAAAAAGACTGGCATATCCCTCTTAACCTGAGGAACTACAGTACAGCCTACTTGGTTCTATTGGCCTAGAGAGTAAGGTGACATCTGCCATTTCAGGAGGACACATGATGTGATACATCTCTGGTGTAAAGGGGCACTGCTCAATGTAGTTTACCATAGTTTTAGAAAAGAGACAATCACAAGTTTCTGAATCTCTACGATACCAAAGCTTTGTCTCTTCTGAACTCATTTTTATTCAGATTATTGAATTCATAAATTTTATCTCAATTGACTTACTTTCATTTATTACCATTATTGTCATCTGTAATCTCATTCTTTAAGCCATCATGCTAAAAATGAATGTATGTAAAAGTATTAATATCTACATCATAATTGGTATATAAATTTTTCTTAGTATTGTAGGTCACTTTTTTATAACTCACATTTGTCCTACTGGTAGAATTGTGATATTCCAAAGTTCTTATATAACAGGTGGTATACAGAAATATCAATATTTTCATTGTGATATATCTTATACATAATGGGATTTATTTTGTTTGTTTTATGTCAAATATGCTAAGTTATTATGATCAAAATTAGCTAAAGCTGTGTCAAAGAGTGTTGCACATTGTCTGCCTGACAAATAGCTATCAATCCAAGCTTTTATTCCTTGTCTAATTCATTATAATTGTCAAATTACCCATAGATAAATTCAATAGCTTTTCATATGAGATGTAAATAATCTGAGTATTGTTTGATAGACATGAATTGAGCAGACACTATAATTCTCTAAGGAATTCAGTGATCCCAGACAAATTCCTTTTAGATAGTTTTATGACAGTTTTGTAATGACCCACTACTGTGAGATAAAGAATTTTTCAAGAGCATTGAAAGAAATCTTATTTTCTTTTGCAGAAAAGTAACTCAACTTTTAAGAATGGCCAAGAGTTTGACAACAGTTAAAATTATTGAAATGACTATAACTTCTCCATAAAACACCATTTATTTGCAATTAAGCACAAAGATAAATAACATTTTTGTAAGCAAATGTGTATATGCCAATGTAAAAATAATTATTATAAATAATAAAGCTAAGTTATGAAGATTAGAGTGATATATCTATACATGCTAGCATCTATTTTTTGATTTTTAACTAATGGCCATTCTGATAGGGGTAAAGTGATATGTCATTGTGGTTTTATTTTACATTTTTCTGATGATTAGTGATGTTGAGCATTGTTTTCTTATGTTTCTTGGCCATTTGTCTATATTCTTTTGAAAAGATTCTGTTCATGTTTTGTGCCCTCTTTATGATTTTTTTCTTGCTAATTTGTTTGAATTCATTGCAGATTCTGGATTTGAGTCCTTTGTTGGATGTATTGATTTGCATATGTGTATTTATTGTTGCATCTCTGAGATGGTACTCACTTGATTATGTTAGGTTGTCTTTTTGATGTGCTATAGAATTTGGTTTACTAGTATCTAGATGAGGATTTTTGCAACAATGTTCATAAGAGATATTGGTCTGTAATTTTGTTGTTGTTTCTTTTCTAGGCTTTGGTATCAAAGTGATACTTGCTTTGTAGGATAAGTTTGAGAGGATTCCCACCTTCTCAATGTTATGGAATAATTTTTGTAGGAGAGGTAGAAGTTCTTTGTTGGTCTTGTAGAATTTAGTTGTGAATCCATTTGGTTTGGGGCTTTTTTTTATTGGAGGAAATGTTTTATTACTGCTTCAATCTCGTTGCTAATTATTGATCTCTTTAGGATTACTGTTCAGACTTTGGAGGTGGTGTGTGTCCAGGAATTTATCCATTTCCTCTATGTTTTCTCCAGTGTGTGACTAGAGGTTTTCATAGTATTCATAGATGATATTTGGTATATCTGTGGTATCATTTATAATGTCTCCTTTTTCATTTCTGATTGAGCTTATTTGGGTCCTTTCTCTTCTATTTCTACTTAATCTGTCTAATGGTCTATCAGTTTTGTTTATCTTTTCAAAGAATAATTTTATTTCATTGATACTTTGTATTGAATTTTTGGTTTCCATTTCATTTAATTCTACTCTGAACATTGGTACTTGTTTTCTTCTGGTGGCTTTGTATTTGGTTTGCTCTTCCTTTTCTAGCTGTTTGAGATATGAGATTAGACTGTTAATTTGTGATCTTTCTTTTTGACATAGGCATTTAAGGCTATGAACTTTCCCCTTGTAACTGTTTTTACTGTATTTCATAGATTTTGAAAGCTCATGTCTCCTTTGTCATTCAGTTAGAGGAATTTTTCTTATTTGAATTTTAATTTCAATGGTGAAATTAAAATGGTGATCCAGGGATCCTTCAGCTGTAGTTTACTTAATTTCCATGACTTTGTGTAGATTTATGTATTTCTCATGGAATTGATTTCTAGTTTTATTCCACTATGGTTTGAGAAGATACATGGTATGATTTTGATTTTTTTTTAAAAAAATTGAAACTTGTTTTATGGCCTAAGATATGACCAATCTTGGAAAATGAGCCATGTGCTCATGAGAAAAATGTATATTCATTAGTTTGGGAGTAGAATGTTCTGTAAATGTCTGTTAGGTTCATTTGTTCTAGAGTCCTCTTTTAAGGCCAGTATTTGTTTCTTCATTTTCTGGTTCAATGATCTGTACAGTTCTTCCAGTGGGGTGTTAAAATCCCTGACAATTATGATGACTATTTATTACTTTTCTCAGATCTAGGATAATTTGCTTTATGAATCTGGGAACTCTTGTGTTAGATGCATATATATTTAGGATTGTTAAGTCTTCTTGTTGAATTGTTCCTTTATCATTATATAATGATCATTTTTGTCTTTGTTTTTACCATTGTTGTTTTAAATTCTATTTTATTTGATATAAGAATAGTTATACATGTTTGCTTTTGGTTTCTATTTACATGGAATATTTTTTAATCCTTTTATTTGAGTCCTTGCAAGTTAGATGTTAGATGTGTTACTTTTTTTTTCTTCTCTCTCTCTTTTTTTTTATTTTGGCATATTATGGGGGTACAGATTTTAAGGTTTCAATAAATGTCCATTTCCCCCCCTCCCCACACAAGTCTGAGTCTCCAGCATGACCATCCCCCAGATGGTGCACATCTCACTCATTATATATGTATATACCCGCCCCCCTACCCCCTCCCACCTGCCCAGTACTCTATTACTAGTACCTATGTGACCACTTAGGTGCTGTTCAGTTAATACCAATTTGCTGGTGAGTATATGTGGTGCTTGTTTTTCCATTCTTGGGAAACTTCACTTAATAGTATGGGTTCCAGCTCTAACCAGGAAAATATAAGATGTGCTATATCACCATTGTTTCTTAGAGCTGAATAGTACTCCATGGTATACATATACCACATTTTATTAATTCATTCTTGCATTGATGGGCACTTGGGCTGTTTCCACAGCCTTGGGATTATGAATTGTGCTGCTATAAACATTCGAGTGCAGGTGTCTTTTTTGTAGAGTGTCATTGGATCTTTTGGGTAGATGCCCAGCAATGGGATTGCTGGATCAAATGGTAGATTCACTTATATTGCTTTACAGTATCTCCATATTGCTTTCCACAGAGTTTGAACTAGTTTGCAGTCCCACCAGCAGTGTAGGAGTGTTCCTCTCTCTCTGCATCCACACCAGCATTTATTGTTTGGAGACTTTTTGATAAAGGCCATTCTCACTGAAGTTAAGTGATATCTCATTGTGGTTTTGATTTGCATTTCCCTGATGATTAGAGATGTTGAGCATTTTTTCAAATGTTTGTTGGCCATTCTTCTGTCTTCTTTAGAAAAATTTCTGTTCAAGTCCTTTGCCCACTTTTTAATAGGGTTATTTGATTTTTTCTTCCTGATTTTCGTGAGTTCTAAGTATATTCTAGTTATCAGTCCCTTATCGGATTCATAGGGTGCAAAAATTTTCTCCCATTCTGTAGGTTGTCTGTTTACTTTCATGACTATCTCTTTGGCTGTGCAGAAGCTTTGTAGTTTGATCATGTGCCATTTATTTATTTTTGTTGCTGCTGTGATTGCCTTTGGGGACTTCTTCATAAACTCTTTGCCTAGGCCGATGTCTAAGAGAGTGCTTCCAACTTTTTCCTCTAGAATTCTAATAGTTTCATACCTTAAGTTTAAGTCTGTTATCCAGCATGAGTTGATTTTTGTAAGAGATGAAAGGTGTGGGTCCTGTTTTAGCCTTCTACAGGTGGCTATCCAGTTTTCCCAGCACCATTTATTGAAAAGAGGTTCTTTTCCCCAGTGTATGTTTTTGTCTGCTTTGTCAAAGATTAGATGGCTATATGAGGATGGTTTTATATCAGGATTCTCACATCTGTTCCACTGGTCAATATTCCTATTTTTGTGCCAATACCATATTGATTTAATTAATACAGCTTTTTAGTATAGTTTGATATCTGGCATATTAATACCTCCCATTTTGTTTTTGTTGCCTAGAATTGCTTTTGATATTCAGGGTCTTCTTTGGTTCCATATGAAGCGTAAAATTATTTTGTCTATATCTGTGAAGAATGCTGATGGGATTTTAATAGGTATTGCATTGAACCTGTAGATCAGTTTGGGTAGTATAGACATTTTAATTATGTTGAGTCTGCCGATCCACGAGCATGGTATGGATTTCCATCTGTTTACATCCTCTGCTATTTCCTTCCTCAGTGTTTCATAGTTCTCCCTGTAGAGGTCTTTTACGTCCTTGGTTAAGTATATTCCTAGGTACTTTATAGATGTGTTTCTTGAAGCCAGCATATATTTGGGTGTGTTTTTCATCCATTCAGCCAATCTAGGTTTGGTTTTTTTTGTTTGTTTTTTGTTTTATTATGTAGGGCATTAAGACCATTCAGGTTCAGTGTTAGCATTTACATATGGGATACCGTTTTTTCATCATGTTGAATGATACCTTGCTGTTTTGTTTTCCATCTTGTGCTATTGTTTTGTTAGTGCTGTGAGCTTTAACTTTCAGATGTTTTTACACTGGTGAGTATCTATTGTGCTGTTCCATATATAATGCAGTTTTGAGTATTTCCTGTAGGGAAGGTCTAGTATTGACAAATTCCCTTAGTGTTTGCTGGAAAAGTCTTTATTTCTTCATCATTTATGAAAAAGTTTTGCAGGACATAAAATTCTTGGTCAGCAGTTATTCATTCTGTTTAAGAAGATTAAAAGTTGGGCCTCAATTAATCCCATCTGGTTTGTAATGTCCCTTCTGAGAAGTCTTCTGATGGGTTTTATTTTTATGTTAGGTGTTGCTTTCATCTTGCATCTTGTGGAATTTTCTCCTTGCAAAGTGAGTGAATGCTCCACTTCGTTCTGTCAGCAGCTGCAATTGTCACCCTGAGCTAGCATGAGAGATGATCCACTCAGTTTTTCAGGCAGCAACATTTTTCAGCCTGTGTTGGCTTGAGTGCAGCCCCACCCACATCTGCAGATGGTGGGGATACACAGTGTGTGCTGGTTTTGGTGTTGACTAGATTAGATCCACAGGCAGGGGCATTTGTAGGCCATTGCTTGCGGCTTGAGTATTGCCCTGTCCACCCATGGGCAGTGGTGAATGACAGTCCACACCAGCTTGAGAGCTCACTGAATTAGATTGGCAAGCAGGAGCATTTGTCAGCCCTTGCAGCAGATTGAGTGTAGCCCCATCCCTGCCTCATGGCAGTGGTGATTGATGGCCCTCACTGACTTGAAGGCTGCTCCTCTGAGATTTGCAAGTGGCAGTATTTGTTGATTGGAGTCCAGCTTGAGCACAGTTCTGCCTGTACTCCAGACAGTGGTGATTTCCAGCTTATTCTACCTTGAGAGTTACCTGGATTAGATTTGTGGGTGGTGGGCTTTGTTTGCCCTTGTGGCTTGAGTGTAGCATCACTCACACCTGTGATGGTAGGGATTGATGGCCTGTGCCAGTTGGAGGGTTGCCCCTGTCAGATCCATGTGTGGCAGCAGTTGTTGAGTAGGCACCGGCTTGAGTGCAATTTTCTCATACTTGTGGGTGGCAGTGATTGTCAGTCTATGGCAGCTTGAGAGCTGCCCTGTTCAGATCCTTTGGTGGCAATGTTTGTTGGTCAGGCTCTGGCTAGAGTGCAATATCACCCACATCAGGCAGCAGGCAGTGGTGATTGTTGGTCTGCCCAAGTCCCCCTGCAGCAGTGGGACATGCAGCTTCTGTCCCTGGGACTCACAAGAGTAGCTTGCCTCCCTGCTCCCTGCCCACCACTCGCAGCTGGCAAGGGCAATGGGGAGGCATCAGCAATGGATGTGACTCCTGGGCAGAGGTAGTGTCCTGGGTCTAGGATTTTAATATGTTACCAGCTGCAGTGGTCAGGGTTTGTGAGCCAGTGGATCACAGCTGTGGTCTCTCTCAAGGGCAGTGCTGCTGCACAGTCTCTAGTTAGCTCCTGTGAGTCCTGCGGGCTTCTGCAGTGGAGAGTCCCTCCTGCAGCTTGAATAGCAATGATCCTGGAGGAGTGCAGAACCCCAGGATTCTCTCTTCTGTGTCTTCTCCATATGTGTGTTTGTCTTCCCTGCATACCTCCAAACCACAAAGCTGGTCACCTCGCTTCCCTCTCCTTCACTTTGGGTGCTTTCTCTCTTGTCTCTGTTTTGATTTGCAATGCTCTCTTTTAGATGATCAATCTGAGTGTGATATCCACCCTGTGCAGAATGCTTCTAGTCTGATATCTTGGCTGCTGATCAAATTTCCCTGATTTTTATTTGCTGATGCAGGCAACCTTTTCTCTTATCTATGAGAAAAGAGAAAAAGAGAAAGAAAAAGACTTTAATGATTGCAGTTCTGATCATTGGCTCACAAGCTCACAAGTGTGTGGTCTTTCTGTTATAGAGCAATCCTTTCCAGTTCTTCTTGCCTCTAGGACAGTGGTTCTGAACCTGGGATGAATTTTGTCTTCTAGGGGACATTTCTTAATGTCCAGAGACATTTGTGGTTGTCACAACTAGAAGAATGGGTGGTATAAGCATCTAATATGTAAAGGCCAGAGACACTCCTTAACACCCTATAATGCACAGGACAATTCCTGACAACAACAAATTATAGAGCCCAAAATCTCTAAATATAGTGGTTAAGAAATTCTGCCTTAGGACGATAGTAAAAGTTTTATTTGATAGTTCCTATATTAGATTTCTACACTATGAAACAAATTACCATCAATGTAGTGGCTTAAAACAATATCTTTTTATTATCTCACAGTTTCTACAGGTTAGAAGTGAAGGCATGAATTATCTGGGTTTTTGATTTTCTCCTCAGGGACTCACAAGGCTCAAATCAAGATTCTGGCTGGGCTGCATTCTAATATGGATGCCTGGCTAGAGAATGATCTGTTTCCAAGCTCTCTGAGATTGCTGGCACATGTCCTTTCATTGTGACTATAGAATCCATGGCCACTTCTTTCCTCAAAGCCAACAATGGAAATAGATAGAAAAAAACTTCTGCTTCTTGGAGTTTCCAACCTTATTAAGGCCTAGGCACTCTTGTTAAGGGCTCAACCAATTAGGAGAGGCTGACTCAGTATAATCTCTCTTTTATTATCTCAAAGCCAACTGAGTAGAAACCTTAATGACATCTGCACAATTTTTTGTCCTTTGCCACATAATGTGAGACAGTCAAGGTGATGGACACGTAATGTGTGTCCCATCGTCTTTGCCATATTCAACAGGTTAGAATCATATCACAAATTTCATCACAATTCAAAGAGAGGGACATTTCTAGGGTTTAGCTCACTGGAGATCACCTTTGGCTGTTTCACCACAGTTCCTACCATGTCATGGACAGAAAAAAAGTCCAGCTTCAAGAAGAGATAGTGTTATTTTGTACCCTCCTGAACCATTTTAAGATTTCAGACTGAATAGAGGAAATAGACATTAACTGACAGACTCTTCATATTGTTCTCCTGACTTGTAAAGTTAAAGTCATTATGGTATGAAAGGGCAGGTAAAAGCCCTGGAACTTTCACCAACCCCATCAAAATAGTATATAAAGAACGACACAGCTTCATTAGGCCAAGTGGAGAATACAGATCTACCATCAAAGATGTGAAAGATGAATGAGTGGTGATTGCTGTCTCATCCCCATTTATATTATCTGCTTGGCCTCTGCAAAAGTCCAATATACTTGGGAAGTTGGTAGTAGATTTTCATAAACTTAATGAGGTGATAATGCCAATTGCAGCTGCTCTACTGGCTGCAATATTTTGCTGGGGAAAGTCCTCGTAATCCTGGCACCTGGTGTGTGAGTATAAGCCTGCCAAATATTATTGGTTACATTTCCATGAGTAAGAAAAATCAGAAGCATTTTGCATTTATGTAGCAAGGAAAATAGTACACCTTTATTGCTTTGCTCTTTCTTTCTGTTTTAATATTATCTGGAAGGCATTTGATCATCTTTATAGCCCTGTAACACCTTACTGATCTGTTACATTGATGATACTGTGCTAGTTAATACAATAAGCAGTAAGTGGCAAGAATCCTGGATCCCTTACTGTTAGATATGCTTCCAAGAATATAGTAAATATGTCATACAAAATTTATGACTTAATTGTAGTGGAGAAGTTTCTAGGGATTGAGGAGTATGAAGCATTTAGGGATATCCCCACTAAAGTAATATAAAACTTGCTTTACTTTACACTACCCATAAAGAGAAGGAGTCATACTGCTTGGTGAGACCTAATAGATTTTGAGGTCTCATATTCTACATTTGATCATTCTTCTTTGCCTATTTTTTAGATAGCACTCATGGATGCCAGGATGATTGTGACTTGGAGCAGAAATTTCTACAGCAGGTTCTATCTAAAGTACAAACTACCCTACTACTTGGATCATATGACACCACAGATTCAAAAATACTTAAAATCTTAAGGCAGAGAGGTATATTGTAGGAGCATCTGAAAAAATGCAAAGAAAAATCATAGCACAGACTCCTAGAGTTCCTTCTTCACTGTCTCTATCACAAATGATGGAGCCTTGGTCTTGTGAATATAAGAGAAAATGGCAGTGACACAGTTTATGAATAAGCCTTCATGATGTGCTGGCCCAGGATGAAGTTGATGACTTTCTCACTCCCACCCTGCAGTGATCTTATATTTACATGTTGAAGGGAGAATTTCCCAGTTGGCACAATTTGGATGGCATATCTGATTTGTCATCTAATGTGAAAGAAGAGATTTCTTGAGTTATAGATCTACAGTGACTCATAGTCACAGAGGCTGGTTTCTCAGAAACTTACAAAAATTTCAGAAAATTGGTGACAGAGACCATGAAAATGCCCTCTCCAAATGGGCACAGAGTGTGAAGATATTCATATCCTAAGTAAACGCCCACAGCAGCATAGCCATCGTAGAAGAGGTTCTCAATAATCAGCTAGATAAGATGTATATTCTCCCACCCACACCAGCATTTGCTCAGTAAGCATATAAAGCAGCCAGAGTGGCAGCAAAGGGGTTAGGCATAGACCCCCCAACCTGGACTTCTTGTCACAAACAATGATCTGGTTATTGTTTTTGCTGAGCATCCAACCTACCAATGACAGAGGCAAATGCTGAGTTCCTAATATAGCATCTTTCTCTGGCGAGACCAGCTGGAACCCAGTGGTATATTCACTATGTTTGACCCTTTCTCTCACAGAGACACAAAATTTTATTGGGCCAGAAGACATATATATTCCAGGTATGGATTTGTGTTCCTTTTCCTTGGTGTTTCTGTCTGTACTATTGTCTGTTTACTTACTGAATGCCTTATACATAGCTGTAACATGGCCTTCAACCAGAAGACATATTTTTTAATAAAAGAAAGTGAGAATACCTGGTATGACTAATGCTATAGATTTCAATCTTTGGTAATGCATTTGCTATCACCCTGAGATGCTACATCTTGAGAATAATCTGTGGGTCTTCTGTGATCAAGACACAAACTTTTCACTACACAAGTAGCAGAATGGATGCTGGAGGGTAAAGGACATGCACTGCTCCAGCTGCCTTCTATTTGATCTCAGGACCATGCTCCACTTCTCCATCCTGTTCAGTCTTGGAAAACTAACTTATGAAAAGAACTCTATGAAAGAACTCCTATGACCTCTGGTTTCAATTTGGATTCAGTCAATAGGGAACTCCAGAAAGAGAACAGATAGAAGGTAAATAGTCATTAAGTGGAAACTGAATGTTTGATACCTTGGCTTTTTATTCTTGCTCTCCTTAGGTTGTCTGCATTCTTCCAATGAAGGTCATAGCTTCTCTCAAGTTGGCCCTCTCCAGATGATGCTGGTCCTTGCCTTCTCCATCCCTTTGGGCCTCAGGGCATTAACAGCATCTCTCTCTCTCTCTCTCTCTCTCTCTCTCTCTCTCTCTCTCTCTCTCTCTCTCTCTCTCTCTCTCTCTCTTTCTCCCCAGTTTCTGGTAATCACTCCCTCTCCTCTTCCATTTAAGTTCAGGTGTGCTAACAGTCTACTATTACTAGCCCCAGGATACTCCACTGTCTCTTGTGATGTAGTTGGTGTCTAAACTGTTACAAATTGTCCCTTTGTTAATTGTTATTCAATTAATCTTAATTTGAGTCTAGTATCTGTTTATTAATACTATGGACATCCTGACATTTATAATAACAGAGGTCAGAAAACAATTGCAAGGAGAAAAGAGGCAGTATCTCAGAGCGCATCCTTATATCACTTCTCAAGAAGGAGCTGGAATCTAGATAACTGCTGAAATATACTTCTTAATTTTACAGATAGGAAATCAATGGAAAGCAGAATCAACTAACACTTTTCGTAGATTCAGAAAGGCAAATAAAGAGAAAAAAAACGAGGCATTTTTGGAGGAAAATATGATGAAATCAACATGAAATACTCAAAGGACTATTAAGTAAAATTCAAGGAAGGATAATATTAATATTAAGTAGGAGGAAACACAAGTACTCCATGAAACTCAAAGTAGTATAAGTAAGAATACAAGAAATTGTACATCAAAAATGAGATGTATTAAGTTTGTGTGTAGGGAAGACAGATAAAAAATAATTGACCAATTCCAGGTCTGGATTAGATGATGATTTTATGGTAAAATGTCTTTTGTGTAGAATTATCCATCTTAGGTTAATGTAGACAAGATTTTGTTTTTTTGAAATAGTAGAGACTTTTTCGTAGAACAGAATTCTTAAATCTATCACTATGAAGTATATAGTATAAGATATTTAATATTTTACCATAAGGCATCTCCCTCAAATATAAAACCCAGAAAAGTATCTCAGCCCGAGATTAAGAGAAAAACAATAGGATTTCATATTTAGCAAACAATGTTTGCTTCTGTGTTAAGAAAGGAAAACTCTGGGCCCAGTTGAAATTTTTGTAGAATCAATCTGAGTTTTCCTGAAATTTGTAGGTGAACAGCAGAAAGAAAAGAAATACCAGAGAGGGGAGGTGGGAGGAAGGAGAGATAAAAACCTACCGATTGGGTTCAATGAATCAGGTGATGAACATGCTAAAAGCCCTGACTTAAGCATTATCAAGGTATCCATATAACAGAAACATGTGTACCCCTTAACATTTTGAAATTAAAAAAAATGAAACACCACAGCTCTGTTCCAATGCTATAAAACAGAAGGGAAGGGAAAGGTGGGAATAGGAAGGAAAATAAGAAGGGGAAAAAAACCAACAACAACAACAAAAAAAAAAAAAAAGAAAGAAAGAAAGAAAGAAAGAAAGAAAGAAAGAAAGAAAGAAAGAAAGAAAGAAAAGAAAAGAAAAGAAAAGAAAAAACTTACCAGAAAGCTATGCTACTTATCCCTGTATATTCAAGTCTCCAGATAAGACATTCTGTTGAATGGTGTATGTCATGATAATAACTCCTCATTTGGGTTCTATGAACATAGACTTTAGCAACCTTTTATGAAGTTTCATTTTACTAATCTACTAATGGAGACATTTCCTTTGGAATAAATTGAGAAATAAAGGAAATTCTTCCTTTGAATTGAGGATTTAGTGGTTTTAGCAATTCAACCTAAAGGGACAGGGTCTGTAGCTACGGTATGGAATGATTTAAGACATTTATTAAAATTTATTAAAAATGCTGGAGGCTCAAAAAATGTGATTTAAAAGATTTTGAAAATTTCTGTTTTTCAAATAAGATCTTGGGACTTGAATTGCCACAGCTATCAATAATTTCTACAATAGACTAAAAATATAATTGACACACTCTGAAACTATGGGCAGTCACTATAGGTAATATCTATCCAACACTTAGCCCTACCCCAGATATGCTAAAACATTGTTGTAAAATTAACTTCTTGAGAATTTTCCCAATTGAGTTCATATGCACTGATCACAGACTATAGACTGGCTAACTACATTGTCTTGTTTGCCTGAGACAGTTATGGTTTATTTCTGTCTTTCTAAAATCCTGCCTCCTGTAGCATTTGTTCCCTCTACCACTTTCCTTCTCGAAAGTGGCAAAACTTGTAAGATAAATAATATTTTTATTTATTATAAATTATATGTTGTCCTAACTATATAAAACTAACCTAGAATGACTGACATGCAGATGAGATTGAACCAAATTTTTCTTTTTTATATTTAATCTTTTTTCTACAGTCATCATTGAGACTATGTTATGATCTTTGGCAATACTAAGGATTATGTTCCAGCCCAGGACTACAAATTTGTTAGGAAAATGGCACTGAGAACTAGAGATTTTTTGTTTGTTTTTTTTCATGAGTAGGAGACCCATGATTCAGCTCTAACATAAGCTTTTTGTAGGGTCATGTTTTGCCTCCATTACTGAGAGATGTCCCTGATTTTATGATAAAACTAATCAATAGTTTCTGCCCTTATGAAGTCTTCAAATAGTATTCTCCCATTCTCTTCCTTCTATCTGTCTTTCCATCTATCATCTGTTAATAAATCATCATCTATCTATCATCTATTTTCTTTGTACATTCATTAACAGCCTTTATTTCAGGAATTGGATATAATGAGTTTTCTACTTTGGAAATCTGGATCTTATGGGAAGCTCATGAAGTCACCATGATTTCTCTAGTCACAGAAGAGTAGAACATATACAATCAGGACTACTGGCTTTGCCCTTGAAAGAACAGCAGGATAACAATAATCATAAATTTAAAATAGAAAATAATAGCATTTTTGAGATGTGGACACATTATAGTTGTACATAACTGTGACTTTAGAAAGACTTTTTTTTCTCATTTAAATTCACAGTAATTTACCTTCTTGTGTCAACTTTCCTCTCCACAGGTTAAGCCAGCATGACCACATTGAAAGATTTGCTCCTCTGTGACCTGAAGAGCAATAGACATTTCAAACAATGGGCTCAGAGGCAAAGCACACACTGCATGAGAAAATGACTGAATAATACTGAAAGAATTTCTAGGGCAGTGTCTTTAGAGAATTAGTCTAGCCCTATACATGGTTTCCTGAAAAAGAAAAATACCCATATTTAAATGTAGAAAAACAAAGAAAACTAAACAAATCCTGTTGTAAAGAGATTAATTTAAGCTATCACCAGGGATTTTGTTTGCTTTCTTTCCTTTTTATTTTATTTTGTTCTATTTTACAGTTTCCTCTTTAACTCTTATTAACATTAAATAATTTGAATTAAACCAGGTTACCAAAGATGTTGTTTCTGGTGTAAGCCTTGGACAAAATGGTGAAGTAATACTTTCAGTAACATTTTGAATCCCTTCTTTGTTTTATAGCTTTTCTCTTATTTTTTCCTTTTTTTTCTTTTTTTTTTTTTATTTCAGCATATTACAGGAGTACAAATGTTTAGGTTACTTGTATTGCCTTTGCCCCACATGAGTCAGAGATTCAAGCGTGTCCATCCCCTAGATGGTGCACATCTCATTCATTATGTATGTATATACCCACCCACCCTCAATGTTGATTCTACAAAACACATACCAAACATGAGCTTGGCATGTTTTTCCATATGTAACCTCTGTGATTTCTTTCCTCAGAGTTTCATAGTTCTCCTTGTATAAATCTTCCATCTCCTTGATTAAGTATATTCCTAGATATTTTATTTTCTTTGTAGCTGTTGTGAATGTCATTGAATCTTTGATTTGACTCTTGGTTTGACTGTTATTCATATATAGACATGTTACTGATTTATGTACATTGATTTTTGTATTATGAGACTTTGCTGAATTTATTTATCAACTCCAGGAGACTCTTGGTGGAATCTTTGGGTTATTTTAGATACAAGACCATATCATCAGTGAAGAGCAATAGTTTAACCTCCACTTTTCTGATTTGGATATCCTTAGTGTTCTCTTCCCTGTTTGCCCTGGCTAGGACTTCCAGCACTATATTGAATAGGAGTGATGACAGTGGGCATCCATGTCTTGTTCTGGCACCATTTAATGATAAAAATTCTCAACAGACTGGGCATAGAAGCAATATATCTGAGAATTATTAAAGCCATATATTAAAAACCCATAGCCAGCATCATAATGAATGGGGAAAATGTGGAAAGCATTGTCCCAAGAGCATGTGTTAATCCTTGATTTGGACTGGGAATCTGGCTTGGACTAAACAATGAGCCTCTGCTGAGGTGAAAAGAAAAACTCAAAACTTTTTTGTGGAAGAGAACAGTTGAAGCGAAAAGCATTAAAAATTGAGGATCATCAAATGTATGTTTGGTTTCCCTATAGAACATTCACTGGGTTCTGGGATTGTGTAGGACACCGAGTTACACAAAAATCTTCTAAAAGCAATAGGAAGTATTCTGGAGTTTAGTTTTACTAAAGAAATGAAGAACTTCTGAAAGAAGTGGCTGGGCTCTAAGTACATGGCCAGTTATGCAGTTAAGGCATTAGATAGATTTTTGAGTACATTGGTGAGGAAGCTGGATATCTGGGTTGATAAAAACCCTGCAGACAAAAACTGTATCACCTGAAGTGCTGGGTTACCCAAAGTCTTTAGTTCTGTAAAGCCAGACAAGTACCAGATGCACACACACAAATCCTAGGAAAGACATATTCAAAGAAAAGGGATGAATCAGAGATAAATAAACTGCAACCTACATCTAACACAGCTTAATTTAACAGAAGAAAGGGGTTACCCACTCTGGAAAAAGACAATATCATAATGAGTGGTTCATTATTTACACAAGATCTAGTTTCAAAAAAATACTAAGCTTCCAAAGAGCCAAGAAAATATAATTCATGCTCAAAGGAAAAACAAGTACAAAACAGAGACACAAATAATTCAATATAAAAATATACATATAAAAATTTTAAATGCCATCTTTATGCACCCTCTGTGACTGCAGGTCCACACCAGACTTTTACAACAGAATATCAGTAATTCTCTTAACAGTTGCAGTGGATATTCATCTCACCTTGGAAAAAACAATGGTGACAAAAATAGAATGAAACAATTAAAGATTTTCTAAGGTTTAAATGAAGATTTATTATTTGAAAATTATTTATTAAATGAAAATTTAAATTTTGAGTAAGAATTATTAGGTTTACCAGTATAGTACCTCATGTTTATTAATATGTAATACCAAATCAAGATTAACACATTAATTTTATAAGATATATATATACTTTTAACATGTAGATTATTAACATGTAAAACAAGGAATATTTCAAGAGTATGTATTCTGAAATATTTAAATTTGAGCCTTATTTATCTTTCAGATAGAAAAAATTTAATATGTTTTATTTTCTTAACAAATTATATTATTTGAGTATATGAGAATCCTTTCACTATATTTAAATGATTCTAAAGAACTAATTTCACAAAAACACACCTTTAAAATAACACTGGCAATGACATAGCACTTATGGCATATAAGATGAATAGAAATATAATAACAACTTCATATACCAGAATAATTATATTGATTTTCTTTTGAAATATTTGAGAAATGTATTTCTGTTGTTAATTTGACATTGAATAGATTTAAACAGAAGTCATTACTGAACTTCAGATACTAAGCATATTAACCTATATAGATTCTCATGGGAAATTACGCAATTCCCATAAAATAAAATGCAGAAAACCAGTGGGATTTTATTTTTTTCCAGAGCCATTATACTTAAATTATATTTTGTCCTGCTCTCTGCTTACATCAGTTGATCAGATCTTGTATAGTTAATATTATCAATGTAGGCGATCTCAGTTGATGATATTTTTTTAAATTTCTATTTCACCCATTGGTCACAGATCTTACCTTCAAACTCAGGGAACTTACATGTATTATCCATTAGCCAAAGAAAGAAATGCTTGGGTCAACACAAAAATGGCTCTACAAAACACATAAAAATACAGATATTCTGAGCTATTAGTGATATCTTCAAAGTTCAAAAATAGAAGTATCCTCGGTATAACTACTGAATATAGCACAACATGGTTTCACCCCAATTCACTTCCTAATCTAAGTTCAAAGATAGCTCTAAGTTGAAGAAAATGTTTTAAATACTTTCTGTGCAAAATGCACATTTATATGAGTGCATACTCAGGCAAGGCAGCAATGAGAAATATTGCTTCTTAAAATGATTTTTTATTGAAATGTGATTATTATGGCTGTTGGTTATCTTTCTTAGTTTTAACATATATCGTACAATGCCTTAGTTAAAGGACATTAAAGTCCAAGATGCAATTTTAAAAGCATGATAAATATACCATGTCATATAGAAACTGATTAAACAGAACTCTAACAATCTTATAAAATTTGTCAATATTATTGCTTTATGTGGAATATATGCACTGCAGAGAATGTTTACAGAAACTACATGTGCAGTGCTTCTCAAGCACTCATTACACTATTTTTACAATATCTCTTCAGGTTAAGTGTTATCAATTCCATTTTCCATTTAGAGCAATTTAAGTGCTGTGTTCAGTTCAAAGCATACTAAAACCTTATTATAAATATCTTGCTCCAATATATACTAAACGATGATATGTGCAAAGCAATGCACATGTAAACTCCTTAAAATGTAGTCTCCAAAGAGAATGCTGTGTTTATTTCTAAAACCAGAATTATTTTTATTTATTTATATGTTTATGTCATTCGTTTTAAGTTATACCTATATAAGGAAGCCTGCCTTTCAGACATAAGTCTTAATAGGCTCTTCAGCCATTAAAATGGTAACTAAACCCTGACTACTATTAGCTTGCCGTATTAACAACATAGATTTCAGTATTAACAACAACAACATTTCAGTTCTGTGAGTTTTCGCCAGAGTAGAGAAATTGGAGTTCACTGATGTTCAAACTTTATCAAAAGCCCAAGCCTTCAAACTAACATATGTGTACTTGGATATGGCCAATTAATAGCACAATTATGTACATGGATTGCATTGCTTTGATCCCTCATAAAATTGCTTTTGCTTAAATGTGTTAAAACACCGTTAATACACTTCTCTATCATTTCAAGTTACTTATATTGGTGTACTGTTTGTGCTTGTAAGCTGTTTTATTTGTCATAAATACAACTTTACTCAGAATTCACTCCATAGATAATCCGAGGCAGTTTTCTTCAAATTCACTCCTGATAGTAAATTCATTTAAAAAATAATAACACAGGAATACTTTATCATGGGGAATATGAGCATGAATTAAGTTGATATGCAGATGTGAGCCAAATAAAATTTTTTAAATTAGGCTACATATTTGGTTCATTACTATCATGTGGCCAAAGAGAAAGATTAGTGACAAAATTTACAGTGTCAACTAAGGGAGATATCTTTTAAAACGGAGCATATTGGTTACAAAAATGCCATTTTTCCCCAAACTTAAGTTTAAAAGGGAGACATTATAATGATAGTCAACTCAACTCTATTTTTACATAATAGCAGTGTTTATTACCGAATCCAGTGAACACATATTGTTATATGTAAGTGAACACATTCTCTGTTTCTGTGGAACATAGGGCTCAGGAGAGTAATTACCGCCAATGATTTATACCAAATAATCAAAATATCTCCCCAGTTCTAATAAAATGCAATACAAAAAATACTAAGAGAAGAAATTGGGTATATCTGATTTTGTAATTACAAAGTAAATTGTAGATAAACACTTTGCTTTAATGGTCAAATTGCCTCTTATTCAAGAGATGTAAAGCATATTTTCCTTTAAAGTGTTTATAAGCCTCATGGGTACATGTGAAGAAAGAATTTACTTTATAAAGGGCTGTGATGATGCTGCATGATCTCAACTAATGTCATTGTCTGGAAAGTTTTGCCCTACTCTTTATCTTCAATGCCTTCCTACTCCTCATTTTAAGCCTGAAAATGAATATCCTACAGACTTATGTGCATATGGGAATTTAATATGATTAAGTTAGTATTTAAAATATGTGGGAAAGTGTGGAGTAATTAAGAAAATAATTTGGGGAAAATTATCACTTGTATAAAAACAAGTTACATCCCTGCGTTTTACCATTCACACTTTTAATAATAAAGTACATCCCCATTCCCAGCCCATCCGTCTCTCATCCCTTCTCTTACTGTATTTTGCTTATAGACCTCATCTTTGCTTGGTATAATATTTATATGAATTTGTTTTTAAGTTTATTGTCCATAGTCTCCCAGTAAAATACAATGTTGCTGAAGAAAGTAGGGGTTTTCCCTCTTCCAAAGCATGGTCTAGATTATGTAGGTGAGCATGCTAGATAGTGTATATAATGTTCACCCCAATTTTTTTGTGCTTTTCTCTGTTTCTCATTCTCTGAATCTCCATGGTACCAGAGTTCCAGCTTAGGTTCTGCCAACACAGATATTTGTAGATATTTGGAAAGGAAAAGGAAAGCAAAAGCCAGTATTGCTTCTGCAGATGAATTGGGCTTTAGAACATGGACTTCAACAGGCAAGCAAAGAGACTCAGGGAGTGTGGTAAGTTACCTACTTTGGTTCTATAGGCAGCTGAGATCATTGGTAGATGTTTCTTTTTTTTTTTTTTTTTTTTTTTTGAGACAGAGTCTCACTTTTGTTGCCCAGGCTAGAGTGAGTGCCGTGGCGTCAGCCTAGCTCACAGCAACCTCAAACTCCTGGGCTCAAGCGATCATCCTGCCTCAGCCTCCCAAGTAGCTGGGACTACAGGCATGTACCACCATGCCCGGCTAATTTTTTGTATATATATTTTTAGTTGGTCAATTAATTTCTTTCTATTTTTAGTAGAGACGGGGTCTCGCTCAGGATGGTTTCGAACTCCCAACCTCGAGCAATCCGCCCGCCTCGGCCTCCCAGAGTGCTAGGATTACAGGCGTGCGCCACCGCGCCCGGCCTGGTAGATGTTTCTGATGATTTCTGTATTTCTTGTCTTAGTGAATACCACAGTGACCTCCCTGACTTTTTTTTTTTGTCAATAGTTTAACTTTTTTGAGCTTCCAATTTCCTGTATTAAGTTATTTTTTGGTAAAAAATATCCAGAAGTATCCATAGTTTCCATCTTATATCCTGAAATAATAATATGCAGTAAACATCAAATACATGAGTGAATGAACATAATATTAATGTACAGATACTTGACATTAATACAAAATATTATACACCCATACACACACCCAAGAAAAACAAACAACAACAAATAAGATACTCTGAATGCTCCCAGAGAAGATGCTCTACCTCACTGCTTTCAGTGTCAGAAACCAATAAATCAAAAATAGAAATCAGCCTATCAAACTCGTTTCTCATCTACTTGCATACAATGGAAACAGAGTTCATTTCAACCCTACAGCCTTTTGTGTAGCATATTGAGGTAGAAAGCATTTTTTGTAGTTGTTATTTGTTTTCTATCATTTTAAATATTGAGCCAAACCTGCCTCCCTGAAATCTGAGCTACTTGTTTATATTCTGTTCCTGGTATTGCATGGATTATATGGTCTGCTTCTCACTCTGTTTCCATGAATTATCTCTTGGCTTTATGAATATAGAACTTTACACATTCTAACTCACTTAAACCATGTCTTATGTAATCCTGATCCTGCTCTCCTTCAAACTGCAAGTACATAAGCATTTATAGTGAAACTTCCCCTTCCCTTGATGGGCAACCAAGATAACAGAGATGTGCACACGGCCTTTTTCTTGTAGCATTAGCCTGATGCATGTTCATACTTGACGTGTGATTATTTAATCTGCATTAGACTAGCATGCTCTCACTCTGATTATTTTATTCTAAATTAACACAGCTTGCTGGTGGTTTCCCAAAACTGTATGACTGGACTCTTGTCAATACAGAAAGCTTTTGCTTCAGTTTTACCCATTGCTGCCATCTCATCCTGATTTTGTCACTGGCACAGTCACTCCTTTCTGGCTAAATGTTCTCTACAGGTTTCATTTGTTGAAAAGAAGATTTTCATTGGCCCCAAAGTCTTCTGTTCTTGCTCCTGGAGAGCCTGCTCACAGGCCACTCCAGCACAGTTTGGCAAGCAAGGAAGAACATGTCTTCATGAACAGTTACTGCTGCTCAAACCAATGCCAAAAACGTGTCTATCCTACATTCATTAAACATACTTACAACCAAGCTGTCCCCAAAACCGACACAGGGCTCTGTTACTATCTCAAATTCAGGATCAGCGATGCCACAGAGTTTAGTCTTGAGTTCTATACTCACAGCCCATCTACTCTTAAATGACCTTTTTTGTCTTCCTCAGGCTAGTGACAGAAATTTCTTTCAGGTTTTGTTTTGGGAAATATCTCTTTTAGTGTAGTTTAGGTATTTACTGGAAATACATATTTGAAAGCAGCAATTGTCTAATAAGTATGCATTTAAAAATTAACAAGTCCAAAACAAGTAGTTGTCTCCCACCATTCTAATCTGTTTCCCCTGGTTGGCAAAATAGAACACCATTTATCTAGTTGCTCAAGCCAAAAATCTTATTATATGTTTTAAGCCTTCTTTTCCTTCACCCCTGCATTCAATATTGAATCACTCAACTGTTGCCTTTCTTTCACAATGATAATCTTCACATGTGTGTTTGTATGGGTGTTGGAGGGGGGGTGGAAAAATCTAGTAGAGAATCTTTAATTTTTAGGTTTAATTGTAAAAATTCTGGATCAGAGACTTCTTTTAAAAACTTGTAAAATTTTACTACACTGGATCTGTCTTTCCATGTAGCCACAGGGCATGTGTGTTTTAGGTCTTGTGTCAAGTTGTCCCTGTGGGATCCTAATCCTGAGAACAGTTATTGGCTACCAATTTTCATCCTTTATGCTTATGCTGTGGTTTTTCATGTGGCAAAATCCACGGGAAAAAATGCTTCCTTTACGTGCACATCACTATAAAAAGATATAAAATAAAATATACCTTATTCACAGCTTGATTATAAAATAAAATCAAAAGAAAGCATATATATGTATACATAGAGAGAGAAGTGAAGCATATTCCTACATATTTAATACTCAAGCTTAAGGCATCCATAGTTGAGATAATAAAATTTAAGGTGCCACATAATACCTGGGCTATAATGATTTGAGAATGGAACTACTTTTCCAATAATAATCCTTTATCCATAATAAAGATGTACATAATGGCTTACAGTTTACAACATCCCATTAAATACAATATGTCATTTGATCCTCACAACTCTGATAGAAGAAGAGATACTCAGAGAAGTTGGTTTGTGAATGTGGACACAGTTAATGGTAAAGCAGGGAATTAATCTTGGTCTTTGAACTCCAAGACCTGAGCTTTTTGTAATCCAGGACATGCACATTCTATGATGTCTCAGTTATAAAGTAACTTAATGTGTCTACTTCACTTGCATCTTATATTCACAACATTGATAACACAGAGTTCTTCATCAGGGCATGTGATTGTATTTCCCATGGATTATGACCCTTTAGCCTGAAGGCGACAGTCTGGTTTAACAAAGAGAATGTAGTCTTGGGTTGACATTCCAGTTCTGACATGTACCATCATCTGTAAAGCACTAAAACATGATATAGGTTCCTGAATTCAATTTATTTTGAAAATTATAGAGAGGAATAAGTTAGATAATGTTAGGACTGTTCCTTTTTCTTTGATAGGCCTAGCCATGTTACCTTCTGTACCTCCTGTACTTTGATCAAGTACATCGGTATAACCTAAGTAGTAAATACCAAAGAGGATGGTGGAATTGAAGGAAGGGTAGACAAAGCTATAGCATGGAATTATAAACATATGGATAAGTAACAGTTTCATTTTTAAAAGAAAAAGCTACACATTACGATCCATTATTTAAAAGAAAAGATTAAGAAAGATAATCATTGATTAGGACAAATGTATTTTATATCCTTACACATTGGAATTGAATTTGAGAATAGAGTATTAAATTAACTATAGAAATCCCCAAATTAAAATAAAAGCATCTAATTTGAAAGACTATAATAAACAATTAAAATTGCAATTTCCTTTTTCAAAGCTGTAACTTTAGCTGTCACTATGTGTTTGCAATTTCTTTCCAAATGTAGGAAATGTAGTGCTATTTTTCTTCTTGCATCTAAAAATGCAAATAGACAAAGTACATTTTTTTAAAAAAGCTCCTTGAAATGTGGGGGAAAAAAACCACATTTTTCAGAGATTTTGATTGAAAATAGCCTTTTCTTACTCCCCAAAGTACATTATAAGGAAGATTTTTTTTCTCAAACCCATTTGGAAATACTACCTCAAAAAGTGATATTACAGGAGAAGCACTTTCTTAGTTGACAAGCCGCCACTATTCCTCCTCACTAAACACTCTACTTTTCATTTCTTGCTATGACAATAGTGCTAAAATCTCCAAGGTGGTGTTTAGGCTCCTCTCAAACTGCTCCATCAATTTGGGAACCTTAAATTCCTTTCTAAGGAAACAAAGTTGATAATGCTTTCGAGCTTGAAAAAAAAAAAGTGTTTTTGAATTGCTATTGAATAATGCATAGATATGTTTTTCCAGATATGCTAGGTTTATCTAATTTTTTGCTGTAGTGGAAAATTTAGAAATTTTACATAAAGACAAACCTAGCATTTAAGTTTCCAGATTTTACTTGTTATAGTAACAAGAACAAGAAGAGATATTATTAAAGGCCAGAGTGTAGCAAGCAGTGGCTGGAGTTCTGGTGTTTTTTTTTTTTTCTAGATGAAAAGTACTTTGATGACCTGTGTACAGTGTACCTTAGCAACCATGCTGAGGCCATTGTCATTCTGAGCCCACTGTGTCAAGCATGCACATTCATCTTGCTACCACACCCCAACCCTGACCAGCATACAGATCTCTGCCACATTCCCAGGTCACTGTCCCAGACCTAACCTCTGCGTGCATCACTTGCAGGACTGTACATTTCATGCAGGGGAGTTGCATGGCTTTTAACCCTCAGGAGATCTAGGGAAACAACCTCACCAATTGAGCCAGGAACTTGAAATACCATTCTTTGGGATGATAGTCTGTATGCTTTAAACAAGTTGTACTAGACAACTAATATTGTTGTTTGCTTAGTTTTATTTTGAGTACCTTCTTTGTTTCATTCATAAATAAAAAAAATCAGGCAAATGAACTAAAATGAGCAATTAAGTTAATTACACAATTATTGTTGATAATCATTACCTTTTATATTATTTTTCGTATCCCTATAACTATATTTTATTTTTTAAACATATTTAGTGAAATTTCAGATACACAGCAAAAAACAGTTATGTGTTTTTAAGGCACAGTTGATCTTAAAGTATCTTCATTTTCATGGCTAGGTATTGGAGGGCAACATAGTTCTTTCATAGAAATTAAGTAGATTACAAGTCCCTTCCCCACCAAATCTGGAGTGTTGACTATGGCTAAAACCTCAGAGTTTTAAGACTAGTGATTCTATTACATGATGAAAGAGGTACCACTGCTCCCATCTTCCATATCCTCCACTATCAGGCTCCAGAGAGATCAGCTTAGATTTCTGGAGCATTGTATATAGGAATTGAAGGTGGGAGATGCTGATTTGAGGTTAACATGGTGACATTAACAAGTAAAAGTTGGAAAAAATATGTCTTTTGGGAGAACAGATTATTTTTAATTAACATTTTGAAACAGAAAAGATAAATGTAATTAGCAAAGAGATTAACAAAACGTGCCTTGTAATACTAAATTTTGCTAAATTAAGCTAAATTTTGATAGGACAGAAAGTACTATGTTTAAGTGGCATGATGTCAGGTGTTGGAATAAGTCTTGTAGACATTTCAAACCACCTCCTGCCTTTTTTATCTCTGTGCTTTTGGAACACATTTGAATAAAGTACAATAAATCAAACAAATGAATATTTTTAAATAAGCATACACTGGAGACCTCATGGCAAAGGTAAAATTCTTAGTCCAGTCATTCACTCATGATAAGAAATACTCAGAAATTACTGTGATGATCTGTGATGTCATTTCATACTATGTTGAGAACAATATAATGGATAAGTATACTTAATAATGATAAAAATTATCTAAATACAAGGCATACACTGTTTTAAACCCATATCAGTTTAAATGTGTGATCTGGCAATAGTCCGTGTTTTTCATAATAATCAACTTCTGCATTAGGATGAAAAAGACCAGGAAGGCAGACGGAACCAATAATTCTGGGAGAGAAATTATAATATTTTTTTGTAACTGAGTTTTACAAGACTCTTTGTCATATTTTTTTTTCCTGAGATGAAATTATTAGCCATTGCCCTTTTAAAAGTTGTGTTTTGTTTTTTTTAGCAAAGGACATTTTTATGCTTCATCAGCCAATAATTCAGAATAGCCAACAAATTTATTCAATAGTTGTGATGTACCAGAACGTGTATGTCTATATCTGAGGCTTACAGTAATTGGAAAGAGAGGGAAATTTGTGCTGTAAATTGCTACATGGCATAAATTCAAGCAGAAATTCTCAAACATCACTACCATAGTGTACTCAAACACTTTACTGGATATAAAGCATAAACCCTCCTTTCAGAAAGTCCCCTTGTGTTCCTTTCTGCCCCCTTCTAATCCAGTTGACAAACTTAGCTGTTCTGATTGCTATAGTATAGTTTATTTACTCATTAATTAATCTTGAAAATTAGTCAATCTTGTTATAGAGTCATAGAATATGATAGAATAATAAATAATGTAGTCTTTTGTGTCTGGCTTCTTTCACTCAATGTAATATTTCTGAGGTCCATCCATGCTGTTGTATATATCAGTAATTCTTTATTTCAAGAATCTCAGGTGATTCTTATATGTATTTCTAGTTCCATAGAGTGATGTGCAAAGATGTTAAATGTACAGCCAATGCCTTATGAGAGATGAATATTCCCACATAACCACCACTCAAAACAAAGATAAAAACTTTTTCATCATTGCCAAGAATTCTCTCTCTTGTGTTTCTTTCTAAGCCATCACCACCTCTTTCCTAGAAAACCATTGTTCTAATTTTCATTACTATAGATAATGAAACTTGATTTAGATATTCTAAACTTGATATAAAGAGTCATATAATATAAATTTTTTAGTGCCTGGGTTGGCTTCTTTTTTGCTCAGCATAATATTTTTGAGAATAATCAACATTGCTGTGTGTTATCTATTAGTGATTTATTTCTACTGTTGAGTAGTGCTACACTTAACAGACATAACAATGCTGTTTTTTAATACTTGTGTCGGTGAATATTCCAATTTTTTCTTATTATTTTATCTTGTTTTTTCTTCCAATTTTTTACTCTACAAGTAAAGCTTTTATCACTTACTTTGTACCTGTCTTGTTTAAAGAAACATGTTTAATTTTCATTTGTTCAACTTTAATTCATGAGTGAGTTTAGTTCATTGAAATTGTCCAAGACAGTAATACCCCCATCTTTACAACACTTCAGTCCTCATTTCTTAGTGGGATAATGAATGTTAGCTTTGAATATGCTTTACAAAAATGACAGGGGGTTATTTTCTCAAATTAAAAAGTCATTCAATGTGGTATATGTATACCATGGAGTACTATTCAGCTCTAAGAAACAATGGTGATATAGCACATCTTATATTTTCCTGGTTAGAGCTGGAACCCATACTACTAAGTGAAGTATCCCAAGAATGGAAAAACAAGCACCAGATATATTCTCCAGCAAACTGGTATTAACTGAGTAGCACCTAAGTGGACACATAGGTACTACAGTAATAGGGTATTGGGCAGGTGGGAGGGGGGAGGGGGGCGGGAATATACATACATAATGAGTGAGATGTGCACCATCTGGGGGATGGTCATGATGGAGACTCAGACTTTTGGGGGGAGGGGGGAAATGGGCATTTATTGAAACCTTAAAATCTGTACCCCCATAATATGCCAAAATAAAAAAAAATTAAAAAAAAAAGTCATTCATTTAAATTTATATATCCAGTCCAAATAATGACTTTGAGTTTTCTTGTCGTAATAAACTTATATAGGTGTGGGAAGATGAAAATCAATTCAAGGAAAGATCAATTCATTTATTTACTTTGGTCAGTTTACTAGCTGATATTAACTGAGACAAATCTTTTCCTAAGTTTTCTTTCACATGAATATTTACTTGCCATCTGCAATAGGCTATAGCTATTTTAAATGTATTTTGAGATCTTCTATAATGCTAGTAATGTCTTAGAAATTAGTCACTTCTATCTAACCTTATGGCATCTCTTTGTAAGGTGAGATTTTCTTATGTTGTTAGTAAACAGGCTTATGAAAGTATCAGACAACTTAGTTTAGATATAAAAGGCAATGAGATCCATAAAAATGAAGATTCTCCCCTAGGATTCCTTAAGGAATTTTAAATTACTTTTTATTTTAGATTGTTTTTATGCCTTTCTCCAAAATTTTAGAAATTAGATTCTTTATCATTAGCTAGGAAAATTGAAGATTATTGAAACTTATATAATTTACAGATCAGTGTATCTTATTATTAATTCAAGTAGATTTTTATTGAATATCTATAATGTACCCAAATCTAAAATGTCCAAAATAATGTCATGGTCCAGACTTTACATTTTTGAGATTAAGAGTTAAACCTAATATTTGTTTATTGATTGAATTTATCCCCATCTAGTGCCTACTTGTTTAACAGTTCCACAATATCTGCCTCATTTTTGAACTATGCATTAGATATAGAAAGACAGTCTAAGATGTCCAAATATTGGCTTGGCACAGATTTTGTACCTCCTACATTTTTTCTACATATCCATATTCCAGGCCAATTAAATTCTTATGAAGAGTATGACAGTATGAATATGATGTTGTCTTATTCATCAATATCACCTGTTTTTATTTTTATGAATACAAAATAAAAAATCTGCTTTGATAGAACACCTGTCAATATTTGTAAATTTATCTTCTTTGAGGTCATCATTTCTTTGGTCTCTGAATTACTATCCATAGACAACCTGGGAACATAACACATTTGAGAGTGAAGTTGGTGTGGTTTTTATTACATTTCTGCTTCTAGCAATGCTCCCTGAAGAATATGAGCCTCTGTGTTTGTAGACTAAAAAGACCTAACTATAGAGATGAGTAGTTACTTTTCCCATAATGGTGAGGCAACAAAACAAAACAAAAACATAGCAATAAAAAACTTGAATAAATTAGAAAAGCTTCTACATAGCTAAGGAAACAATCAACAGAGCAAATAGATAACCTACAAAATGGAAGAAAATATTTACAAACTATACATCCAATAAAGGGCTAATCACAATCCACAAAAAACTCAAACAAATCAGCAAGAAAAAATAAACAATCACATTAAAAAGTGGGCAAAAGACTTGAACAGAAGCTTTTCAAAAAAATATAGACAAATGGCCAATAAACATGAAAAAATGCTTAATATCACCAATTATCAGAGAAACACAAATGAAAGCCACAAGGAGATATCACTTTACCCCAGTTTAAATGGCTTCTACTAGAAAATCCAAAAACAATAGACGCTGACATAGATACAGAGAAAAAAATGCTTATACACTATTCGTGAGACTGCAAATTAGTACAACCTCTATAGAAAACAGTGTGGAGATTCCTCAAAGAACTAAAGTAGACCTACCGTTTGATCCAGCAATACTGGTATTGGGTATTTACTCAAAGGAAAAGCAGTAATTTTATCAGAAAGACACCTGTACTTGAATGTTTACTGCAGCACAATTCACTATTGCAAAGATGTACAATCAACTCAAGTGCCCATCAATACATGAGTGGATTAATAAAATGTGGTATATGTGTACCATGGAGTACTATTTAGCTATAAGAAACAATGGTGATATAGCACCTCTTGTATTTTCCTGGATAGAGCTGGAACCCATTCTACTAAGTGAAGTATCCCAAGAATGGAAAACTAAGCACCACGTGTACTCACCAGCAAATTTGCTTCACTGATCAAAACCTAAGTGAATATATAGGAATAACATTTATCAGGCATTGGGCAGATGAGAGAGGGAGTAGGGTATGGGTATATACATACATAATGAGTGCAATGTGCACCGTCTGGGGGACGGACACACTTGAACCTCTGACTGGGGCAGGGGTAAAGGGCAACATACATAACCTAAACATTTGTACCCCATAATATAGAGAAATAAAAAAAATAAAAAAGAATAAAATACCTAGGAAAGAACATAACAACAGAGATGAAAGACTTGTACACTGAAAACTACTAAACTGTGAAAGAAATTAAAGAATACACAACCAAATGGAAAGACACCCTGTGTTCATAGATTGGAAGATTTAATATTGTTAAAATACCCATACTACCCAAAGAGATTTAATACGATACTTATCAAAATCCCAATGACATTTTGTTACAGAAATGGAGAATCCATTTATTATAATAACATAGTAGTTAGTTTATATATTGAAAAACATGACAGCCTAAATTGGGCGTCCTCACCCTACAGCCTGCGTGCCACATGCGGGATGCCTAGCACATTTATCAGGCCCTTTGGGTGTATTTGCCACTGCTGCCTGTCCTTTTTAGCAGCTGACTAGTCCTGGGCCCACAGTGCGCACTCTCCAATGGTCTGAGGGACAGTGAACTGGCCTCCTGTTTAAAAAGTTGGGGGACCCCTGGCCTAAATAGTCTGCTTTAGAAACTCTTTACATACTTTATAGCCCTTCTTATCCTAAGCTTTTAAAATTCACAAGGTGAAGAATATGATTATCTCCATTTTATGATGGTGAAATAACATTTGTGTTTGGCTTTCTGGTTCCTATTAGCTTCTAATCCTGAGTTGATGCACCTGTTTGAATATCCACAGAGAAGCATGGGAAGATAGGGTGTGACACTTACTAGGACCATGGCACTCAGTGGGTGAAATTTGATTTTAAATAAACCACTGAATTACTGTTGAATGTATAGCCTTTTCACCCTAAGAATGAGGGCTCATGGTGTATAATGATTTATAAGGGACAAATTACATCAACACCGTGAAAGAACTGAGAATGATTTATGATTCCCCGAAAACCACAAGATATGATTCTCTCAAAATCTATTTCTGCAATTTTTAAAACTGCACACAGGTATTTTTCTCATGTTTTGAATTTCAGATTGAATTTAAAAAGACAGAATTTCATTAGTATACTTAATCAAGATATTCATGGTGATAGCTTTCAAGCTTGCATAGTAACTATTCAGTCATGTCATACAAACTATTGTAATATTCCCAGAATACTTTCATGTTTTGACTTGTTTCACGTTTTCTCTCTCTTATCTCTCCACACAAACATTGTCCATGCTCTCATAACCATATCTTTAAATGTTATCATTTTGTTTAATTAATATGCCATTGTGAATTCAAGATTGAGGTATAAAAATCCATAAAGTTGTCAATGCAATGAATTTATCTGAAAGTGCAGCAATCTAGTATCTGTGTTATTCAATGGAATACACTAGCACCTTGAGAAAATGTTATTGACTCCTTACTGAAAGGATCCAAAGTCCTAAGATGAGCTGAGACCTACTAATGCATTTAGTGACATATTATTAATATTGAAATAAAGATTCAAGTGATTATTTTTCTGTTTCACAAACTGAATAACTATATTTGATATACTCTTAAACAGGGAAATTATTTTGGTCATTTTTAATTCTTTTTAATTTGTTTATTAGTTATTAATATTTTCTCTCTCACCCATTTAACTCTCACACTGTTGATCCACCCTTCATTGAA